>NC_133017.1:5395371-5714614 GCF_048564905.1 Vicugna pacos
ATGTAAATAAATATTTTTGTATGTCGACAAACTTGTATGATATCCTGGATCTTTGAGAAGTATTTTGCAAGATATTAGATAACCTACTGTTGGAAAAATACAAACGTGACTTTTATGAACATAGGCGTAGTACAGATCTGTTGGTTTTTGCTACAGTGCAAGACATGAGGCCTAGGATGCCTTTGCTGCCGATTGCCAGGAGGACACATTCCATGTCTCAGTTTCCCCTCCTGTAAAATGAAGTGGCTGAACTGGATTCTTTCCTCTTCTAAGATGAGTTTCCATGAGCCTATGTCTTCTGTTTATATTCAGGAGTATTAGCAGTATCAAATTAAATACTGAATATCCCTCCCTTCCCCCGAATCAAAGTGCAGTATATGCTACATAAGCTTTTAGTTATCTGATTCTCCTTTCTGATCCTACAGGCAATTATTGTGTTGCATCTTTCCCGGCAACCTGGAAGGTCATTTTAGCCATAGGTGGCACTGTTGCACCTTCTTACAGTCTTAACATTCCTGTTTGTAAAAGAAGGCTTAAATAACTTTATTTTATTTTGATTTCTTTACTTAATGCTTCAGAAGAGCCCAATGTCTTTTATGTGTGTCTACCTGGAAAAGTTATTCTGCTTATATCTTAGATTTATTCTGTCATCTCACTGTGAACATTTCAGACTTGCTGTGCAAGCAATGGGAAAATCGGGCTTTTCTTCTAGTGTTAGAAACCAGTGAGCCGGGATTTTATAAAACAGCTAGAAGCGGCATCTGGACGACCTTAAAGGTGAAAAGTGTATTGAGTTCCCTGAGTTTTGACCCCGCCGCTGTGTGTTAATTGGTGGTAGGAGATTTGGTACATATACGAAGGGGTGTAGTTTTTTGACTTGGGTTTGGTTGCACGTGCTGCCACTGAGCCACGTGAGCCTGAGACAGTTCGTTTTGAGTTTTTCCCTCGTCTGTGAGATGGGGACATTCATATATGAATTGTAGAATTGTGAGAATTAGAAATTATGTGCAGTGTTTACCACAGTGAGTATGTCAAGAGGGCTCTTAAACTTTAGCTGCTGTTTTGTGTGAAGCCATCATTTGGGAGTCTTTGGCAATTACTAAGAAACAGGAAAATAAGAAGAGCTGTTTTTATGATGAAAGATATTTGAGGAGGTTCCATAGTTCCTATACCCATAATTTAGCATCAGCAGAGTCAGGACAGTTACACAGTCGCCCTGAACCAATGTTAAGCCACAGAATTATTTGTTGCTTCATATATTTTGGGGCTTAAGGAGATCCAATACTTATACACATGTTGTCTCCAGCAGCCAACTGAGAGATGACACAAAAGAGTAGACAGGCGATAAATGTCTTCTTTGTTACTGATGAAGCCACGTTCTTCATGAACTTCAAGGTTGTGGGAAAATGCGTGTCATGATACTGTGTCCCAGAAATACAGACTCACCCTGTCCCATGTAGCTCTGGGCCACAGCGAGCCTTACCTTGAGAGGACCTGCCCCTTCATGCACAGGGCTTTCCTGCCATGGAGCTGAGCATCCCAGGTGCTTCCCAATGGTGACCAACACTGGAGTGAAAGGAAGGGTTTCACATGCCCCGCTTGTCTCCCCGGACTCACACCTCACTCTGTTAGTGTGATGAGTGCTAGCTGTGGGCCAGGGGCCAGGGGTGTGAAGGGAGAAGCACTCTCCATGGCCCAAAAGAGTGGTTAGGAGGCATCCCCTCCCTCAGTTTAAACAGGTGGTTGGATGGAACATAAGGGTACTCCCCAATTGTTTATAAAAGGAGAAATAAGGATGTTCTTTGGGACTTAGGCTAGCCAGGAAACACATAAGATGATTAGAGGGGAGACTTGTAAATCACTTTGATATTAAGTTGACATTTGTTGAACACCCAAAATGTGCTACATTCTTTTCTGAGCATTTTACAGAAATGAATCCTTCAATCTTCTCAACAAGCGAGTAAGGAAGGTTTGATTGTTATCCCAGTTTTACAGTGTGGAAATTGAGGCACACAGAGGGTAATTAAGTTGGCAAAATCACAGAACTAGTAATTGGCAGAGCTGGTATTTAAACCCTGGCTGTCTGGTTTTGAGGCTCCCAGAGATGGGCTTTTTGTGTTTAGCGTTATCAGCATCCCTGAATCTTTGTACCTCTGTGCATCAGTTAGCCTATAAAGGACAGGGAAAGGAGAGTTACATGGGTGCTCATAGTCATGTCTTGCCGCTGTCCATGGAGAGTGCACCGTGATTGGCGTTAATTGTCTTCTGGGCAGTAGATCTGTTCGTATAATAGAAATTTAGTTCATTGAGTTAATCTAGAAAACCTTCCTGCTCCGTTTCTGTCCATGCTTGCCATGTGACTGCCTGCCCGTTATTGGGCAGTGGAGGAGAAAATGTACTCATGGTTGAACTCTGATATTTCAGTCTGGTTCATAGATTCACGTCTTCTGTTACATTAATAAGCTAAGTTTCTGGTTTTCTTGCATCAGTGTCTCATGACTTTGGTTAATGTGAAACCAGTCCATGGGAGCCCAGGGGTGATGACGGTATAATTTCTGAGCATGCTGTGGCACTTCTACCCATGCAGACGTGGCTGAAGGATGTCCACCTTCCTCACTGATTTCCCCCAACAGCAGGGTCCTCTCCCACCCCTGGATGTGAGGTTGGGAGCTCTCTGAGTAGGCCAGTCAGAGGCCCAGTTAACCAATCAGAAAATGATGAAGTACCTGGAAGTGGGTTTAATAGAAGAAAAGGGCTTCCAGGTAGTCAGATGGGCTGTTCGAGTCCATTTGGTGAAAAGCTGTCCACTGTCTGTGGTTTAGCTGCTTCTTTGCTATTGAAAAGTCTGGAGTAGATGAAGGGATTTTAAAAAGCAGAAAGGAATGATTTCAGGTGGTTCGTCCACACTGGTGAGAAGTGATGGATGACCACCAGTGTGAGGCATAGACAGAGTCTTACAAACTTCATAAACAGCATTAAAAGCTCTGCCATCTTAGTGCACTTCATATGGGGTCCAGATCATCACTGGTGATGCAGTGAGGGCAAGTAACTGATGATGGCAGAAAGAACATGGACGCATCAAAAAGGTCTCGTTCACGTTCCCTGTTTAAGGGATGCGGCACAGTGTAATATATTTGAGCTGGTTTTTCACTGAAAAATTTTTAGTGTTTTCTGGGACTCCCCAGTACCCCAAGGGTCCATGCAGCTGGGTGTCCCCTCAGTGCAGCACTGTCAGCGCTTGCCCTGGGATGACGCGGTGTCACACGGAGTAGGACGGTCAGCGTCCCCGGCTCCTCTGAGCTCCGTCTCCTCATCCGCAGAGACGGGTTTCTCATCCGTGTCTACTTAGTAGGGTTGTTGAGAATCACACGTGAAGCTTCAGGGGTGACTTGTGGTTGTCTTTGTGATTGGCATATAGTGAATATTTGATAGAAACACTTGTTTTTTTAGTATAATTGTAGTACCTAGGTTGCAGTGGTTTTTAGTCTGCGTTTTTTTATAACTTTATTCTTATTTTTTTTGTTTTGCAACTTTGTTTATTTATTTTTATTTTTATTTTTTAACATTTTTTATTGATTTATAATCATTTTACAGTGTTGTGTCAAATTCCAGTGTTCAGCACAATTTTTCAGTCATTCATGGAAATATACACACTCATTGTCACATTTTTTTCTCTGTGATTTATCATAACATTTTGTGTATATTTCCCTGTGTTTATTCTTTTTTTTTTACATTTTTTATTGATTCATAATCATTTTACAGTGCTGTGTCAAATTCCAGTGTTCAGCACAATTTTTCAGTCATTCATGGACATATACACACTCATTGTCACATTTTTTTCTCTGTGATTTATCATAACATTTTGTGTATATTTCCCAGTGCTATACAGTGTAATCTTGTTTATTTATTCTACAATTTTGAAATCCCAGTCTATCCCTTCCCACCCTCTACCCCCCCCCCCGGTAACCACAAGTCTGTATTCTCGGTCCATGAGTCTATTTCTGTCCTGTATTTATGCTTTGTTTTTGTTTGTTTTTGTTTTTTAGATTCCGCATATGAGCGATCTCATATGGTATTTTTATTTCTCTTTCTGGCTTACTTCACTTAGAATGACATTCTCTAGGAGCATCCATGTTGCTGCAAATGGCATTATGTTGTCGGTTTTTATGGCTGAGAAGTATTCCATTGTATAAATATACCACATCTTCTTTATCTAGTCACCTGTTGATGGACATTTAGGTAGTTTCCATGTTTTGGCTATTGTAAATAGTGCTGCTATGAACATTGGGGTGCAGGTGTCATTCTGAAGTAGTTTTCCTTCTGGGTACAAGCCCAGGAGTGGGATTCCTGGGTCATATGGTAAGTCTATTCCTAGTCTTTTGAGGAATCTCCACACTGTCTTCCATAGTGGCTGCACTATTCTTATTTTTAAATATGCACTTAGTTTATTTATTTTTTTGGAGGTACTGGGGACTGAAGCCAGGACATTGTGCATGCTATGCAGGTGCTCTACAACTGAGTAAAACACACCCTCCTTTTCTGCACTTGAATATAAATATTGCTATACACAAAATAGCTCTTAAACACCATCATGGGACCTAGTCACTGTATAGACAATTGAACACGTATGCTATTTCAATAGGAATAAATGTTGATGAGACATACATTTCTGAATCTGTTAATGTGCTTAAAAACGATCATAGGTAGTGATAAACACGAATCTTTGATCCAGTACTTCTTAGGGTCTGTTTTGCCATCAAGGGAAATTACATTCTACAGAGAAGGCTAATTGGGTCTCTTTGATATTTGGATGGTTTAGCAGATGATGAAGACTTTCAAAAGCTGAAAGTTTTGTATTTTAAATTAACTACAAAGTTATCTTCTACAAGTTGTAAGTACTAAGCTTGTGAAGTGCTCAGTAATCCAGGGGGTATGTGTCTGTGTCTGTGTGAACGTTTGTGTGTGTGATATCAGGAAGATAGAAAGAAGTTCCATATAGACTTCTGATACCTTTCTCCTCCATTTCAAGGTGTAGGCATATATTTACATAAATAAATTGATATTCTTTTGTCATTTGGCATGTTGGGAATAAGACTTTCTCATACTTGTTTCAGAAGGGTTAGGGAGGTTGAGCTTAGGAAATGGGAGGATATAGAGACAGGGAGGTTCTTTAAACTGTGCAGAATGAGAAATAGTAACTTTTCTCTTTTCTTCTAGAGCAAACTGGCACTGAATTGTAACATAATATTACTCAGAATTGCTTTTCTGATCAGATACAAGTACCTCAGATTTTTTAAGGCAACATGAAAGATGAAATATGTTTTAGCATTTATCTTTAAAAGAAGTTTTATTTTTCAAGTAAAAGGTTATAGCCTGTTCTTTCTTCCAGCGGTACAAGAAATTCTCACTGATCTATCTAAATGACCTCTGTGCTTAGATTCTTTGTGTTTTTTTTTCTTTAAGTGCTTGTTTCATTGTGGTTTGAATGAATGTTTAAAATTTCTGGATTTTGATCTTTAGAACATGCTGATTTATCAAAACTGTTAAAAACCTGATTGTTCTCTGCTCCTGGTTTGGTGGGACAACCTACTGATTTCTGTTGTCTGTTCAAGAGGGAAATTCTTCCTCTAGCCTGCAGATCATTAAGTGAATGGTTTGCAGTGTGCCTTTAAAATTATTTGTATGCATTGAGCATGTTTGTCCAGTGAAATTTAAATTGACTCATTGTAATGACTTTGCTTTGATTCTGTGGTTTTGATCCTCTCCACAAGAATTTGAATTCTCTGTTGCATTTTGTATACGTGTTCTTAACAGGGGAAGAAATTTTACATTTTTTACAGAGGTGGGTTTTCCTATCCCCTCTGAATGCCTTCTAAAATTGATACATTAAAAATCTGTTATTGCAGTGCATAATTATTTCATAAACTATTTTTTGGCATAATCAGAAACAATGACCAAGAATGATAATAAAAAATACGAAAATCTTCCTTCCTTTGAAGAATAGAAATCAGGTAGTCAGGCTCCCTCAAGCTTTGCGCCTGACACAATTACTCTCATGTCATTGTGTATCATGATTCGGAGATGGAGTTGCTTCAGGTTTATAGATTTTTGTTTTAAAATTTGTGTTGAATACTTTCTCCAGACTGATGTTTCCTGTTGTGTTTGTGGAAAGAGTAGAAGGGAAAAAAATACTTTGTTTTGTTTTCAGGAGGCCTGAGTTGATGAGAAAAGTGTTGAGGGTGGGCTGAGGAAAAGAGTGACACTCCCTCTCCTCCTGGCTGAAATTGATGAACAAAGAAATCAATTAAGTATATCGATATTTGACCAATAGAATTTAGCGAGCCCAAACTGGCTAGAAATGCACAACGGAAATTACTGAATTCAGCTTCAGAATGAGGTGCTTTACCAAGTAGAAGCAGCAGAGAGCAATCAGAAAAATCAGTAATATGATGAGATATAAAAGGAATATTATATCTTTTATTTCTGAAACTCATCTACGGAAAGTTGTGTAGAGCTAAAATTAAGTTTCAAGCATCAGGAGTTAAGAGAGTGGGTGGTTCCGTAGGATCGTTATTCTCGGATGTGCGTAGACCCTGCTAGAGTGGCTGAAGATGGCAGGAAGAGACCCACATCCAGGATTAGTCATCCTAGGGTGTCCTCCATAATGGTTCCATGTGGGAGCCCATGATTGGGTTAACAAATTATAACACAGCACAGTCGCCTCTGAACTATAAGAAGAAAAAATATGCTTTGGTACTGCTTTGCAAGCAAGTTCCTGTGCATCTTCACTCCAGTCTCCTTTCCTTAAAAAGCAGAGACAATGCTTTGCTTGTGTAGTTGAGGTTTTAGGTAGCACTCTGCTGGTTGCAAAGCAAGGACCGAGACCCTCAGCTATAAACGCTGGGCTTGTGTGTTGTTAGTCTATTATCCTCAAAACAAAGACCTGGCTGGCCTGGTGGTGTGCTTTGTAATGAACATATCTAAAAGTGTATCTTGTTCCCCTCACCCCATGACTTCCCTAAACATACACTAATCCTTTGTACTCATTGTATATTCTACAATCTCTGCCTCATCCTGTCTTTCCCGAATTTCCTCCTTACTATCTCACAACTGTTAACGAATTTTTCCTTTGATTATACACAATAAATATGGGAACATTTGAGAGGCTCATGGAGATGGCTCCCTACTCCCTCTCGATTTCTTGACTTTTTCCACAGAGTCTTGAATAATCATTCCGTGTCGGTAAGACTTCTGCCAGCCAGAACCCACAGTTCCAGGTGAGAAGGATGCAGGCTTTATCTCTCCTACCGGAGGCAGAGACAGAAGAGAATTGAGATATGCTCCCCCGTGATCCCTTCCTGCCCCAGGTCTACTGCAGTTCACCTGCAGCCTTCTGGCCTCTGCTCACACTGCCTATGTCCCAGGACTAAACTCATCCTTTTCTTCCCTTGTCAACATTTCCGGTACCTTTCAGAACTTGGTCTCTTCCCTGCAATTCAAACCTGGCAGATGTGATGGTGGTCAGCGTGCTGGTGGGCAGTCCTTTGGGGACCCCCAGGAGCCATGCTGATTCTCCTTAGTCTCTCAATCGGGGTTACAGAACAGTCGAGCACCGAAGGAAGCCCATTCTCGAGATGTCAACAGAGCATTTCATCACTTTCATTTTATTTTTCAATTTTTGGTGGAGAAATTATTTGTAGTGAACTGTTCCAGATATTTGCCGCCTGCTTTCCTCATCACCATTCCTTGTTGTCTCTGGTGCTAGTTTTATAAACCAGGTTTCTTCTCTGGTCATTTCTGGCAGCTGGGCTTGCCGAATCCTTGATCTGTATTTGAAACAGAATGCTTCCTCATGATGTCAAGGTGATTTTCCTATTTCTGAATATTTCGTGTACACTCAGCAACTGTTTCAAGTGAAATGCTCTTGTCCAATTTCGGTTAACTCACATTTGCTGATCTCCTGCTTTCATGCTGAGAGCAGTTTCTTTTTCCTCTAATAAAAGTTAGCAATTTGCATTTACTATGGAAGATACTGGCCCAAGGTCCTTTTGTTCTTAAGAGTTTTAATACAATTCACCCATTAAAATGTACATCGGTTTTTACTCTATGCCCAGAATTGTGCATCCCATTCAATCTTAGAATATTTTCATCCCCCCAACAGGAAGCCCTGTACGCATAAACAGACATTCCCATCTTCCCCATCCTCCCCCAGCCCCAAGGAGCCACTTTTCTCTCTGTGGATTTGCCTGTGCTGGACATTTCATGTAAATCGAGTCACTTCATATAAGTGGAAACGTCTATTGTGACTGAATTCTTTCACACTGAGTAACGTTTTCAATATTTGCTCATGTTGTGGCCTTAGTCACTATTCTATGCTATGCTATTGCTGAATAACTTTCCACTCTATGGCTGGGCCCCACTGTTTACCCATTCATCAGGTGATACGCATTTGGGTTGTTTCTGTTTTTGGCTGTGATGAGTAATGTCGCCGTGAACACTCATGTGGTATTATTTATGTGGATATTTGTTTTCAGTTCTCTTACGTGTGTGCCCAGAGAGCAGAATTGCTGGGTAAGTCAGAAACGAAATGTTCAACTCTCTGAGGCCCTGCCAGGCTGTTTTCCAAAGTGGCCACGCTGTGTTACATCCTCACCAGCAAGGGCTGCGTGCTCCGCTTCCTCTGTGTCCTCTTTAGTGCTTGTTACGTTTTTTTTTATTATACCCTATTGTAGTGAGTGTGAAGCGGTTTCTCCTAGTGGTTTTGACTTGATTTCCCTTACAGCTAATGCTATTGAACATCATTACATTGTGCTTTATGGACATTTGTATATTTTCCTTGAAAAATACCTTTTCAGATACTTTATTAACCTTTTAATTGAGTTGCCTTTTTATTGTTGAGTTGTAGGGTGTTTTTTTCTTCATTTTGAGATACAAATTCCTTACCAGATAAGTGATTTGAAAAAATTTTCTCCTCTGTGTTGTTGTTTCACTTTCTGGATGGTGCCCTTTGAAGCAAAGTTTTAAATTTTGATGAACTGCAATTTGTCTCTGTTTTCTTTGTTTCTTGTGCTTTGGGGGTATTATTTAAACTCTGAGGTATTTTATTTAAGCTTTTATATATAAAATAACTTAATTCTTAGGACCATTATAGGAGATGGGTGCAGTTGTTGTCCCCAGTCTATGGATAGGAGACTGAAATGCAGAAAATTTCACTGAAATGTCAGTGTCACATCTACCTAGTGCTGTGGGATTTCAGACCCTCATGTTTGTCCCCAGCATTTGTGATCTTCACCACCATGCTCCACTACTGCCTGGAATCGTTAATGAAAATGACTTTCATTTTTTGATTTCTTGTTAGTTTGTTTTCTCATTGGGGACCTCATCTCCTTATTTTCCTTTCGGATATCAGTGTAGATTTATTTTAGGTCTCATGTTGGCAGAAGCATTGCTATCAGTTAACTTCTTTATTACTCACTCTCCAGTGATGATTGTTGCTAGTTGACCTAACCAAGTCATGCTTAAGTCTTTCCTGCTAATGACACTAAAAACAGTCATGACTTATAGAATGCTCAAAGAAAGTACTTGATTGATTTTATTTTGCTACCCAATCAAACCAATCAAGTAAAAACCCTAGTGTTGACACAGACTAAAAGCCCTCCAGAATAGGGTCACTGTCTTCCTTGTGTTTCATTTATTTGGTCACAGTGTCTGGATAGTGCTTTGCTGTCCAGCAGTTTTGTGAGGATACTGTGCTCGTGAATATTTGTAAGCACAGAATTTTGACAACAGACTGTGTTGTTCATTTCACAAGGGAAAAGATAATATAGAAATACTGCTCAGATCTATTTTAAAATTAAGCTTGGAATTTTGAGAAGAATTCAAGAAACCATACAAAGCTCTTTTTCACTAATTTTAGATCTATCTTAGACACATATGGTTACATAGCAGAGTAAGTTATCAAGTACATTTGACAATAGGAGTGTAATATTCATTGTTTGTTTTAGTTGAAATATTCTACCTGGGATAAAGTAATCAGTGCCCATAAATGAACAAATATGTTTGTATTTCTATGCAACATGGGAGCAGACTACATATGTTTCTATATAATATATATGACTGTGTGTTTTAATCTGCCTGTCAGTGTTTTTTATAGTTTTTCAGCAATGTTATAACTTCAGAATTCTTCTAAGTTATTCACTCCCGATATTACTGCAGTTTGTACTGTGTATTCTATCTTATGGATGGGATTCCACTGTCCCCTCAGTGAGGAATTTCCTCTACTATTCCGTTAGTAGCAGAGTTAAAGGAACTGTGATTTCTAGGCCTTTGCTTTCCATGTGTTTGCAGTTGGCTGTAAATCACGAATTTCCCTTTCTTGAGTTTTCATTTTTCAATAAGAATTTTTAAAATAATTGTTAATATGTTTCACCAGTCTCCCTAGAAACTTGATGTGTTTGTGCTTTTCAGTTTTCAATTTATGAAAATTGTAAATGCACACTTGTTTTTAAGTAGTCCTTTTTCACTAGATATTTGTTTACTTCTTTAGAGTTAAAATAATTTTTTCCCAATGAATGAATCGGTGTTCATATTTTAAAAGATAACTTACTTTTTATTTTTCTTATTCTAACAGGTATATTTGTTGTACAGAATTTAGAAAATAAGGATAAACAAAATAATAACTTAAAAATGGCCTCTAATCTCACTTGGAGATACAGATGTAAGGTTTGAAATTGAGAATTACAAGTCCTCTCACGTTGTACTTCTCTTTCAAGTACGTTTTGGTTACTGAGACCCTCGAATTCCCATATGAATTGTAGCAGCAGCTAGTCAGTTACTGCAGAGGAGCCCGCTGGGATTGTGATCGAGACCACGTTGTATGTATGCATCGCTCTGGAGAGCACTGCCATCCCAGGAATGCTGTCATCTGATCCAGGAATCTGCGTGGTGTGTCTTTCCAGGTATTTAGGTATTCTTTAATTTTTTTCAGCAATGTGTATGGTTTACATAGTATTATTTTATTTATTTTTTGCCTTTATACTGAGGACAAGTGTGCATGGTACCAGGATTAGAATTGTATTATAGCCCCGCAACTTGCTGCCACCATGGACGCTGCGGTCTCTCTTTGCCCTTTGTAAAATCTCGCACAAAATAGGACCTAAGTAACTCTCTCTTGAAAGAATGATTATATGATTGCTGGATGATGCTTGAGAGTCCTTGTGATGATGTCTTTTTCCCAGACTTTCCTCTCTTCTTAACTATGCCCTTTCCCTTCCTTTCTTCCAGCCTGGGTTTCAGCGTGCCTGTGGCATTGGTTTTTCTTGTCTGTGGACTCATCCTTTCACTAGTTCATGATAATGTTACATGTGGGCTGTGGAAACTTGCTAGATGTCAAGAAAGAGCAAATCCATTGCATGCTAGATTTTTTAGAGTGTGTTATTGTATTATCGATTGAAATTAAATCAGGCTGACCCATTGAGCCATCCCCTGAGCTCTTTTCGCCTTCCTACAGGTGATACTGCTCTCGTTGCTGCATGTGCCCTTCCCCCAGACTCGGTTTTGGAGTTGAGTAAGTCACCATCACTGGAGCCCTCTCATTAAAAGATGAAGAAAACCTTTGCTCCTTCTCCCTGGTTGGGGACTTGGATGAGATGAGGTAACAGATAAAGAATGGAGCCCCACCTCATTCTGACCACCGCTCTTTCCGTTCATTTCTCCAGGGGAAGGGTACAATTCAAAAATATAAAGATTGTGAGCTAATGAGATAGACAAGACAACCGATCATTTATTAAATATCCTTTCATGCCAGAAACAAATGTATTATACACACAAAAAGCACATAAATTACGGTAGTACTGTGGTTACAAACGTGGGTCCGAGTTCGATTCCTGCTCTGGAGTGACATGTCCTGTGAGATGGAGAAATGGTAGATCGGCTTAGCCCCTCTTGGACTTGTTTTCTGTCCTGCAGAGATGGGGTTCGCTAGGCATCCCTTACCCGTAGAGGTGCTGTGGGGTGTAAATGACGTGAGTGGGCAGCCCGAGCACACCTGCTCGTTCCTCGTAAGTGCAGGATAGCACAGCTTTTGCGGTGATGCCTTTATGACCACACCGTGTAGACTCTCAGTGCTCCGAAGGGATGCCTTGTGGATTGGAGATGGGATTCTCACTTCTGTAAATACCCAAGAATTGGGTTATTGGGCCTTGCTGATTTGAATCTATTCTTTAGAAAGTACATAATGTAGATATATTTTTCAAACATGCATGCTTTTTATCTTTTATTATTTATACTTCTACCCTCTCATCTCTTGGTGTGACATTTCATGGAATCCAGGAAACAGTCCTAAGCCACCTGCCTCTTCACACTTCTTTGTGGTGGTTTTCTTCCCTGACTAGAAGAGGGTTTTGCATAGGAAATTTTGTTTGCTCCCCTTCTCTTGGAGTCTCCCTGTTTGTCTGCCCATCTCTCACCTGTCCATCTGTCCATTTCTCTACCCACTCATTCTTCTGACTTGTTCCAAGAAGCATTTCAGGCAGCTTACAGAAGAACAGATACCAAATAAACAGGTGAGAAAATGGGGCCAATTTCAGACAGTGAGGCTTGCAGTTGAGCCTGTGTGAGATTTGCAGGCGTGAGACACACGCCTCTGCCTTGTGCCTTATAAGATAGACAGCATCAATATGCCTGAGGCTCCCAGCAGACACAGGGAAACAGGGTTTGTGGGAGATGCTTACTGTCTGTGAAATACATAAGTGGCTTAGGAGAAGCCCAGACTTTCCAACTACTAAGGCTTAGGAGAATATATTGAGTGTCTTCCAAAATCAGATTATTGCATCTTTTCTTTTTCAGAGTTTTATGTATAGTTGGTTTACATTCTATACCTGGAAATTTCTCCAAAACTGCTGCCCACGTGAGTCCCATGACTCGGGAATGGGGTGGTTCTGCTCATTGACGGGGGTTGGCCAGAAACGGAAAATGACAGCCTCAAAGGAGCCTGGGATTAAGCAGTTATGTTTTGTCAGTGCTGTAGATTTCAGAAAATACTTTTACCATTTCTCTCCGCCTGAGGAAGCAGCGTGCTCTCTTCCCAGCATCAGGAGCTCAGGGCCACGTGATGGTGGGGGCTGACTGCACTGCCGTCAAAACAGCTGTGCTAGTCACTGCAGGTGTGGTGCTTTCACGTAGTGCATTTCATGTTCTTTAATAGGTTTCAACAGGTAGTTAATTAACTGAGTTAATTAACATTTAATAAATATAATGCTTTGTTGAAAAGACAGTTATAGGCAGAATATAAGTTGTGAACAATATAAAAACTGTTTCAATACTGAAATTTCAGTAGGGAAGATTCAGTTTATCTTATTTCCGCCTCTCTTTAAAAGAGAAAAGAAACAAGACAGAAAAAGCAGAGGATGATTTCTGTTCTTCCTCTCGGCTTGCAGGTGCCTTCACCTCCAGTGGCATCCATCCAGACACCAGCACTGACACTGGCCGTGCTCAGAACTGCCTCAGCCCTGAAGACACAACTGACAAATGGAAGGGGGACGCGCCCTGTTACAGCGGGTGCTTTCAATTTTTGAGTCCTTATGTAACTGCGCAGTGTTATTCAGGATCACCCATTCTGCACTGTGTGACGGTGCTTCGGTGTCTCCTAGTTATTTATTTCTGTAAGTACTCATGTATTTTTTCCAATGTGTGTTACTAGACATCTAAAAATGCATTTTTCAGATGAAAAATAATGTGTATTTAATATAAAATTCTGAAAAAAGGGTCAAAAGGGTCTATCCTGTTCCCAGTATTCAGAGATAATAATTAACACTTTAAAATCTATTTTCTGTTCTTTTCATCAGTGTGTATTACCTCTGTCATAAAAACCAGCAAGCACTGTGTGCCTGTTTGCTGTGTGGAGACCTCCATTTTCCATTCAGCTTATGACAATTTTTTTTACAGTATTCTATCTCCGCTGGCATGATTTTTAATGACCAGTATAGCATTCTGTCTTGTGGAGTCCTCGTCCATTTTACTTTGGACTTAAGTAAACTTTTATATTCCAAGTAAACTTAACTGGAATACTGAAATGAGAACTGTGGTGGTACCGAAAGTCCCCTACTTCCCTTCCCCTTTTTTCCTGAGAGTAAAAACTGCTGACAATGTGGAGTATATATTTCATGACCTTTATGCCTATGTCATATATATATACACATACATAAACGTATATGAGAAATCTATGTATATGTGTGTGTATATATGCTTTATTGAAAAATAAGGCCATACTATATGTTTTCTGCAGAACGGTTTATTCACTCAGGTATATATCACAGACGTCCTCTCCTTCCAGACTCACCCGGTCCTTTCAGATAGAGTAGAGTAGTCTCCTGATGTGCAGCTTTGGTCTCTTGTGTAAGGACACCTTTCGTGGGAGAGAACTGTGGACAAGGCCTTGGACCACGCCGAAACACCGGAACTTTAGTGGCCACAGCTCACCGTGATTTACCGCATCATTGTCTTGGTGGACACTTAAGTTTTATCCATTTTCCACTGTCAGAAAGGGTGTCTCACTGGCATCCTTCTTGTACAAACATTCCTGTGATCTTGTATAAGTATTCCTTTAGTTAAGGTTTCTGGAAATTTAGTCCTTGGATGTGACAACTACATAAATCACAGGCTCCTTTCAAGTGAATCTAGAAATTCCTTCTCCTGTGGGGAATGAAAAGATGTAGAATAACTTATGTAACCAATTCTCTATCCGTGGGTATGATTCCACTTCAGCTTTTCTTCCCACCAATGTAAACAGTGCTGTGTAAATTCTCTGATGAGTACATCTATTTGAACTGATTCTTTTTGTAAATGAAACGATTCCTAAAAGTGAAGTTCAGCCTGTGTGTACACACGTTTTCCAGGGTTTACATATCCATTGACATGTCGTCCTCCAAAAGATCGCTCACAGTTTGTTGTCTCAAAGATGGACACTAGCTAGAATATCTTTTAAAAATATTTGCCAATATGATGAGCAAAATGATTTTCATTGTTTTAGTTTGCACTTTATGACCAGTGTGGTATTGAGCATTTTTCACTAATTAGCCATCTGACTTTTAAAAAGTGAATGATTCCTTTTGTCCTTTGCAAATATTTAAGTGAGGGAGCTTCTTGTTGCTTTGTGACAGCTCTATGTATATTATGAACATTAGCCCCTTGTCTTCATCAACATGTATCACAGAGCTTTCCCTTGTCATTTTTTGCCTTTCATTTTGTTCAGTAGGTTCATTTTTGTTATGGCCCAAAATAAACTTTAGATAGTAAATGTCTTCTTTTTCGGTTTTATTCTTGATATTATTCTTAGAAATGCTTTCTTATAATGGTATAAATTTCTTCTGTAGGTTTTCTTAATCTCTAAGATGGAGATGATAATAGTGCTTGTCATAGTGAGGAGAAGCTGAATTGATATGAGCAAAGAGTTGTATTTGCTCTTATTAGTACTTTCTAATATTTACATCACTTTCTGTAATTTTTCTTGCGGTCATTTTGACCGGAATAGAATTTGTTTTTTCAAGGGGATTCTGTGATTGTCCCAAGATAATTATTGAATTCCTTCTTTGCTCTTTAATTTGAAATCCCACCTGTAAAAATACTTATGTACACTAGAGTCTCTTTTTGAGCTCATGATTTATTTCTGTCAATCTTACTTTCCTACACTAGCACTATATCTTACATATTGTAAAAATTTATTTAATATCTGACAGTGCAAATTTTTTGATTTGCTTTTCGATCCCTATTTTTCTTTGCTAGTATTATGACTTCATTTTTCCTAAAGAATTCTAATATAATTTTTTCAAGTTAAAAAAAAGGATAAGTGTTGTCATGGGATTTTTTAGTAATTTTGAATTACCTTTAGGAGAACGTACATCTTTACAAAACTGTTTTCCTCCATACAAAGGTTGATGTCTCTACTTTCACACTTCTTACTTTACCCCTCAGTACAGTCCTGTACTTCCTCCATATACAACATGGGCATTGTTTTTGAGTTTATTCCAGATTATTGTTGATGTTTTTGTTAATTTTTTAAGTGAGAAATTTTTGCTATTATATTTTTTAACTGTTAAAACTGACACCTAGGAAGGCAGATTCGGTTTGTAAATACTCACTTTGTAACTTCTCATTTAAAATTGTAAGTATTAAGTACTCGATACACAATCCTTTCTTTTCTGTTTTTAAAAATTTGTTTCCAAGATTCTCAAAATGGTCATAGCAAAGTAATATAGGTGGGGAGAGAGATGGAGAGTGGTTGTGTGGCTCATGTACAAACTGTGAGCACTTTCATGGCTGCCTTTATGCTGGAAAAGCTGCTGAAGAGTCCAGGTTAGACCAGGGGTGGCTTTGTATGCACTTGAAAGCCAGCTTTCCTGCCTGTATGGTGAAGCCTGGTGGGCGTGGCAGGTAGATGATCAAGGTCGAATGGAGGTTATTGGCTGCACAGAGCGCTGTGTCTGAGAACTGGAGACCATCGCCATGGGAAATGCTTGGTGCCAGGAACAATGCAGAGGAGCTGGGGACCCTGTGTGTTAAGGATTTTCCAGCCCTCGGAGTGGGAAGTTCAGACTCTGCATTCAGATCTGAGTTTGAATTCATCCTCTTAATTTACTTGTCCTCTGACTTTGGTCAAGCTATATACCGTCTTTCACTTCCTGTTTCCTTGTCTCTCAAAGTAGGAGAATTACAGCCTGCTGCTAGAGTGTTTGACCAGGTTAAATAATTTGTGTCTATAAGATGTCACGTACAGTCACAAGCTCAGTGAGAAAAGGGCTGTTGCCTGTTCTTCTGCAACTCAGTGCTTGACAAGACATGGGGGAAAGCCAGTCCGTAATTTGTGTGTGATGCAAGTAGGAACAAAAATAATGTCTTGCCTTTCCCTAGCAGTACTCTTACAGCTTTGCTTCATTTACATCTTTCCTCCTTTCCTTTCCTCTTTCCCATCCTCCACCAAAAGAGCCTGAGACTCTCTCAGAATAATAGATTCAAATTAATTTAAAGGTAGGCTCATTCTCACGAAATAATAGTAACATAAAAAAAAATCTGTGCACATCCCAGAATACGTTGTATTTGATTTACACACACACACGTGTGCACACACACACACACACACAATCAGGCTACCTCCCACTTGCAGAGGGAGAAGGACCGCTTTTTCTGAGTTTTCACTCACTGAGCGTGAGAACAATGTCTCTTACACAGACTTTCACCAGGCTTCGTGCATGGTGTTTTTAATTGAATTTCGGCTTTGTAGTCATAGATATAGTCTCCTAATAGAAGAGAGAAAGTGGAGACATAGACATTCTGCTGAGATATTGGTGTTATCATATTTTAGTTGGAACGGACTTAAGACAGCATAGAGTCATAACATTTCATGGGTGAGAATCAATTATGTTGTCACTTGGACAAGAACCTGGATCTTCTGCCATCTTGTCCACGTGGGTGAAGAGGCAACTGGGCAGGGGATGGCAGGCATCCTTCTTGCTTGAGTTCCATGTTCTTGCTATTTTTCATTGCTCAGCTGCCTTTAGTTTATGTACATGAGGCCTCACATGGGAAGGTCACTCTGTCCTGATAGAATGAGTTTCTTATCAGCAAAAAGCTCTGGACCCACTCATATTTCCCAGAGTTTTCTGCTGATCTGCTGACACTTTATATAATTGAGACTTAAGAAAATACTGAATATAAAATCCTTATTGTTATTGTTTGCCCTCGAGTTCCATAGGAATGAGGTGCTGTCTCAGGCTGTCTAAAGTTAGATCTGAACAATGATAGGGTGATAGGTTGTGCTGCTTTACCTCCAAAGTCAAAGGGGATTTCCACCTTAGCTTTTAGAATCAGGCAGATTAGTTCAAATCTTGCCTTTACCAATTATTATCTTTGTGTCTTGAGGGAGAAACTGTACTTTTTTGTGTCCAAATTTGTTTATCTGTAAATAAGTTCAGTATTTATTTTAAGGTTTCTGTTTCAGAATTGAATGAGCTAATACTCTCATTTATACCTAAAATAGTGATTGCATGGTTCTATGCTGGCTCCTTGGTAGTTGATTACTAAGGGACTCCGCAGTGAGAATGGGGGTGGGGGACTCCGGGGTAATAGAGCTTATATTCCAGGATATGCTTGTAAAAGACTGGATGTGCAGTGGATTTTTAGTAAATATCTACTCCTTTCCTAATCTGCATTGATTGTGTATATATCTTTATACTAATATATGAACAATTTTTATTGCAATTTAAATATCTTTGTAGTACTTACAATATGTAGCTTTAAAAAATACGTGAAATAAAATGATTTGACTTTTATTTTCTTTTCAATAAGCATAACAAAACAAAATAAAAAGAAGAAAATGTTTGAAGGAGTAGAAATAATTTTATTTCTTGGAATCAGTTCCGTATAATAGGATTTTTGTTCGTGTTGTTAAACAGCATATAAAACTGATAAGTTGTGACATTCTGGAAATGAGGAAACAGTGGAGACATACTACCTCTAATGCAGTCACTTTGTTACCAAGTCCAAACTCGTTCTGCTTGCTGCATGACAGGCCAATAAATCGGGAGATGAGATGTTGGAGTAAGGAATAGTGACTTTATTTGAAAAGACGGCAGACCCAGAAAATGGCATATTGATATCCAGTAGAACTCTCTTCCCCAAGGCAGAATTCAGTCTCCTTTTATACTAAAAAGCGGCGGGGATGTGGCTGGTTGTTGCAAACTTCTTGCTGTACGAATTGTTTCTAGTTGAAACCCTTTGTTCCTGCAGCTGTTCATGTGGGTCAAATTATGGTGCCCCCGTATAACCTCCAAAAAAAAGAATTTTTTGCAACTTGCCATCTGTACATAAGTGTAGAAGAGCTAATATCCTTAAAGATCAGAGCCCGGAGAATAGGCCCTCCTGGGTATTTCAGGCTAAAGGCAAAATTCTTTTACAAAAGGTGCAGAAACAGCAAGTCTGAGCCTAGAAAACAAGGTACAGGTTTAAAGTCAGACGAACACATCTAACATGGAGTGAAATTTGTTCTTTTCTATTAGAATTACTTTTTCTACCTCATAAATAATTTTAGTAAGAAACATGAGCAATTTTTTTATTTTTGCTTCTTAATAAAGGACTACAACTACACTTTAGTGAGCAGGGATGCTGTGCGTGCTTTAGGGTCACAGCAAACTCTTGTTGGGGGTGCTCGACCCTGCAACATGTCTGATGCCCCGTGAGTGTTGGTGAGGGTCCCCCTAACCAGGGGCTCTCTTCAGGAACCACCATATGGGCATTGACCTCTGGAGACCTGTTTTTCAGCTGCAGGAAAATTTTTCAGAATCTGTGATGGGAAAATCACTCCAGCTGGGGATAATCAAGGAATAAAGGAAGAGGAAAAGGGCTTAAATTAGAGTAGAAGAGAAAGACAGAAGATCAGGGAGCCTGGGGGCTTGGCAGCGGGGCCTCGGGAGAGAGAGTAGCAGAGAAATGGAAGTGACCGTCTACGGAACCAGCTCCTGCACCTTTCCCCGCACCCAAGCCACACAGCTCTTAATTGGACCCCGGAATCTCTCCTGTCTGGATGTCACCCTGGGCAGAACCTTGAGAATCGAAGGTAAGGGGTGGGCAGCACTCACCTAGCGAGTCACTGAGGACTTTGATCAAGTCCACATTGACATTCCCAGTCATATGCCTTCACCTGTTCTTTATCTCAGGATCTGAGAAGCAGGAGCAAGGAACACAGGGAGAGATCCAGGAAGACATCTGACTGTGTTAAGAGACGACAGTCACAGCGACACTGGGAGTGAAAACACTTGTAGCAAAATAAAATAAATTCACAACTATTGCATCAGAGCTGCATGTGTGAGAGAGCCTAAGCCTGTCTCAGAGTGCAGGGGACAAGAGGAAAGGAATGGTAAAATTAACACTGATAATTGAAATTTTGTTAAATAGCCTGCTACAATTAATTTTATCACGTGAATGTATGCAGGTTTATTTCTATGAGCATTTATAGGTTCACACAACCCCACCAGCCCGTCTTGCCCCCATCGGGGATGGGATTTCTCAAGCACAGTGCCCCTCCTGCTTGCGTGGACCACGCTGCGGGTCCTCGCCTGGGGCCGCACTGCTACAGGACACTGAGTCCCCGAGGCACGATCTGGGATACATGACAGGAACATCTGTGCTCTTGGCTGAGGGCCTCCGTTTCACCCTGCTGTGTAAGAATGCCGGTGACTCAGTTAGAAGCATGCATCCAAGCCGTCCTTCCGTGTCATCACCATGTAGAAGCAGTGTCTGAATCTTCTGAATTTCTGCAGAATGCGGCTTACAGTCACCTTCAACAAGTGAGTGTGTGTCCTCTTTCAAGTGGAGGAATTACTGCCGTTTTCCTGGAACTTACTCACCACTAGTCCATCTGATTTTTCTGTGCTAGGATTCAGTATGGCCTGCTAATAACTCTGCAGTCAGATCTAGAAACCCTGATGAAGAGGATTATTTATTTTCTTTCTTTAGATGATAGAATTTTATTTTCAAAATTGTGAGTTTTCTGTTCTTGGAGGAATTTTTTCGGGGGTTGGATAAACAACTTTGCTCTTACCATCTTTGTGACCTGTTGCTATATGCGTCTCACCTGTCTTCTGTCACTTGTGAGGCGGTTCCATTTGTGACCCTGTCTTGGTTGTTCATGTAATAAAACATAAAATCTGTAAAAGTACAGTCCCTTTTACTCCGAAGACATTCCACAAATACTCCTTTAATCTGTGTGTGGTTTTAACAAGACACAATCATTAGAACATATACTTGCAGGTTGCCAGTGCAAAATCCCCAAATCAATTGTCTAGCTCAACATCTAAAATCTTTCTAATCTACGTTGGATTTGTATGGATAAGTGAAGTTGTTTGCTAAGAACTCAAGACCAGGTTTATAATACAGGCTGATTTAGCTCAGCAGGTCCTCCCAAGCTGAAGCTCTGCCAGAGGGCGGGGCCAAGGGGAGAGGGCGGGTCCTGCCCTCCCTGAGCTGACAGTTTCATGGCAAAGACCTTCACCAGGTGAAGAAATTGAAGTTTCTTCTAAGAAAATTGGGTCTGAAGAGTCCAAAAAGCGCGGGAGTGACACAATCCCATTTGTCTAAAGTAGGGAAGAGTGGCTGTGGGGCCACTTGGGAGACTCATGAGTCCAGGTGCGCAGTGTTGGTGGCTTCCACTTGAGTGGTAGGACAGTCAGTGGGTAAAAGCGAACAGATTGAAGGCATGTTTTGATGGTTAAAATGAAAGGATCAATGCTGTCTGTGAAGGTAGGA
This sequence comes from Vicugna pacos, assembly GCF_048564905.1. Taxonomy (NCBI): domain Eukaryota; kingdom Metazoa; phylum Chordata; class Mammalia; order Artiodactyla; family Camelidae; genus Vicugna; species Vicugna pacos. The sequence goes on from NC_133017.1 coordinate 5,416,666, forward strand.
TGGAGTAAGGCCCAGGTTTCTGGGTAGATTAATGAGTTAAATAATGGTCCTGCTGTGTTCTGAGGACGGAAAGCTGCAGAGGGAGTTCTGGGGGAAAACTGATGAGTTCAGCTGTGGGTAAAGTGAAAAGGTATTAGATGTGTGATCTGGGAGCTCTGGTGAGAGCCAGTAGTGAGTAGGGGGCGGGGAGAGAGACTTTCAAATCATTTTGTCTTCTGAACATACATATAAGAATGAGTAATGACATAACCCCTGTATATTCTGGATTTAAAACCCAGTAACATTTTGCTATATAGGCTGCAGGGGTTCTCAATTTTTTAATAGAAATAAAATAAATTGAAACAAAACAGTGGAGTTAATGAACATCTTAGAGTTGATGTGTGTCCTTGTATGTATTTTGATTTCTCATCTGTTTATAAACATAATCTACAAAAAGTTAACTTGCTTAGCATAACTGTTAAATAGAGGGACGTGACACACTCTGTTGGTGGCTCAAGGTGATTTCTTGGGCAAATTATGTAGCCTCTCTGTGCCTTAGTTGCATCTTCTGTGACTGCCCCCGGGCCCCTCATCACAGCTGATTCCCTAGAATAGATGTTGGGAGGGAGGCTGCTGAAGGGAGTAAGAGGTGGCAACTGCTAGGGACACTGAAGAGAGAGACAAAAACAGATTAAAGCCAAGAAACTGAGTGCTAATACACTCAAAGGAGAAAGAATCCCGCAGTGTTTTGAGCCCCTTAGCATAAGGGAAACAAAATCACGTGGATCCAAACTCTTGAGCATATGAGTATTGTGGGTGGGAGGGTGTTATCAGAAAAGGGTTGAAAGAGGCCTTTTGGTTTCCCTTAACGTTTCCAGTAAGGATGGGGCACAGAAGCGAAAACCACCCGCTTCACAGTAGAAGGTGCTGTTTTGTGCAAAACTGACGAAGGTTGGAGACCAGTGATCAGTTGTGCTGGCAAATGAAGAGACTTCTGGATTGGGGCACTTGCTGTGACTTCCAGGTGACCTGCTGGCTGGGGGCTGTGAGGCGGGCAGTAGGTTTGCAGTGTGACCTGGGCATAATCCCTGGCTCTGAGGCCCCTGCAAGTTTCTGCAGCAGCTGCTCTTGCCCTGCGATGGGAGGGCATAAAAGGGCATTGTAGCACACGAGGGCAGGAAGGGGCTGCTTTAAAAGCAGACATGTAGCCTCCTGCAGCTGCAGACCTGCAGGCAGTTTGGTTCATTGTCGTGGAGTGGACTTTGGAGGCCTTAGTGTCATCTTAAGACTTGTTTTCCCTTGGGGACCGGGTTTGCCTTTACATATTAATATTGAAGGTTTGGGCTTCTGGCAAAGCTGTTTTCACAGATGGGTATATACGTAACATATCGTATAAAATAAAACGTTTTTATTTAATATGTGGGACTTTGCAGTTTTTGGGAACAGCTCTTTTGACCTGGTCTCCACGGAGGACACTAGCGGTCGGCAGAGCGTGCGGGAGGGCAGGCGGCCTGCAGTGCTGCTGCGGGGGGTTCTCCCCAGCATGGTGCTCTGCTGAGTTCACTCTTCTATGAGTTTGGTTGCCAGAGGAGCAGACAGCATAGTAATGAGTTCTGGTGGGATTGTATAATGACAGGAAGAAAGAGGGAGCCGTAGTTCTTCGGGACTACTACACTCTTTTGGTTCCTGATCCAGTGTGTCCCATTACAGAATTGATGAGTTGTGTCAATTTTGGGACTTGATTGAAATAAACGTGCAGCCTGAATGTTAAGAGTTATGTTTTATTTGTCAGGAGGACTCGAGCCAGGATGACCGCCTCTCGGAACACTCTGAGGGACTGCTCCCAAGAGTAGGGGAGAAGCTAGGATTATATAGGAGCTTTACAACAAAGACCAGGTAGTCAGAACAATAAAACATTGCTTGTTATCTAAAGAAAGCCAGGTATCTCACGTTCAAGAATTTAGTGCTTTTCAATATATGGGAGGAAGCCAACATTTGGGCTCACTGAATATATTCTTTAGACAAGCACCTAGCTATCTAGGGCCAGTAATCTGTCCTTTCTTATTCTGAGTCTGCTCAGAGGGCACCGTTGTGAGTGGCTGCAGGCCTGTTTTCACTGGGGTGCGGCAGCAGTCGCTGATGACTTGTTTTCAGCATTCTTTGTTTAGTGACATGGTTGCAGTATTTTCATTCACATTGTAGTATTTTCGTTCACAGAAAATTATGATATTACCCTGATTATGGATAATCTGGAACCTTGGAAAGGAACCGAGATGGAATTACTGCAGGTAACTTCTACTTTAATAAGCCGTGTGCAAACATGAACACGGAGGAAGCATACAAAAGGATTCGGTGGTGAATGGGAAGGGTTTCTGCACGTTACAGGAGAAGGCAAGGCAGAATTCCTCTTCTTTGTGGGCAGGGACGTGAGTCCAACTTTCCTTTCTGAAGTGCTTTCTGAGAACAGTTTATGGTAATTAAGGAACATAGACAAACGGTGGCACACATTGCATTTAAGAGCTGGCCGGTTTCAAACTTGGGTATTGGACAGGTGGATTTCATAGGCAAGTGGTCAGGTGGATGGGACAGAGATGGAGCCCAGGCCTGGGGCCATATTCACGTTGAAATCGCCATTACCTCACCATAGCACCTTGGACTAGAATGTAACCACTCTTAACCTGTTGGTGAATCTGTGAAATGGGCATGATAATATTCGTTACTTTCTGGGATTGTTGTAAGTTCTAAAGGGTATTATAGCACACATGAAACACTTAACACACTGGCACTTAGCAGTTTACACTTTGTGCGGCCACCAAGCTTGGCGTGTGTCAGAGCCGTAAAGGCAGTATTTATCTGTTGAGGATGCACTGGTAGCCCCTTGGCTAGGTTGTGAATTTGGTGATTTCCTTTAATACTTGTAACTCTGTGTTCCATGGGCAGTTATTTTCATAGACAGATGAGGAATCTCAGGGTAAAAAAGACTGTAATTTGCCCAAAGTCAGACCATAATTTTGGGTGCAGGGGACTCGGTTCAGCATGGGCCCCTGGGACTTGTGCCTTCTCCGTTCAGCACCAGAGCCAGATGTGGGCTCGGCTGTTTCCCTGCCCAAAATATCCGGCAGGCCGCAAGACACAACTGGCCCCGTGCTGCTTGAGCAAAATCTCCGGAGGAGAGGCAGTTACAAAAGGGATAAACATAAAAACAGACGACAGCAAACTGTGATCTGCTCTGAGAAGGAAAGGAACACGTCTCGCCGTGCAGAGCTGGGAGCTTTCCCGTCGGGCTGCTCTGGGGGCGTTCATCTCAGCTTAACAAACTCTGCTGCTGCACCAAGGCAGGAAGGCAGGGCGCGTGTGGCCAGGTAGACAGGGCCTCATTGATCGTACTCATTCCCCATTAAGCGACAGCTCTCACGGGCACTTAACTAATAAACAGATGTTGGCCATAATCGTCACGCATTTTGACTGGTAGCTTTATTGGCGCCAACTTTGAGAGGAGGTCATTGAAGCTGGGGAGTTTGCTGCATGCCCGTGATTACCATGGAAATATTCCCACTGGTCTTTCAACCTAGACTGGTGTGGCTGTCATGTCCCGGCCCTGTGAATGGCATCGTGTAGCTTCTCCCAATTGCCCCAAATAACTTACATTGATATGCTTAATTCGTAGGAAATGGTATGTGGTAATAAGGGAAAAAAGGCAGTAAGAAATTGTTTGGAAAACTAGAAAAATACCTATTCTTTCCCAGCTGGGGGAGCGTACCCTGTATCACCCACCCTAATCACTGCCTGTCACCTCCTTCCTGCCGACTCCATGTTCAGAAGCCACTCTGAGCCTTGGGAGAACATTTTGCCTCATGAAACTTTTGACTAGGACCCGTGACTTCTCTGTCCCTGGTTAACTCTCTCTTCAAAGCCATGTAAATTTTTTGCAGGCTCCTCCACTCAGATGTAAGAATAGCCTCTTTAAACTTCTTGATGCAGCTCCTTAATGAAGATCTTGCGATGGAAACCTAGCCAAAACCTGGGAGGTATGCACATAGTGACTGCAACCACAGCACTTTGTGAGTTCAGAATCAGTGGGGTGGGTGACTCAGGAAAGGCTTTTTTAAGGTAATAAAGGGAAAGAGAAAGGACGCAGGCTATGTGAGAAAGAAACATCTCAGTCACAGCAAGCAAGACACCTGTGTTCAGGATGGGGTGTGGTGAGTGCAGAGTTCTCACAAAAAAAGAACTGATGTGATGGGAGGGAGGACAGTTGGGTACTTTATTGGGGAGGAAAAAAGTGGGCTGAACATTTCCTGGTTGAACAAGAGGATTGTGACATGATGTGCTTGTATTTTGGAGAGAAGGGCTTTGTGGGGACAGGCCTAGGAGTATGCTGTCTGGCTGGGGAGTCAGCACAACAGGGAAACACAGAGAACCGGGCAGACCCCAAGACCCATGCTGGGGGAGAGGCTGCCTGCAAGCTGGAGCCCTGGAGGCTGCTTCTGTCCCTTAGCTGGGGTCTCAGACCTCCCTTCACAGACCAGTCCTGTTGATAGAAGAATAAAAAACGTTGGGCATGAGAAGGGCTGTGTCCCAGGCTTTTGTTGAGTCCCTGGGATGTGCCCCACCAGATTTTGTTCCTTGACTTCATGCAGTAAAGAATTCAAGAGCAAGCCAGTGTTGAGTAAAGGTATATTTATTCAGAGAGATACATTGATAGGCAAGAGAAACTTCACGAGGTGTGGGGGTTTGATGCTCAGATTAGAAGTAGGTACACACTTCACAGACAGAGTGTGGGCCTTCACCAAAGAGGGAAAGAGTGGTGACCGCGAGGTGGCGCTGTGTTGCTTGTTTTCTTGGGCTTGGTGGTTTCATATGCTAATAAGTAGAAGGACCAGCCTTAGGGCAAGGGGCTGGGATTTCCAAAGAGTTGGCCATTTCCCACCCTTTGACCTTTTGTGGCTATCATTGGGACTGCCATGGTGCCTGGGGCATGTTATTCACCACGTTACTATTACAATGGGTGTTTACTGAATCTCAAGATCTGCTAGAAGTTAAATCTCTTCATCCTGAGCCTCAAGACCTATTGGGGTTTGAATCCTTCACCATTTCTATGTTAATTGCGGTGGCCTTCCTTGAATGGCTGTGCTCTTCCCCCTTCCATCCTGTCTCACTGTGATGACACAGAGACAGCAAAGGCCAGGCCCTACCTGTGCTCCTGCATTTAAAGGCTGCAGGTTTGGGGTGGGCTTATGATGACTCTGAGTGTTGAGAAGGATGTTTCAGATTTTCCCACGTGAGACATGGGGACCTGCCAGCAGCCACTGCAGATTTATCCCACGGGCATTATCCCTTGTGTTGTTATGGAAACAACAGGCCAGCCAAGAAACAAGAATCAATCAGAGGGTTGGAGTATTGAGATTTATTACGTTGGCGGGCTCTGAGGGGCTTCTTTTCCAAAGCTCTGAGCCCCTCCAAGATGTGCACATGATGTTTTATACGGTTAATTACAAGTATGGGACTATTAGCCAATAAGGCTCAAACAACATAAAGCAAGGAATCAGTACACTGAAGCTTATCAATTTGGAACAGATCCCGTTACTGACAATTGTTCACCTTGGATTTTCGGGTTAGCTTATTAGCCCAGTAAACTGACACTAAACTTCAGATTTACCAGGTATCCCAGCAAAACTTAGATCAGTAAACCGACACTTATCACACTTAGATTTGTGACTTAGCTTGTTAGACCAGCTGTGGTTTTCCTTCACAGTGTCACTTATCTTTTCTATTTTTCTTTTTTGCTTTTTTTAAGTATTTAATCCAAATTTAGTATCAGGGTTTTTTGGGAAAGAAATTTCTCTTTTTCTTTTCTTTGGTGATCTTTTATGGGGGCAGGTAATTAGACGTATTTATCTGTTAGTGGAAGCCCTGGGGCTTGAACCCAGGACCCCGTGCACGCTAAGCACACGCTCTACCACCCGCCCCATCATCTTTTCTTTTTGGTTTAGCTGCCAAGAATCCTACAGCTGAATTTCTAGTCAGCCTTTAACACTTGCTCTGACTTCATGGAATCCATTTTTATGAGTTTATCTCCCCCTGGTTTCATTTAAGTATTGAATCTCCATTTTCTCTTCATTCTCAGGTTTGCCTTTTTGTTGTTAAGGTTGTTAAGCTGTTTTTTAAAGAATTGTTTAAATTCTCTTTAGCAAGAGGCTGAATGTGAATAAATATGTAAACAAACAGCACAATTAAATGCTTTTATACATTCTAAACTATTTAGTAGTTACTTAAAAACCGAATTGAATATTAAAGTGATAACATTTTAGAAATACTTTTTAATTTTTTAGAAAGATATAGCTGATTTAAAATATGATATTAGTTTCAGGTGTACAATAGATGCTCCATTTATAGTTACTGTAAAACATTGTCTGTATTCCCTGTGTTGTAAGGTACATCCCTCTAGCGTGTTTACATTACATGTTGCAGTTTGTGTAAGAAAGTTGGGTAATGCAGAGTCTGGGACGTGGCTGTGTCTGACCCAGGTTCACGCTCACCCTGCCTGTCAGAGCTCAGGCCTTCACTCCTTTCTGCAGGGGAGCGAGTGGAGGCAGCTCTCATCAGCGCTGTCACTACCCTCTGAGTGGCAGTGACAGCAGTCACTGTGTGTGGACGTGCAAAGTGTTTTTCCAAGAGCTTTATATGCGTTTCTGAATTTAATAATAAAAGCCCTCCTGTGAGGAAGCGTTTTAAGCTTTTAATGTATAATACATCTTATTTTGATATTGATACATTTCAAACCACCAGAAAATTTAAAGGAGTAGTAAAATAAAACCTTAAATACAGTTCACCTTAAAGGGCACTATTTGACTTTTTGTGTCTGGCTTTTTAGCATAAAGTTTCAAGGTTCATCCATATTGTAGCCTGAATTAGTACTTTATTCTTTTTGTTTGATAATATCATTTTCCTTTTTTTCGTTTTTGGTCTATTTAAAAATATTTTCATTGAAGTCTAGTCAGTTTATAATTTTGTGTCAGTTTCTTGTGTGCAGCACAACATTTCAGTTAATTAGGAACATACCTGTATTCATTTTCATACTCTTTTTAAACACAAGATACTATGAGATATTAAATATATTCTCCTGTGCTATACAGTATAAACTTGCTGTTTATTTGTTACATACTCAGTATCTGCAAATCTTGAACTCCCAGTTTATTCCTTCCCACACCCTCTCCCCTCTGGTAACTATAGTTTGGTTTCTATGACTCTGTGTCTGTTTCTGTTCTGTAGATAAGTTTATCTTTTTGTTTGTTTCTTTTTTTTTTAGATTCCACCTGTGAGCAATCTCATATGGTATTTTCCTTCCTCTTTATAGCTTACTTCACTTAGAATGACATTCTCCACGTCCATTGATGTTGCTACAAATTGCATTATTTTATTATTATTTTATGGCTGAATAGTAGTCTATTGGACAAATATGCTACAACCTTTTTATCCAGTCATCTCTCAGTGGACATTTCGGTTGTTTCCATGTCTTGCTATTGTAAATAGTGCTGCTGTGAACATTGGGGTGTAGGTGTCTTTTTGAATTAGGGTTCCTTCTGGATATATGCCCAGGAGTGGCATTGCTAGTTCATATGGGAGGTCAATTTTTTGTCTTTAGAGGAACATCTATACACTTTTCCACAATGGCTCCACCAAACTGAATTCCCTCCACAGTGTAGGAGTGTTCCCAATTCTCCGCAGCCTCTCCAGTATTTATTGTCAGTGAACTTCTGAATGATGCCTATTCTGACTGGTGAGAGGTGATACTTGATTGCAGTTTTGATTTGCATTTCTCTGATAATGATATTGAACATTTTTTCATGTGGCTACTGGCCATTTGTACGTCTTCATTGGAGAAATGTTTCTTTAGGACTTCTGCCAATTTTTGAATTGATTGTTTGTTTTTTTTCATATTAACTGTAAAAGCTGCTTACATATTCTGGGAATTAAGCCCCTAGCAGTTTCATTTATTGCAAATATTTTCTCCCATTCCATAGGTTGGTTGTCTTTTTGTTTTGCTTACTGTTTCCATAGCTGTGCAAAAGCTTGTAAGTTTAATTAGATCCCTCTTGTATATTTTTGGTTGTTTTTCTATTGCTTGAGTAGACTGATTTAGGAGAACATTGCTGAGATGTATGTCAGATGTTTTGCCTATGGTTGCTTCTAAGAGGATTATAGTGTTTTGTTTACATGTTTAAGTCTTTAACAGATTTTAATTCTTTTTTGTGTATGCTGTGTGGCAGTAGTCTAGCTTCAATGATTAACATGCAGCTGTTCAGTTTTCCCTACACCATTTGCTGAAGAGGCTGTCTTTACTCCATTGTATGTTCTCACCTCCTTTGTCAAAGTTTCAATGACCAAAAGTTTGTGGGCCTATTCTTGGTAATTTTGTTTATCCGTTCATTGATGGATGGATATTGTTAGTAACTTTTGGCTACTCTGAATGATACTGCTATGAATATTGATGTGAAATTTTTTATGAGAATATGTTTTCATTCTTTTGGCTGTACATTTGGCCCGCCATATCTGTAGTTTCCACTACATGGATCTAGATGGCTGATTGTAAAGGTACTCGAACATCCTTGGATTATGGTATCCAGGGTGTGGGGTTCCTGAAACCAACCCCCCAAGGGTATTGAGGGATGACTCTACATATAGGAGTGGAATTGCTGAGCCATACAACTCTAAGCTTTTGAGGAAATACCAGACTTCTCCAAAGAAGCTGCAGCATTGTCCCTTTCCCCTGGCCGCATATGAGGTTTCTCTGCCTCCTGAATGACATTTGTTATTGTCCATGTTTTGGTTATAACCATCCTAGTGGGTGTAAAATGAGATCTCATTTTGTTCTTGATTTCGCTAGTGATGCTGAGCATCGTTTCATATGCTTATTGGCCATTTGTATATCTATTTAAATTCATGGTAAATTTAAAAATTGTGTCTATTTTCTTGTATTGCTCAGTTGAAAGCATTCGTTATATATCCTGGATACTACTCTCTCATTTGATACATGCTTTGCAAAATTTTTCTTCTATTCTGCAAACTGTCTTTTCACTATAATTTTTTAAACATTAAAACAATTTCTTTACAGGGGAGGTAGATAGATGAAATGATTTATTTTATTTTTCTTACTAAGCACGCCCTCTCTGACTTGAGATAACCATTTCCCCTGTCATTTCACTTTCTTGATGATGTCCTTTGTAATAAAAAGATTTTAATTTTGGTGAAGTCCAGTTTATCTGCTTTTTTCTTCTATCACTTGTGCTCTTGGTTTTGTATCTAGGAAACCAAAGCCTATCCTAGGCCCAGAAAGATTTATACTGTGTCTTCTTTTAGAAATTTTATAAGTTTAATTTTTACATTTCTGTCTGTGATCTATTTTGAATTAATTTTATTTGTTATATAAAATATGGGTGTTCAGATTCCAGATTGATTCTTTTGCCTGCAGATACCCAGCTGTCCCTGCACCATTTGTTGAATAGGCTATTCTTTCAATGGAGTGTTTTTGGCCTCCAGGTGGAAAACTGTCTGTAAATGAAAGTTTTCCCCGTGGGTTTTTATTGTGTTTCTTAAATTTATTTATCCAAACTTATGCCAGTTTCATACTGACTTAGTGCTATAGCATTTTAGTACACTTTAAAGTGAGTCCTCCAACTTTACTCTTCTTTTTCAAGGTTGTTTTTGCTGTCCTGGGCCCCTTGCACGTCCATATGAATTTTGGGTTCAGTTTTTCAATTTTTGCAATGAAGTTGGCTGGAATTTTGATAGGGATTCCACTGAATATATAGATCACTTTGAGGAGTCTTAACATTTTTAATAATATTGTCAAACATTCCATGAAAATGGAATGTCTTCCATATATGTAGATCTTTTAAAATTTATTTTGTTGATACTTCAAAAAGTTCAATGTACAAATCTTGTAAATTTTTGTTAAATGTATCTCTCACTTTATTCTTAATGCTGTTGTAAAAGGAAAGGCTGAGTTTCTTATGGGTGGTACTATATATCAATCTTCTTATTTCTAGAATTCCTTCACAGCAAATACCCTAGGTATATATTTGCTATATAAATCTATCCACAACTATTCCCCGCCCCGTGTTATAAGAAACCAAGACCCAAGGTAAGCTACTTGAAAACACCTATGTGGAAGTGAGAAATGAGACCCATGGTTGGGGCTTTGTGCAGATGATACTGAGAGCTTATTCAGAATGGCTTCTTCTTAATTACTTTTAAACAACCCTTTCAGTGTATTTAGTCAGATACATTAAGATTATGCCCTCTTGATGTGCGGAGTAGCTAAGACTATAATTTTCAAATAAATTCTAGTGAGAGTGTTGTACTTGAAACCTAATTTGCATCAATCTTTGAAGAATTATGTTTCAGGAGATTTGACTAAAGAACACCTATCTTTATTCTATAACGAGGACTAAATGCTCAAGCAACATGTAAGAGTTTGAGCAAACTGCCCCCGCCCCGTAGTGCTGGGTGGCTGCAGCTGTAACTGGAGTCAGTGCTTACCTCTCCCAGTACGCTAGTGCTGATCTGCTCAAAGTGGTTCATCCAACAGTTTGTCAGTAGCCTGTTGGACAAAGTCATAAAACATTGATTGAAGATTGCTAGAATGCAATATATTCTTACTAATATTAAGTAAGCACACATTGAGTGCTTACTGTATGATGGAATTGTCCCTCAGCCTCACATGAATATAATTTCTCTTAAAACCTCATATATTTCCTTGTTATTCTCACTTTACAGATAAGGAGACTGAGAATTAGGTCTTCTCTCTTTTGGGGGGAGCTCATTATCAATGATGGGAAGTTGTAAGGAAAAAGATATTGATTCATCATGAGAAAACATTTTTGTGAGAGTCAGCAATGAAGATGAACACTGAAGAATGTGATCATTGTTCGAGTGAGACAAGCCCTGGGTTGTGTGGAGTCAGCATCCCTGTCCTGGACACGGCACGTGTAGAGCTGCGTGCTGGGTGAGGCAGCGCGGCCACGCAGGGAACGCGGATGCTGGGGTCTTAGGCTGTGCTCAAGCCCGGTGGGGCTTTCTCCTAAGGGCAGTGCACCATCATTGACAGATTTTAAGTAGGAGAATAGGCTGCTCTCGTAGTTCACATTTGTCTTGTAGAATGCTTGGAAAAGTTTAGAAGGCTTGGCAGGAGGTGATGTGCTGAGTCAGAGTAGGGTGGCTGCGAGGTGTAGCAGTGTTCAATTTTCAAGTGGTTTTCAGGCCCAGGCTTGTGGCTTAGTAGCCGTGTCAGTTTGAATGACACACACAAGGAATTGAAACAATTTATCTAATCAATTGAAGCAGTGATGTACCCAATTCTCAGGACTGTTGTGGAGATCCAGTGAGATACACTGTGCAGTGTGCAGCGTGGTCTCCAGCACAGAGTCACTGCTGAGTGAGTGCCAGTGAGTATCTGGTAGGTCAGTTGAGGGTGGTGGTACTCTGTGACTGAGGATATCTGGTCCCTGAAGGAGGGGTCCATTCACATCTGTGAGTAATGGGCCTGAGTTGGGAGACGCAGGGAGACCTTACCCTCCGACCAGGAGCCCTGGGCAGGACGGCTATGGTAGGAGCACCGTGAAGTCAGCTCTTTGCAGGTTGAGTTGCGAGTGCCCTTGAGATATCTACGCAGAGTCACGAGCTTAAAGAGGAGGTCTGGGCCCAGGCTGTGCATTTTCCTAAAATCTCAACTCCTGAGGACACCGATGTATTGATCACTGAAAGTGAAGTCATACTTTAAAGGACAAATGAATAGTAGTATCATCACTGTCAACAAAGCTCACGTCTATTTGTTCATCACTTACTTTGCTAATTGGGTACTTACAGAGCTCACTTCACCGTCCTCCCGTGGGCTCCGGCTCCACAGAGAAGAGCTTGTGTGTCTCCTTCTTTTCCAGAAGAAGACACATTTAGCTTGTAGCCTTCTGTACCTTGCCAGACTTAGGATATTAGTTTGTTGGTTTAATTGTATTTTCTGTTGGCCATGTCCTGACAGGAGAGAAATTTTACCTCATGGTCATGTTTCAATTAGCTGTTACTGAGAATTGCTGATCTGATACATAGTGTATGTATTATATTAACTTTGTAGAGTAGTTATCATTTTTCTGTCTTTGCCCTTTAATTTTGTTTGCCCCTTCAGTGTTCTATCCTTTTTGGGGCCTTATTTTTTTTTAATTAAATAATGTCTGTTAGCAGTTAAGAAAACAAAAGCAAAGAAAAAATGCACATGAGAGCTAAATTTAGAAAATGTCTAGTGTGTTTTCTGTCTCGGCAATGGAGGGTTGTATAACCTCTTGGAAACCTTCATTAGACAAGTTTCTTAAAATGCTGATTGAGAAATAAAACCTTCCTTCCTCATCTTTCAAGCTGCACAACTCATTGTCAAGAAAGGGGAAATCCTCAGAAGCCAAGACAAACGAGAAAACAGGGATTCTGGGAGATAAGTGAGCATTAGAATCCGTGGTGTGCTGGTTGGCTCCTGAACTGATTTTCAGTTGCCTTGACAGGAGGGCAGGAGTTTAGCCCCAGGACTCTCACACTAGGAGTTGGATGGGTGATCATATAATGGGCCTTGCCCATCCTGAGAATCTTGGTTTACTAAAGGGTGAAAGAGGAAAAAGAAAATTCCTCAAGACAAGAAAGTAAGGAAAGTTAATTTTTTGGAAGAGGGGAAAAATAACAAATCCAAAGTAAGGATATAGTTTAAAGCTGTTTTGGCATGAGAGTGACCACAAACTCCTGGCAGAAAAGCACAGCTACTCCTTGATTGATAAGTTGTGTTTTGAATGAATCAGTGAACAGCTATTCCGAAAAAGGCCTCCAGAGTCTTGTGGATCAAGATACTGGACAGCAAACACCTCTCTTCCAAGGTCTCATTCAAATAACCAGAAAGGTTTTAAAGGAAAGTAGCAATAATCTGAGTTCTATTTATTGACATTACTATATGCTAAGAATTCAGAGGTGACTATGGAGTTGTCTCCTCTTTTATGGACCTTACTTTCTCTTTGGGGAGACAAAATGACATAGTTGGGTATCTTGGTGGAGGGAGGTGTTAGTCTGTTGCAATTAGCCAGGAGAGGAGATTAAGAAACAGTGAAGGGCGTTGTGAACTTTTTAGCTGAGGACAGTCTTGTTCACTTGGCTTTTAATTGCAGGCTCAATGAGCTGTCACTGGAGGGAATAGATCTTACAGAGGATGGGCTTAGCTCAGGACTCTTTGGAATGGACAAGTGAACCTGGAGAAAGACAGTCAAATCTGTGCAGACATTAAAGTTCACTTGAACATGTTCCATCCCTGAGCCAAAGATAGGACAAATATGCAGCACTTCTTGAGGGCAGAGGAGTGGTTTTTAAGGTTCTTCAAGAATGAATCCCAGGGAACCGAGATGGCCAGTTGTCAAATTGAGACTTTGTTCTTTGGACGGTGTACCCAGCAAGGGTATTGGCCTTTTATATGGTTCCATTTGTCTTTAATACATGTCTGTTGATGAGGACGTGGGCACAAGTGTTTGACACCTTGTCGAGGCGATTTTGGATACCTGCCTAGAAGCACGGGCACAGTTGCGGCTGCGTCATACATCTTGCAGCCCATCCCTTTCTCCGGCTCTGTAATCATGGCAGAGTGGTTCCTTGTTGACCTGTTCATCTCCTCTGTCACATCATAACCCATGAAAAGACCGGAGCATATTAACTTGGCTTTGTTAAAGGCAAAGGTACAGATCAAATATGGAGTCAGATTTGTTCTTTCCTATTTCAGTAGTGCCATGGAGAAGGCAGTTTGGGCAGCTTTTTGTAGTGTCCTGGAGGCTTTCTCTCTCAGCTTCTGGGCGCCTCTGTTGAAAACCCTTCATAGCTGTCTGGCCTGCTGGAAAAGCACTCTGCCTGTTTTACCCTGAAGATGTGTTCTGTTTATAAACTCATCTCTACTCCTTGTAAAACAACTCAAGAAAAACTCAGTTGGTTTTTCACCAGCCATGGGCAGGGGTGAGATAAACCATGTTATTATTTCATAAAATAAGAGTAATAATATTAATATTAATAGTAGTAGCAGTAGTAGTAGTAGTAATAATAATAATAGTAATAATTATATTAAAAGAATTCTTAAAACACGGCTGCACATTGGAGAGAGTCAATAAATGCTTTCTGGCTTAAATCAAAAGTGATGACTCAGTGATTCCATGGCTGCTGTATTTGCTATGCTAGTTAATCCTTTGTTCCATTACACAGTTTTTTTAACTGAAAAAGAAATACAAGCAAATGGTTAAAAAAAAAACTCAAACAGAGCACAAAAATACACAAGTGAAAGAAGTTTTCCCTCATCTTCTGTTCTTTCAGCCCTCTCTGGATATGCCACTGTTTGCTATCCTTTGGGTGCTGTTCCAGATATGCTTTGCACATTCCCACCTATGTATGTAAATTCCTTTAAAATTTTAGTTATTTTTAACTTAAACGGATTTAAATCCTCAAGTGGCTTCTGGCCGGGTAATAGAACAGAACAAATCTGACTCCATATTAGATCTGTTCCTTTGAATTTAACCCTATGCTCTGTCTCCTAGGCTTCATCTTGCTTGTAATCAATGTCGCCTGGAGCCTGAAATATACAGGAGAGCCTATTCTGAAGCCTCTGACCTTTAAGGATATTTAACACTTTTTCATTCATTTAAAGATAGCAAATTGCAGAATAGAAAATAACGTTTGTTTTGTTGGAGGTTTGCAGGGATCTGACCCACGCAGATAGCTGCAAGAAGAAAGGATTCTAACAAGAAGGAATTCCTACACTAAGAAGTTTGCAACAACCAAGCACATAGGAAAGGATCCTGAATTGTGACTTGGGGAGATGGTTTTCCAGGACATTAGTTTGCCATCTAGGTCTACAGAAACTTGCTATTCCATGCCCCAAAATCTGGTCTCCCAACTTATTGTCCTGTCCTGCACTGAGGAGAAAGAATTTCGACTTGGTAACACTCCTATCTACCTAGAAAGCTGGGCACTGGAGCTGAGTGTTATGGAAACAGGCCAGCCAAGAAAAGCACCAATCGGGGTGTTGGTGTACTCAGAAGTATTATGCCGGTGGGCTCAGTGGGGCTCCTGCTCTGAAGTTCTGAGCACCTCCAAGACGTGCACATGAGGTTTTAAAGGCTTAATTACAAGTAAGGGGGAATTAGCCAATAAGGCTCAAAGAACAAAAAGCAAGGAATCAGTACACTGGAGCTTATCAATTTGTAGCAGATCACATTACTGACACTTGTTGAGCTTGGAATTACGAGTTAGGTTGTTAGCCCAATAAACTGACACTAAACTTCAGATATATGAGATAGCCCAGCAGAATTTAGATCATTAAACCGACACTTATCACACTTAGATTTGTGACTTAGCTTGTTAGCCCAGCTGGACTTTTCCTTCACATGAGGACAGCTCTCCCACACCCAGGGAACTACTGTGAGCCCTTGATGTTTCCACTAGGGTTGGGTATGGTTTACCCAGGAGGGATGGGGACTATGCACCAACACTCAGGCAGTCTGCTCTGTCTGGGGCTCTGATCTTGTACCATCCCGCTCCCCGCCAGCCCAACACCTGGGACAGTGGAGCTAAGGCAGTGATCCTGCCTGCCTGTTTCCCAGCGTGTAAAAGGGGATTATGTACCTTTCCAAGGTAGTTCTGAGCGACAACACCTGCGGGTGCTTGGTTCTCAGAGCAAGAAAAAACCCAGGTCCGCGTGGGGGCAATGGGTGTGATCCCCATAGAGTTTCTGCAGAAGCATCCCATGGAGGGCTGGATCAGGGAGGTAAAATTTGAGCTGCGGAACTTGAAGGGTTACAGAAGGGTACAGAGGCAGGTCTGCCGCCTAGGGGTGCCCCAGAGGTAAAGCTTTTTCTCTCCAACTCCGCTAAGACCCTCCCCTCTCCAGATCCCTCCCTACTCTATGCTCATCGAGTCCATCTGTATCTCTCCAATTTTCCCGTCCTCTCCACCCGCTCCCATCTTCTCCCTCCCTCCCTCCCTGTCCCACCTTCTCTCACAGAACCCAGAGAGGATCGCTGGCCCTCCTGCGCATGCGCAGTCAGTGCCAAGTGGTCCGCTGGTTGGAAGCTCTATATCCTAGCCGGGGATCGGGCCGAAAGGTTTCTCAACTCTGTCGCCCGGTAGGACTTTGGTTCCTGTCTGGGGCCGGGGCCTCTGGCTGTGGAAGTGCAAGGTGGGGGGCTCCCGGGAAAGTGGTCAGGCGGTTGCGGGAGGGCGGTCCGCCTGTCAAAGTCCCCAAGGGCGCCAGGCAGCCCGTGTTCAGATGAATTGCTCAGGCCAGACCCCTCTACCCGCGCCACCTGCCCCGGCGCCCCGGCCACAGCTGCCAAGGGCCAGGTGTGCCCCTACCACCTCTCACCCAGCCGGGATCCCTTCAGTCCGCGGCTGGCGTCCCCTTCCCCTCTACCGCCCGCGAGTCCTCTCCTCCCGGGCTTCCTCTCCTTGGCCGCCGGCCCGTTCACGCCCCTGGGAGGGCTGTGTCCGGGCGGGCGGGGACTGCGGACCCGGACGGGGCGGGGGGCTGGGGCTGGGGCTGGGGCTGACCTCCGAGCAGGGCTGCAGCCCGCGTCCCTCCCCTTTCCCTCCCCCCCGGGGCAGCCCACCTCTCCCTTTCCCGCTCCCGGAGGACCAGCTCAGTGGCCTGGGCACTGCTCCCTGGGCTGAGAACCTCTGGCTGTAACGCCCTGCTTCTCCAGTTGGAGTCGGAAAAAGGGAGCCTCAGTGCTGAGCGAGCTTCTGTCTCCTCCCTCAGTTTTTCTGCTGCAGGTAAGTACTTTTAACACTTTCAGGTGTTATCATGGCTGTGCTTGTTGATGTCACGTGTTTTTATAGTGAGAGTGATTAACAGTGGTGAAAGCAGGGCTTGGTTCTGTTAAAAATGAGCTGAAGGCATGAGGCTGTGACGTCCTCCTTCCTTCCCTCTCCCAGGGTGAAAGGAGTGATCCTCGATTTTCAAAAGATAGTTACAGTCCCTAACTAGCACAGCCCAGCTAGTGTGTGTTAAGAGGAACAGCACCACCAGAGGCCTTGGAGACCCAGGGATATTGCAGTCCTAAAGAGCTCCTGGCACAGTTTGGTTTGTTTTGGTTTTTTGTTTTTCTTAAATTGTGTGATAGACTAGTGGTATAAACAGAAAAATAATTGTCAAGAAATATTTCTTCATGTAACAGTATTATTGTGATATAGTTCACACACCATGAATTCCATCCATTTAAATGGTACAATTCAGCAGCTTTTAGCATATTCACAGTTGTGCAACCATTATTATTCCAGAACGTTTTCATCACTTCAGAAAGACCAGTGGAAATGAATGACCTATCCACCCCTCCCCAGTGGTGGTTCTAAAGAAATTTCTTGGCTATTCCTGATCATAAATTAACTTGTTACATTCCAAGAAAAATCTGGTAGGAATTCTAATCAGAATTGCAATGAATCTGTCTATCAAAACTGGAAGAATTAATGTCTTTATGGCATAAACTTCTTCTACCCATGAATATATCTGGGACCCTATCTTTTCATCTGTCCAGTGACTGGCCCATGGGAAGTCCTCACTACTTGTTGTACTTGTGAATGATGAGATTCTATACATTGTTAGTTGCAACTGTAGCCTTTCACAGAAGAGAAAAGTAATCTCAGTGAAGCAAGTGACTCTCTGATGGTCAGAAAGAGTGACAGCCAGTGCTGGAGTGATCCAGTGGACTTGGTGCTTGCAACCAGAATTCTCCACCACATACAGTTAAGGGGATTAGAGTGTTCTTTTATTTTTTCTTAATGCCGTTGCTTTTATTTTTACTTATTTTTTTAAATTCTTTTTTATTTAAGTTTAGTCAATTTACAATGTTAGTTTCAGGTGTACAGAAGAGATTCAGTTATAAACATATGCATATGTATATATATGTTTTAGATTGTTTTTAGTATAACTCATTACAAGAAATTGAATATAGTTCCCTGTGTTATACAGCAGGTCCTTGTCATTTATTTTATATTTACTAATTTGTATCTGTTAATCCCCCCTTCCCTGCCTGCTAAACACAGTTTATTTTCTATGTTCATGAGTCCATTTATAGGAGCACCGTTTTTCCTAGTAATATATGCTCTTTGGCTGCTTTCAGTTTCAGTAATTTCATCTTATCTGTGGGTGCTTTTATTCTGGTGGCCTTTATGTGGTTTGCACACGTGGTAATAGAGATCTGTATTTGGGACAAATTCAAGCCTCTGTAGTCCCTGGTACAGAGTGCCCACTGAATTGATGCTTGAACTGGGAAAAAGGCACAGTAAATTTTGGAATTTCAACTATGGTTGAGAATTCCAGGGTTCTATAACCTGTTTAGACAACCTAAATATTGGCTGCACCCATACTGGGTAATTTGGTGGAAATTCATGGCATGGTGGTGTAGAGACAGGGAATTGTATGCTTCTTCTCTTTCTGTTTTATTACACTCATTCTCCTGGGCCTCCCAGATCCTCCCCCAGAAGGGCCCAGGGCTGGCTTGGTGCTGCGCTGAGGCAATATTTGTTAATAAGGCCCTTTCCTCTACTCATCTGAGCCTCCGGTTCTTTCTCTGCACAATGAGGGCTTAGACTTGATAAGTACTTTTCAGTTTCTTTTAAAGCCATGTTTCCTTTGAGAAACAAAATGCAAATCTCTCCTCTCAGCCCAACCCTTTAGATTTTGATAAGTCCTCCAAGGAGTGACATAGCTCTTTGTGGAATATGAATGTGATTGTGATCCCAGGTGAAACAGAAAAGACTCTTCAGAGATTGATTGCAGGGAGAGGGCAGGAAAGGGGCAGTATGTCACACTTTCTAGTGTGAGCACTGGAGCAGGGGCTTGGATTTAAATATGGTGACTGACGTGGCCTCTCTCTAATCTTGTAGAATGTGATAAACTTCTCTACCTCAGTTTCTTGATGTGTCAAGTTGGGGTGATAATATTTTAAGGCTTTTGTGAAACATTATACACATAAGCCATTTGTGTCTCGGTAGAAACAAGACCTGCTAGGGATTCAGGGATTTGTTTAAAAAAAATCTTGTCCATAGCAGACTGTCTGTGTGTATTTTAAGTTCCTGGAGGGTGAGGGTGAGTCTGAAGCCCATTGTGGGACAGGTGGGCCATAGTTCTCTGTGCCCCAGTTTACCCCCTCCTCCCCAGTCCTCTTCCTCAGTCCAGGATGAAGTTCCCTTGTAGATTTTCTCAGAGGCCTTGTGGAAATAGCTTTTCATTTTATTGTTTCACCAAGAAGTTCTGCCATCATGATCTCTTTGGTCAGGCTTTGAAGGGCTGCCATCATGATATCTGGTAAGAATTCTATGGAATTGGGAGTTTCTATTTAATGAAAAGGAATAAAAATTACAAATAGAAAATTAGAACAAGGGTGGTTTCAGGGGCTCTTTGAAATGGACACCATTAGCTTTGTTAGCTTCAGGTGCTGTGGCCTGTTGCCACGAGGACCCATTCTCTTGCTTTGAAGTTGGAGGTACCAGTGGGTCCAGTGGGAATGATAACTGAGTGTATCTCATGGGCTGGGCATTGACCTATTTGTACTGTGGGTTCCTAATTTGAGACAGTGAGCTCACCTAACCTCAATAACCTCTTTAAAAAATTAGACTTTTTATTTTGAGATGTAATGTTGATTCCCATGTAGTAGTAAGAGATTATATGGAGAGGGCTTATGGATCCTTTTGCCCAGTTTTCCTTCATGGTTCCATCTTGCAATGGTGAGGTACAATTCATTACTGACTCACTAACAATTTGAGGTTTGTGTTATTGCCCTCATTTCTATTCATGATTAAACTGGGGCTTAGAGAAGCACACAGGCCTACCCAGGTCACCCACTTTGTTAGTGCAGAGTCGGGTGAACGTGGGCTTGGGATTTCCAGGCAGTACCATTATGATGGTCTGTGGCAGGGAGCAGCATTCACTTGCTTGTTTATTCATTCATTCAACAAACATTTATTGAGTAAACTCTGTGGGTCATATGCTTTCTTTGGCTTATCTGATTATTCATCACTACTGAGAATCAGGCAATGTTTATATTTTTTAATCTGAGAAAATTAGCTCTGAGAGGTTATAACCCTCCGAAAGGAAGTATAGCTCATTAAGGAGGGATAGTACATTTGTACAGTCACCTCTTTTTATGCAGGTGGTACCCTAGACATTTTACATTTGCAAACATCCGTAATTCAGATATATTCTTGTAAGGCAAGGATTTTTTTTTTAATTGAAGTATAGTCAAGTTTACAATGTTGTGTCAATTGCAAGGTGTTTTTTGACTTTTGAATTAAAAAATACTTTTTCAGGAGGGTAATTACGTGTATTTATTTGTTTCATTTTTTAAAATGAGTTACTGGGTTTTGAACCCAGGACCTCGTACATGGTAAAAATGTGCTGTACCACTGAACTGTATCCTCTTCCCCTAGGCAAGTTTTCTTATCCATTATTATGAAGCTTAGGGGATCAAATAATTTGGATACAAATCCAGATCTTTTAATCCTACTGTGGTCCTTTTCTTTATATTCTGCTGAAGGGGTTTGGGGAAAGCATTTTCTTTGTTCATTTTTTATTCAGCATTTTTGAGCAGTGACTTTGCATCAGGGCCTTGCTAGGTGCTTGGAAATAGAAAATAAGAAATGACCCTTCTCTGCAGAGGCAGGAAGCCTAGACCAAAAGCTGGGTAATATGATCCGAGATACATTAGCCATGTGCAGACTCTGAGGACAAACTGTACCCCCGGATTTGCTTTGGCTTCCCTTGCCTTCTGGCTGGTACACACCAGGTCACAGCAACCCAGATGGGCCCGTAGCACACAGCAGAGTATGTACCTCGATCTCCTCACCCCTCTCGGCAGGGCCAGCAACATGAGCATCCCTGACTACGTGCAGTGTGCTGAGGACCACCAGACTCGTCCCGTTGTGGTCCAACCAATGGAGATCATCTCAGAGGAGAATTTCTTTTGCATCTATCAGCTACTCACCTCGGTGTGCCATATCAGCCCATGCGGCTCCCAGTGGACATTCTGTATCCACTACAGGCACCACTATGTGCCCGAGAATGGGTGAAGCGTCTTCCAGACACACCGCAAAGTCGTGGGCCTTGTCACCATTACCAACTGTCTCTCTGCCAAGGCCTTGGAGAAGCTGCACGTGCAGAGGGGCTGTATGGCACCGCGCTTAATGACTCTCAGCTCTTTGTCTTTGTGCTGCATGGGGAGGTAGCCGAGCAGCCGTTCACCGACGTGTCCTTCAATCTACGAGGACTGCAGGGTGGTGGAGAAGAGGATCGAGGACTTCACTGAGTCACTCTTCATCTTGCTCAAGTCCAAGTGGCTGGATGGTTGCCACAAGAATTTTGGGGCAAGATTCCCCTCCTCTGCATCCTGTTTGAGAAGGAGGACTTCATGGGACTGGACACAGACAGCAGGTAAGTTTACCTGGAGGCCAGCCCACCGTGGCTTTGGCCGGATTGCTTCCCTACATCCAGAAAGGGATCAGCAAGGAAGAAGTCTGTCTTGTAGCCAAGGGGGGAGGGAGGTGCAGCCCGCTGGTTTACAGACATTTCAAAGTGAATCCGCCTTTGTTTCAGAGAGATCCTTTTAGGGTTAGTGTGGACACTTACTCCCGCTTTACAGCCAGGACCATGGTGGGAACCCTGGAGTTGCTGTCCAATAAATTAGCCAAAGCCACTGATGCTAGGAGCACTGGGGAGGAGGCTGGACTGAGCTGAGATATGCTGTAGGTCAAATGCACATCAGACGCTGAGGCTTCTCTAGCAAATGTATATAAACTATCTCTTTACTTCCTACATTGATTACATGTCAAAATGATAGTATTTTACATACAGTTGATTAAGTAAGATCTGTTCTTAAAATCAGTTTCTAGTATTTGTTTTTTGTTTGTTGGTTTGTTTTTTTGTTTACTATTTTATACGTGGCAACTGGGAAACTTTCTTTACATGGCTCTCATTTCATTTCTGTTGGGCAGCCTGTCCTGGGACAGTCTCATTCCTTTGCTTTTGGATGAGATGCTTAACCCCGAGAGGCGGAACGGGGCACTGGTTGAGCTGGGGCTGGAGCCGGTGTCTCCTGCCTCTCAGGCCCAGCACCTGTTCGGCTCAGGCCCTCTCTTCTTGCCCGACAGCCACCATGCCAAGTTAGGACATCAGAAACACCGCCAGGGACTCCCGAATGAACTCCTTATGCAGGGAAAGGCGTATCACGGTGTATGGGACAGAGCAGGGAAATGTTCATTCTCAGTTTGTCCCTGTGATTAAGTCAAAGTCCCCACTTTGCCTCGGAAGTACAGACGAGCTCTTTTGGGCTGCCTACCCCCCCACCTTCTGCTCTGTTTCCCGGTGTATCTATCGTGCTGTCCCTCGGGCAGAAGAGGGTGAGATGTCTTTGCCGAGAAGTGGTCCCCCTTTGCTGGGGAGAGTAAGGGAAGCTGTGTCCCCCCGTCCTATGGCCTCTGTCCTTGTGTCTGGAGAGGGCTCATGGTGGTCCCACAGGTGACGGTCCGAGAACCTGGCACATGCTGCTGGGCCCGCCGTGAAGGCAGTGCTCTGTGATTCTTGAACTTACCTAAGATCAGATCCTACTTTCTGGTTGTTGGTAAGTTGGAGGAGAAGATGCTAGAGAATTGATAAAAAGAATATCTAGACCAGCCCTGTGAGTGAGAAGAGAAGTGGACCCGAGTCCCACCTGCGAGAGCCCACCTAGCGGTCTCTGGATGAATTTTCTGTTCCTCCCAGATATACCTGTATGGCTTAAGGAAGGGGAGAGGCTTGTCGTGGCCATGATCTGTGCTTGTCCTCACAGGGCCCTGTGATCTACATGCCCGCACTACCCTTCTGCTTCTTGGGGATGTGCTGGTATGTTTAGGAGCCTGGGCACTGCTGAGGGCATAGCTCCCAGCACCGTGCTACACCGAGTCTGGCTCTGTTCACCTCACCTGTCAACACCTGCTGAGGCCCCAGGCATTAGTCAAGGTAGGTGCATCGGTGCAACGTAAGCAGGGACCACCTTCTCCCCCTGGACAGACTGGTGAGTGAGCAGTTGAAGACTTGAGCCCTGCCCCAGCCCCCACGCCAGTGCCTCCTCTTTTGTCATAGGAGTCACTGGTGACATTTTTACTCAACAAATGCTTGTCTCTGAGTCTGCAGAGCCACCAAAGAATGCCAGCTTGTTTTTGTCTTTTGAAGTCTGCCCTTGGAACTTGGCGGAGTAGCCGAATGTGTACTTAGCCCACAGTGTTTGACACTGTCACCATTGATTACCCAGAACCTCATGTACCAGGCATGGCTCCCGGCATCAAAATACAGCAGCGCATTAAATCTCCCTCCTTGTGGGTCTGTCTGTCCTGGTACCATAAGAGCTCAGCCAGCTTCTGAACGTCAGTGATATAACGCGGCCAGTGAGCTCAGGTCAAGCACATTCTCCTCCAGTCACTTTTACCACATTGTTGCTTTTAGTATTCCACAGTCATTAGTTTTTTAAACAATGCTTTGGTGAAGGAGCAGAGCCCAATTCTCTCCTGCTACTCTTGGTGGAAGTGAGTAAAACGGTCCAGAATGAAATGCGACCACAATTTGTAGCTCAAAATCTGCCTAGACGCTTGTAGGTGGAATTTGGGTTAGGGGCGCTGACCACGTTGGGGTCGTCCGGCAGCACCGCTCCCCTCAGGCCCCTGCTTTCCCTGGAGCAAGAGGTGAGGGTGGGTTTCACCATCCCCGCGTCCCTGGCCTCACACACTCACGTAAATTCTTGTACATGCTGTCAAAATCATTTTTGTTCTTGTGTGTTTCTAATTTTCTCGTCTTCATCTTTTCCTTTTTCTTTATTCCTTTTTCACTTGTACTGCCCAGTGAGCATGTTGTTGCATCTGAAAATGTGGGCTGTGCACATCCTGCATTGGAAATAGCCAGATTGCCATCCGTGCTGTCTCAATCATTTTAAAAAGCAAAAACTTAGCAGCTGTCTTGATCCATGTATTATCCTCGTCATTTTGTATTTTCTTAATTTTTGGAATATTTACTTTGTTTGCACATTACCCACTGGTTTTTGATACCTGTTAAAATCCTTGCTTTGAGGAACCTGTTTGGTCCTCTTTTTATTTGGTGACAAATGCGCCCTTATTAAATTTGTTTCATTGTTTTGAAGAAGTGAGATGCGAATTGATTTAGGCGGCTGCTGAGGGATTCTTTTCATGGAGTATTTAAACTTGTAAAGTCAAATTCTGCGGCAACTTGCACGATTCCTGCTTTTATACAAACTTGCTCGGCACAAGGTTCCTGGCTGTCGCTGTGTGACGTGCGTGACGGCGCTTCCTGGCCGGTGGTCACTGGTGAGGAAGTGGCCGGCTCGGGGGTGAGCATCTGCAGGGGACGCTGTTGGAGGAAGCAGTCACCGTTTGGTTCTTTAATTTTTTTTTTTTTGCATTCAACTTCCCCGTGCCATTTACTTTACTTTGCCTTCATAAAGGGGCCGAATTGGGTCTAAAATCCATGCCACTATTTTGTTCCCTTTACGAGGCTGGTTTTTCTGAGTATCAGGACAACATGGCCTTCTCCTAAGTAGCTGGCTCACCTGGATCTGTTGGACACAGGGACAGCTAAAAGGGCCATAGCTTCCTCTCTGCTTCAGCCAGTGGGCATTCAGAGCTGGGTCTGTGGTTTGCCTCAGCAGCCGTGCAGACCTTCCTACCCAGGGATTTACTTTTAACCCATGTTGGTAGTAAATAGCTGAATCCGTTTCTGTTGCAGCTGACGTTCACCACTGACGGCCGTGTCATTAGTTTGTGGTAGTCAGTCTCCAACACCCCAGACAACCATGAAGGAAGATGATTTGGCCGACCTAGGACCTTGGATTCTCACCCTCACCATGGTTCTTCTCACCCGGTGGAAGGGTGTGGCCACCACCATCATGCTGACCATGAGGCCTTGTTTCTCCTTTCATGCTCTGGTCCAAATGTGGACACTTCATTTTTCACTGAATTTGTCTCACTTGAGACAGGCCAGAATATCTGAATGAGTCCATCACATTCTGGGTGGGGAACAGAACAGAAGTAAATGTCGCAAGTAGATGGAGTCTAGGCTGTCCGGGTTGGCAATTGCAGGCTGGGATCTGTGATGGCCGGGCTGTACCCTGGACACAGGCCTTTCCCGTGGCTCCCATGAGCCCAGGAGTTGGAGTGAGAACAGCCTTGCCTGGGTTCCCACATCCTCATCTGCTCACTTTCAAGTGTGTCTGCTAATTAGGAGCTCCCCCAGACCTCGGGCCCTTCAAAGCTCAGACCACGGGAGAACCTTGAGTCCCTTCTCCTGGGCCTCCTGTGTGAGAATCCAGTGCCTTCTGAGGTGTCCAGTGGCAGGAGATGCCTCCCCCGCCGGGGAGCACCCTACGGAGGACTGTTATTCAGTGCACCATGCTGTGAGCTTGTGGGGTTCCGACCATGGTCCCTGCAGAACCACACTTGAGATGGACCTATTGTCATAAATAACAGGACTGATTGCAGGGCAGGGCCGGGGGGAGGGAAGAGTGGAAATTGAATGTGACCTCAGACAACTAGGTGGGTGCTGGGGCTGTTACTAAAATGGGGAGTCTGGGAGATACCTGCCAGGAATCGAATTCCAGAGTAAATGGTGGACATGAGGCATTTTTAAGATGCCATTTTTCATCCAAGTTAGGACTTCAAAGAGGCACTCGGTTCGATGAGCCTGGGGCTCAAGTGAAGGAGCCGGACTAGAGATACACGTTGGGAGTCGTCATTCTTAGCTGGTGTTCACAGCCTTGCATGTGAATTAGATCTTCTCGAGGGCTGCAGACTGAGGCTGAGGGGTGGCAGGGCTGTGCCTGGGTTGGAGGAAAGCCCAGACCATGCAGCTTTGGTGTGTCAGTTAGCTGCATTTGCCATTTTCAGAGCAATGCTATTTATCCTTAAGGGGCCAGGGGGTGGGCAGGGCCAACCAGGAAGAAATCTGCAGGGAGGGTCGTGGCCACATGTGCGTCTTGGGAAGGTGCAGAGGCTGCAGGGTCTGGGAGGGTAGAGTCCTCAGAAGCTGAAGTTGGAGTGGGGAGTGGGGAGAATGTAGTCACAGTCACCTGTGAGGGAGGGAGGGAGGCCTAGGGAGTCCCCACCTTACCGGACTCTCTTTCCCATGAACAGAAGGCAGTCAGACAGAGGATCTGAGGTGAGAAGGGATGGGCAAAGGGAGGGGAGCCAACCTGGAGAATGGTGCTTGGAAAGGTCTGGAGTAGTCTCCCTGAAAAATAGAGTTAAATATACCCAGACTCTTAAGAACATTGTTAGTGACTTGGGAGGAGGCAGTTGTTTTTCTGGCCTCCTAAGGGTAAGGCATGTATCCAGGGATACACAGAAGATACGGGCAGTCTGTTCCGGGGGCTTGATCGTTACCGGGGGAACAGTGCAAGTTTAAAGGGGCAGAAGGGCAGCGGAGGGAAACTAGCCAGGCCCCGTGTCAGGTACCAGTCGGCCGCCCTACTTGCGTGTTGCATTCACATCCATGCCTCCCAGGTGGGCAGTGGCAGCCCCCTTTTGCAGATTGGGAAGCCTTCTCAGAGGGTTTAAGGAATTGGTCTGTTTAGCGGCTAGTAAATGCTGTAGCAGGATTCAAGCAGAGCCTTGTCAGACTTCAAGGTCATGTTCTCTCTACTGTTTCCAGTACTTCCCTGTTATACCTGGAATGGTGAAGTGGGTCAGTTTTGGAGCCTTTCAGAAAAAGTATGATTTAAGTGCCTCAGGACTGTTTCACAAAGCTCAGCGTTCTTTGATGATTCTGAAGCACGCAGTGCTTTTCGCCCCACAGAGGTAACGTCTAACTCCTTTGAAGATGACGTGGTTGCAAATGATGTACAGGTGCAAAACCAGACTCTGCAGCTTCTGAACGGAAACTCTCCAGTTCTCCCTTGGTCAGCTTTCTTCCGCGGGATGTAACTGTGCTGCAGCGTAAACCTGAGCTTTCCGTATGGAGTGAGTGTTTAATATCCAATGTTAGCATAAAACGGTCAGATGAAGAAATCCGACGTTGACAATTTATTTTTGGGTTCCATTAGTCAAGATATACTATCAATTAATGACCCATATAGCAAATGAAATTCAGTATAGGACATTGCATTTCTTGCTTTCTATTTAGAGTTCTCTTACAGAATAAGGTTGCCTGCTTTGGAACATCAGCTTCACCACCACGGCACCTATCAGTGTGTTGGTGTGATTGCATTTACAGAGTGAATCTAATCTGGGCTTCCTAAGCCCCAAACACTCCTGTGCAAAATCACGGGCTGTAGCCATCTGTTAGTCACGCAAATACTTCTAAAATTATATGATTCCAGAAAAGAAAGAAGAGAGAGAGAGAGATTGCCTTTATCAAATTTCCTTTCAGTTCTAACTGCAAACTGTTGTTGAGCAGCTCTTGTTTCCTTTGGATATGAATATATACATTTCTTTGCATGTAACCTAGGTTTTGGACTAGAACACCAAGTTCTTGCTGTCCACAAGCCACAAAAATAGTAGCCAAATTTCACACGTGTGAAATAGTTTATACTTTTTTTTGAGAAAGTATCCTTGAATTTGGGACTTGGGCTGTGATTTTTGCTTTTTGATTCCCCCACCCGTCTTGTAATCTCTCACTCCTTCCCACGTGGCCCCCAAGGGTTCGTGGTCTTATTAGGAGCAGGCACCCAGTTGGTCTCCATATATTGCCGCTATAGATAGAGCCCAGACAAGACTTAAGGACATTATCAGAGAGGACTTCCTGGAAGAAATGGGCTCTAAATTCAGTTGTGAGAACAGAGTAAGAGTCAGCCAGGAGAAGGAGTCAAGAATGTGGCTCAGGTCGCAGGTGCAGCCCGGGCAGAGGCCTGGAGGCTTTTGGCGTGGGGACCCGGGGAGAGTGCCCTGTGCAGTCCAGGGTGGAGGGAGCCCCTGCTCGGGAGGACACTGGAGACAGTCCGTGGTGTAGGGCTTTGGAAGAAGTTGAGTTTTACTAGAACTGACACAGTAGGCAGTGAAGGGTGTCAACAGAAAGTGACCCTCAGGAAAGGTACTTCAGGTTTTGCTTCTGATATTCTACAGACAGAAGGATCGGGATGGGCGAGAGCAGGTATGTCTGTCCCTTTGAGATCCAACCTGTCATTCATTTATTCATAACACGTGCACTTCTGTGAGTATAGGGGAGAGAGGGTGTAGCCACGATAATAAGCAAAATGTATTTGCTTCTTGAGAGCTTAGCATTGTCAGAAGTTGACTTAGCCTAGAAAGCTCTAGGAAGAGAGGAACAAATTGTGGAGGTTGGAGGGAGGGAAGGCTTCCTTGGGAAACAGTCAAAATGAGCCTGGAGGCAAGTGAGAGGTACGAGCATGTCAGGGGACCCCTGAGGTCACTGGGAACCTGTGTACTGAGGTGAGGCTGGGCAAGCAGGGTCTGGGGTGGGACTAGAACTCTAACAGGGAGCCTCTGAAGCATTCGAAGTGGGGTTGATGTAATCAAATTTGTGATTTGGGAAGGCTGCCGTGGCTCTGTGTGTGTAGCGGGGATGAGGGGGTGGGTTCCACCAACTGGGGGATCATAAGAATACCATTCACAGTCTGGAATATGGGCATCGGGGCTACTTGGGGACGGCAGGGGCAGTGTGGATGCCGGCTTTCTTTATGGGGGGCTTGTTAGCGGGGCCGCCCTTGAGGCACCTTGTGGCTGTAAGAAAACTGATGGAGGCTGACAGGTGGACTTTCGTCTTCTCTCTTTCCCTTCCTTGTTTGATGATCTTAGCTCAGCCAACATTTGGAACAAAAGAGCTAATTTCCAGGGTTGCCCAGGACTTTGTTGAGCTCGTTCGAGTGAGATCTGATTGGATTTAGGTTTGTGTTCAGATCTGGATGTTCACTTAGCTAGAAACGTCCTGTCATTTCGATTTCCATAGGGGTTTTTATTCTTGATAAAGATTGCTTTCTTGGTGAGAGGAAATTTAAAACAGCTGTTGTCTTTTTCAAAAAATCCTCTTTTAAGAATTTTAATATTCAAAAGAATACGAATATATAAAATATTTAAGGAAGTCTTTGGTGTGGTTTCTTTGCTTTCTGAGCTAATGTGAAGTTAGAGCCTTTGCATTACTTAATAGCACATCCTTGTCAGTATTTAAAGAGCTGTTAGTGAGCGCCCCAGGTCCCACCTCTCAAAGAATCGTTAAAGTTTGCTCTGAAATAGTGAGGTCATAAAGGTCTTGTTTTCAGAAATCAAACGGTTTATAATACACAGCATAACTCCATTTATAAAATAATAATAAGTTCAAAACTAAGAAAGTGGAGGATAAATGATTTTTTTAAAGCCTAAACATAAATTTTCTTGTGCTAATGTTGCAAGTGGAAATTTTGAAACGAAAAATCCTACTGCAATATCATCTATTTGGAATACATATATGAGTTTCACGTTTGAAAAGTATCTGCGCAGTGGTTTTCGAAGTCAGGAGCATTCCTGCTCAGATACTGGCAGTGATGGTTGCTGGTTTTCAATGGGAGAGCCTAAATTTGCCTTCTTAGCTTTTTGGGTTTTTTATAGTGAGAGGGTTGAGTAGTGCTTTGCCAGCATGATTTTGGGGCAATTTGAGGGCAGATGTCGTGTGCCAGCAGTGAGAAATTTCCATGCATTTTATTTTCTGGACATCACCAGGGCACATGTGGGGTTTGTGCCTGCAGGCTGGAATGCTGCAGGACTCCCTGATCATTCACCTTTATGTCCTGGAGCTGCTCCGGTCAGTGAATGATTTTCTGTGGCTTGGAGATAATGTGGTCTGATGGAGATGATCAGATGTGCAGTTAAAATGCTATTACTTGAAATAAGAGTAACCTAGAAACATTTCTCTAACAATACAGGATGAGGGAGGAGGATTGGCTGAGCTGCTTGCAGTGGGGAGTCTTAGTTGACTCCCTCACCGTGACTCCTGCCAATATCCACCCCAGCCCTGCACGGTAGTCCTGCCGAAGCAAGCAAGCACTTTGCTCAGAAACAGACTGAATTTCCTTGTGCCTCTCTTTGTTGGATTTTTTTGAAAGCACATTTTGCCCTTTGCTTCAATGCCATACATGCTAGTCACCTCTTACACTCATTTTTCTGGCCTCGTCCATAAATACCTGCTGAATTGATGAACAGAATGTAGTATCTCCATATAGTGGAACATTATTCACACGTAAGAGTGAATAAAAAAGACAAAAAAGAAGAGGAAAATGAAAAATGCCACCTGTTTTGGGAAGTCCACTTTGACTGTTCAACCCACACTTTTCCCTTTGAAACCCAATCACTTATGCTCCACTCTACTCTTTTTGATAGTACTTACCACCTTCTAATAATCTTTAACGTTTTCAAAAAAAAAAAAAGAAAGAGATGCTGATACCAGTTCAAAATGTACAAGACTTGATAACAGCATGTTAATTGAAAGGAAGCAGACACAAATGCCCACATATTGTTGATTTCAGTGATATGAAAAGCCCAGAATAGGCACATGCAGAGGCAGAGAGCAGGTGATGGTTGGAAGGAGCTGGTTGGAGGGGGATTAGGGAGTGACTGCTAGTGACAGGGGGATTCTTTGGGGGTGATGAAGTGTTCTGGAAATAGAAGGTGATGAGGGCTGCACAACCGTGAGTGTGCAGAAGACTGCTGAGCACTGTCTCTGGGAGTGCCTGTTGTCAGGGCATCTTTATTTTTTTCTCATCCTGCAATGTGAAGAATCATCTTCTGCTCTGGCCATTCTACTCCTGTGAGTGGTGCGGGTCAGAGACTTTGTAGAGTCATGTTTCTTTTTTCCCCCTGGCTGAGTGTAGGCAAAAAAGATTTAAGCCTGAGAAAGTGCTCCATCTGCAGAAATGTCTTTTAGATTTGCATGGTGTAAAAATCTTGAGATCTTTTAATCATTGAGGCCAGTCTGTGGGGGGAAATACCCCGTGAAGCCTGGGTGAGCCGGGGAAGAGCCGCGCTTCTCTCCCAGACACGGGTGGGGATTGCACCCCCGTTCAGGCAGTGAAGGGCCCAGACCCGTGAGCAGAGTTGACAATCGTGAATATTTACGTGTATCCACTGCTTCATCTTGGATATTAATTTCAAGCTGAGTCAGTTTGTGGCGGCAGCCTCATCCTACATCAGGAATTTATAGTATCTGCTCTTTGAGGTGAAGACCTGACAGACTTGATTATTTAACAGTCTGCCTTGAATTGATATCTCAGATTCCTTTGTCAAAAGCAAACAGCAGAAATACAGAATTCCTTTAATGCTAATGTGACCTGGAACGAGTTTAGTCTCTGTGCCTCAGTGGCCTTATCTGTGAGTGGGAAAGATGATAACAGTGCTTCCCTCAGAGGAGCTGGTGAGGGGAGAGTCAGAAGCACAAATGGAGGACTTACAAAAGATGCTCTTGAATGACCGAATTTAGTGCTCTCAGCCTGGTGAGGCCTGAGGGGCAGAGATGTCAGAACAGAGCAGTCCTAGCCAGAGCTCGATCCGTGATGGAAGCTGTTATGATCAGTATCACCACTGTGCGTTATCAGGTAATTTTAAGACTTGGTAATATGAATTCTTGAATAATGTTAAAGGACTAGACATCTCAGATCCAGTTTACATAGTCCTCAAGATTTCTTCTGAGAAATGGATGGTTTCTTCCCCATCTTAAATCTGAGATGAGTCTCTAAAAAATTCTGTATTCCTCCATCTTTTTGCTTTAATTTTCCATTTCCTAAAAAAACATGTTTTTAAATGGAGTTAATGGGGACTGAACTGAGTGCCTCATGCATGTTAAGCACTTACTCTCCCAAATGAGGTATAATCTCCTCCGTGATTTTTGTTAAAATTTACTTTCTTAGTTTACAGAGGTAAGAGGCCTCTAATTCTTTTTCTGGAGACTTGTCCATGAACCTGTAAATCTATAATTAATGGACAAAATTTGGTTTATTAAAAAATCATTAGAATATTCTACAATTCATCCAAAAAGAAATGCTCATTGACTTAAAATGTTTCTCCTTTAAGGGGATTTCTCCTGTTTGGTCTAGCTTAATTTGTTAACAGCCATCCTCATCATCATAATGACCAAACTCACTGTGAGTGGACACCTACCTAAGGCTAAAATGTTTTCCTCATGTTTTAATTCATAGCAGGTGTTTGATTGTAGGTATCAGTGTCTCCTTTTTTGCAGCTGAGGGATTGAGAGATGGAGCAGCTTGTCCCAAATTACACGCAGCAGGCTGTGGCTAGCTCGGTGCTGGAACCCAGGCTGCACAGAATGCATTCTTAATTGCTCCTCTTATCAGCCTCCCGTTAAGTGGTTACCCGAACACCTGTGACTCCATAAACGGCCGAGTTTAGTGATCTCAGACTGATGAGGCCTTGAAAGGAGAGACACCATTGAGAAGTTGAGACAGAGTGGCAGAAATTAAAATTGTTCATTTTCACAAATTTTTAATTCTCAGGTAATTACATAAAAAGTTATTTTTTTTATTTTAGTGCTCTGTAAGCACTAAAAACATAACATTAAAAATAATTATAGTGCAAAAGAGAAGTGAGCTCTTAAAGTCCAACCACTGCTAATGATGTTGCTTGTTTTTCTCTTGTGGCCCTTTTTGACAGAAATACTTACAAAGACTGAATTGGTTTTATGTAGTTTTAATATGGAAGAAAAGATTGTCAGTGAATATTGTAAGAAAAGTCTTTACTCTTTTCTTTCCTGTTGATGAATATGTACTTTATTTTCATGGCTTAAGTACATTTCCTCATTTGTGAAATTTGAGTAATATCGTTTAATTTGTCTGACTGTGAGAGGTAGATGCCTTGTATACAAAGAACCCAAGAGGTGCTTAATAAAGGTGTGCTGTCACAATGACAGATATTTTAGAAGGATCAACTCTGACTACTAAAGTGTGTCGCTTATTTCTGATACATATTCAATATGTATTTGTATGATATATTTGAATATGGTTTAAAGTAACAAGGATTCATTTTTTTTTTTTTGGTGTAGTATGAAGTTTTAATGAAATCTTTATCATTCTAGTGAGACAGGGACTAGTTAAATTGCCTTAATCAGATGACCTTGAAGATTATTTACACAGAATATGTATTGTTACAAATCAGAATTTATGTTGCCGTGTAACCATCCACTCAGACATTTAAATTCGTGGGATTCTGACCAGATCCGTTAAGTTTAGTAAAATCCATATTGATCATTTTCAGGGAATAAGCTCCTCTATTTTGTGATTAAAGAAAATTTTGATTTTTTTCTACATTCTTAACAGGTTTAAAATATCAAAATATTGATTTGACATGTCACTTTTTTAATAGAGAGAATAAAGCTCATGCTGTTTTATTATGTAAATAAATGTTTTTGTATGGCAACACAATTTTATGATATCCTGGCTCTTTTAGTATTTTGCAAGATACTTAGATAACCTACTGTTGGAAAAATACAAACGTGAATTTTATGAATATAGGCCTAGTACAGATCTGTTGGTTTCTGCTACAGTGCAAGACATGAGGCATAGGAGAACTTTGCTGCTGATTGCCAGGAGGACAGATCCCATGTCTCAGTTTCCCCTCCTGTAAAATGAAGTGGCTGAACTGGATTCTTTCCTCTTCTAAGATGAGTTTCCATGAGCCTATATCTTCTGTTTATATTCAGGAGTATTAGCAATATCAGATTAAATACTGAATATCCCTCCTTTCCCCCAAATCAAAGTGCAGCATGTGCTATATAAGTTTTATTTATCTGATTCTCGTTACTGATCCTACAGGCAATTTTTGTGTTGCATCTTTCCTGGTAACCTGGAAGGTCATTTTACCCATAGGTGGCACTGTTGCACCTACTTACAGTCTTAACTTTCCTGTTTGTAAAAGGAGGCTTAAACAACGTTATTTTATTTTGATTACTTTACTTAATGCTTCAGAATAGCCCAATGTCCATTATGTCTGTCTAACTGGAAAAGTTATTCTGCTTATATCTTAGATTTATTCTGTCATCTCACTGTGAACATTTCAGACTTGCTGTGCAAAAAATAGCAAAATCGGGCTTTTCTTCTAGTGTTAGAAACCAGTGAGCCGGGATTTTATAAAAGAGCTAGAAGCGGCATCTGGAGGACCTTAAAGGTGAAAAGTGTATTGAGTTCCCTGAGTTTTGACCCCGCCGCTGTGTGTTAATTGGTGGTAGGAGATTTGGTACATATACGAAGGGGTGTAGTTTTTGATATGGTTTGCCTGCACGCGCTGCCACTGAGCCACTTGAGCCTGAGTCAGTTCGTTTTGAGTTTTTCCCTCGTCTATGAGATGGGGACATTCGTATCTGATTTGTAGAATTGTGAGAATTAGAAATTATGTGCAGTGTTTACCACAGTGAGTATGTCAAGAGGGCTCTTAAACTTTAGCTGCTGTTTTGTGTGAAGCCATCATTTGAGAGTCTTTGGCAATTACTAAGAAACAGGAAAATAAGAAGAGATGGTTTTATGATGAATGATATTTGAGGAGGTTCCATAGTTCCTATACCCATAATTTAGCATCAGCAGAGTCAGAACTGTTACACAGTCGCCCTAAACCAACGTTAAGCCACAGAATTATTTGTTACTTCATATATTTTGGGGTTTAAGGAGATCCAATACTTATACATATGTTGTCTCCAGCAGCCTACTGAGAGATGACACAAAAGAGTATACAGGCAATAAATGTCTTCTTTGTTACTGATGAAGCCACGTTCTCCATGAACTTCAAGGCTGTGGGAAAATGCGTGTCATGATACTGTGTCCCAGAAATACAGACTCACCCTGTCCCATGTAGCTCTGGGCCACAGCGAGCCTTCCCTTGAGAAGACCTGCCCTTTCATGCACAGGGCTTTCCTGACATGGAGCTGAGCATCCCGCGTGCTTCCCAATGGTGACCAACACTGGAGTGAAAGGAAGGGTTTCACATGCCCTGCTTGTCTCCCCGGACTCACACCTCACTCTGTTAGTGTAATGAGTGCTAGCTGTGGGCCAGGGGCCAGGGGTGTGAAGGGAGAAGAACCCTCCATGGCCCAGAGGAGTGGTTAGGAGACATCCACTCCCTCAGTTTAAACAGGTGGTTGGATGGAACATAAGGGTGCTCCCCAAGAGTGTGTAAAAGGAGAAATAAGGATTTTATTTGGGACTTAGGCTAACCAGGAAACAGATAAGATGATTAGAGGGGAGAATTGTAAAACAATTTGATATTAAGTTGACATTTGTTGAACACCCAAAATGTGCTACATTCTTTTCTGAGCATTTTACAGAAATGAATCCTTCAATCTTCTCAACAAGCGAGTAAGGAAGGTTTGATTGTTATCCCAGTTTTACAGTGTGGAAATTGAGGCACACAGAGGGTAATTAAGTTGGCAAAATCACAGAACTAGTAATTGGCAGAGCTGGTATTTAAACCCTGGCTGTCTGGTTTTGAGGTTCCCAGAGATGGGCTTTGGGTGTTTAGCATTATCGACATCCCTGAATCTTTATACCTCTGTGCATCAGTTAGCCTAGAAAGGACAGGGAAAAGAGTGTTACACAGGAGCTCATAGTCATGTCTTGCCGCTGTCCACGGAGAGTGCACCGTGATTGGCGTTAATTGACTTCTGGGCAGTAGATCTTTTCGTATAATAGAAATATAGTCCATTGAATTAATCTAGAAACCCTTCCTGCTCCGTTTCTGTCCATGCTTGTCATGTGACTGCCTGCCCGTTATTGGGCCGTGGAGAAGAAAATGTACTCATGGTTGAACTCTGATATTTCAGTCTGGTTCATAGATTCACGTCTTCTGTTACATTAAAAATTTAAGTTTCTGGTTTTCTTGCATCAGTGTCTCATGAGCTTGGTTAATGTGAAACCAGTCCATGGGAGCCCAGGGATGATGACGGTATAATTTCTGAGCACGTTGAGGCACTTCTACCCGTGCAGACGTGGCTGGAGGATGTCCAGCTTCCTCACTGATTTCCCCCAACAGCATGGTCCTCTCCCACCCCTGGATGTGAGGTTGGGAGCTCTCTGAGTAGGCCAGTCAGAGGCCGAGTCCACCAATCAGAAAATGATGAAGTACCTGGAAGTGGGTTTAATAGAAGACAAGGGCTTCCAGGTTGTCAGATGGGCTGTTCGAGTCCATTTGGTGAAAAGCTGTCCACTGTCTGTGGTTGAGCTACTTCTTTGCTGTTGAAAAGTCTGGAGTAGATGAAGGGATTTTAAAAAGCAGAAAGGAGTGATTTCAGGTGGTACGTCCACACCGGTGAGAAGTGATGAATGACCGCCTTTGTGAGTCATAGACAGTCTTACAAACTTCATAAACCAGCTTTAAAAGCTCTTCCATCTGAGTGCACTTCATATGGGGTCCAGATCATCACTGGTCGCACTGTGAGGGCAAGTAACTGATAATGGCAGAAAGGACACGGAGGCATCAAAAAGGTCTCAGTCACTTTCCCTGTTTAAAGGATGCAGCACAGTGTAATATATTTTAGCTGGTTTTTCACTGAAAAGTTTTTAGTGTTTTCTGGGACTCCCCAGTGCCCCAAGGTTCCATGCAGCTGGGTGTCCCCTCAGTGCAGCTCTGTCAGCGCTTGCCCTGGGCTGATGCGGTGTCACGGGGAGCAGGACAGTCAGCGTCCCCGGCTCCTCCGAGCTCCGTCTCCTCATCCGCAGAGCCGGGTTTCTCATCCGTGTCTACTTAGTAGGGTTGCTGAGAATCACACGTGATGCTTCAGGTGTGACTTTTGGTTGTCTCTGTGATTGGCATATAGTTAATATTTGATAGAAACACTTGTTTTTTTAATATAATTGTAGCACCTAGATTGCAGTGGTTTTTAGTCTGCATTTTTTATAACTTTATTCTTATTTTTAAATATGCACTTATTTTTATTTATTTTTTTTGGAGGTACTGGGGACTGAAGCCAGGACATTGTGCATGCTAAGCAGGTGCTCTACAACTGAGTAATACACACCCTCCTTTTCTGCACTTGAAGGTAAATATTGCTATACACAAAATAGCTCTTAAACACCATCATGGGACCTAGTCACTGTATAGACAATTGAACACGTATACTATTTCAATAGGAATAAATGTTTTTGAGACATACATTTCTGAATCTGTTAATGTGCTTAAAAACGATCATAGGTAGTGATAAACACGAATCTTTGATCCAGTACTTCTTAGAGACTGTTTTGCCATCAAGGGAAATTACATTCTACAGAGAAGGCTAATTGGGTCTCTTTGATATTTAGATGGTTTAGCAGATGATGAAGGCTTTCAAAAGCTGACAGTTTTGTATTTTAAAGTAACTACAAAGTTACCTTCTACAAGTTGTAAGTACTAAGCTTGTGAAGTGCCCAGTAATCCAGGGGGTATGTGTCTGTGTCTGTGTCTGTGTCTGTGTGAACGTTGGTGTGTGTGATTTCAGGAAGGTAGAAAGAAATTCCATATAGACTTCTGATACCTTTCCCCTCCATTTCAAGGTGTTGGCATATATTTACACTAATAAATTGATATTCAGTTGTCATTTGGCATATTGGGAATAAGACTTTCTCATACTTGTTTCAGAAGGATTAGGGAGCATGAGCTTAGGAAATGGGAGGAGATAGAGGCAGGGAGGTTCTTTAAACTTTGTGCAGAATTAGAAACAGTAACTTTTCTCTTTTCTTCTAAAGCAAACTGGCACTGAATTGTAACATACTATTACTCAGAATTGCTTTTCTGATCAGATACATGTACCTCAGATTTTTAAATGCAACATGAATGATGAAATGTGTTTTAGCAGTTATTTTTAAAAGTAGTCTCTTTTCAAGTAAAAGGCTATATCCTGTTCTTTCTTCTAGCGGTACAAGAAATTCTCATTGTTCTGTTGCAATGATCTATGTGCTTACTTTCTTTTTTTTTTTCTTTAAGTGCTTTTTTCATTGTGGTTTGAATGAATGTTTAAAATTTCTGGATTTTGATCTTTAGAACATGCTGATTTCTCAGAACTGTTAAAAACCTGATTGTTCACTGCTCCTTGTTTGGTGGGGCACCCTATTGATTTCTGTTGTCTGTTAAAGAGTGAAATTCTTCCTCTAGCCTGCAGATCATTAAGTGAATGGTTTGCAGTGTGCCTTTAAAATT
This sequence comes from Vicugna pacos, assembly GCF_048564905.1. Taxonomy (NCBI): domain Eukaryota; kingdom Metazoa; phylum Chordata; class Mammalia; order Artiodactyla; family Camelidae; genus Vicugna; species Vicugna pacos. The sequence continues at coordinate 5,454,826 of NC_133017.1, forward strand.
ATTTGTATGCATTGAGCATGTTTGTCCAGTGAAATTTAAATTGACTCATTGTAATGACTTTGATTTGATTCTGTGTCTTTTGCTCCTCTCCACAAGAATTTGAATTCTCTGTTGCATTTTGTATACGTGTTCTTAACAGGGGAAGAAATTTTGCATTTTTTACAGAGGTGGGTTTTCCTATCCCCTCTGAATGCCTTCTAAAATTGATACAATAAAAATCAGTTATTGCAGTGCATAAATATTTCATAAATTATTTTTTGGCATAATCAGAAACAATGACCAAGAATGATAATAAAAAATATGAAAATCTTCCTTCCTTTGAAGAATAGAAATCAGGTAGTCAGGCTCCCTCATGCTTTGTGCCTGACACACTTAATCTCATGTCATTGTGTATCATGATTCGGAGATGGTATTGTTTCAGGTTTATAGATTTTTGTTTTAACATTTGTGTTGAATTCTTTCTCCAGGCTGATGTTTCCTGTTGGGTTTGTGGAAAGAGTAGAAGGGAAAAAATACTTTGTTTTGTTTTCAGGAGGCCTGAGTTGATGGGAAAAGGGTTGAGGTTGGGCTGAGGAAAAGAGTGACACTCCCTCTCCTCCTGGTTGAAATTGATAAACAAAGAAATCAATTAAGTATATCGATATTTGACCAAAAGGAGTTAGCGTGCCCAAACTGGCTAGAAATGCACAATGGAAGTTACTGAATTCAGCTTCAGAATGAGGTGCTTTACCAAGTAGAAGCAGCTTAGAGCAATCAGAAAATCAGTAATATGATGAGATATAAATGGAATATTATATCTTTTATTGCTGAAACTTTTCTACGTTAAGTTGTGTAGAGCTAAAATTAAGTTTCAATCACCAGGAGTTAAGAGAGTGAGTGGTACTGTAGGATCGTTATTCACGGATGTGCCTAGACCCTGATAGAGTGGCTGAAGATGGCAGGAAAAGACCCACATCCAGGATTTTCATCCTAGGGTGTCCTCCATAATGGTTCCATGTGGAAGCAGATGATTGGGTTAACAAATTGTAACACACCCCAGTCGCCTCTGAATTTTAAGAAGAAAAAATATGCTTTGATACTGCTTTACAAGCAAGTTCCTGTGCATCCTCACTCCAGACTCCTTGCCTTAAAAAGCAGAGACAATGCTTTGCTTGTGTAGTTGAGGTTTTAGATAGCACTCTGCTGGTTGTAAAGCAAAGACCGAGACCCTCAGCTATAAACGCTGGGCTTGTGTGTTGTTAGATAATGTATTATCCCCAAAACAAGGACCTGGCTGGTCTGGTGGTCTGCTTTTTAATGAACATATCTAAAAATGTATCTTGTTCCCCTCACCCCATGACTTCCCTAAAGATACACTAATCCTTTGTACTCATTGTGTATTCTACAATCTCTGCCTCATCCTGTCTTTCCCAAATTTCCTCCTTACTATCTCACAACTGTTAACGAAGATTTCCTTTGATTATACCCTATAAATATGGGAGCATTTGAGAGGCTCATGGAGATGGCTCCCTAATCCCTCTTGATTTCTTGACTTTTTCCACAGAGCCTTGAATAATCATTCCTTGTCAGTAAGACTTCTTCCAGCCAGAACCCACAGTTCCAGGTGAGAAGGATGCAGGCTTTATCTCTCCTACCGGAGGCAGAGACAGAAGAGAATTGAGATATGCTCCCCCGTGATCCCTTCCTGCCCCAGGTCTACTGCAGTTCACCTGCAGCCTTCTGGCCTCTGCTCAGAGGGCCTCTGTCCCAGGACTGACCTCAGCGTTTTCTTCCCTTGTCAATATTTACTGTGCCTTTCAGAACTTGGTCTCTTCTCTGCAATTCAAACCTGGCAGATGTGATGGTGGTCAGCGTGCTGGTGGGCAGTCCTTTGGGGACCCCCAGGAGCCATGCTGATTCTCCTTAGTCTCTCAATCGGGGTTACAGAACAGTCGAGCACCGAAGGAAGCCCATTCTCGAGATGTCAACAGAGCATTTCATCACTTTCATTTTATTTTTCAATTTTTGGTGGAGAAATTATTTGTAGTGAACTGTTCCAGATATTTGCCGCCTGCTTTCCTCATCACCATTCCTTGTTGTCTCTGGTGCTAGTTTTATAAACCAGGTTTCTTCTCTGGTCATTTCTGGCAGCTGGGCTTGCCGAATCCTTGATCTGTATTTGAAACAGAATGCTTCCTCGTGATGTCAAGGTGATTTTCCTATTTCTGAATATTTCGTGTACACTCAGCAACTGTTTCAAGTGAAATGCTCTTGTCCAATTTCGGTTAACTCACATTTGCTGATCTCCTGCTTTCATGCTGAGAGCAGTTTCTTTTTCCTCTAATAAAAGTTAGCAATTTGCATTTACTATGGAAGATACTGGCCCAAGGTCCTTTTGTTCTTAAGAGTTTTAATACAATTCACCCATTAAAATGTACATCGGTTTTTACTCTATGCCCAGAATTGTGCATCCCATTCAATCTTAGAATATTTTCATCCCCCCAACAGGAAGCCCTGTACGCATAAACAGACATTCCCATCTTCCCCATCCTCCCCCAGCCCCAAGGAGCCACTTTTCTCTCTGTGGATTTGCCTGTGCTGGACATTTCATGTAAATCGAGTCACTTCATATAAGTGGAAACGTCTATTGTGACTGACTTCTTTCACACTGAGTAACGTTTTCAATATTTGCTCATGTTGTGGCCTTAGTCACTATTCTATGCTATGCTATTGCTGAATAACATTCCACTCTATGGCTGGGCCCCACTGTTTACCCATTCATCAGGTGATACGCATTTGGGTTGTTTCTGTTTTTGGCTGTGATGAGTAATGTCGCCGTGAACACTCATGTGGTATTATTTATGTGGATATTTGTTTTCAGTTCTCTTACGTGTGTGCCCAGAGAGCAGAATTGCTGGGTAAGTCAGAAACGAAATGTTCAACTCTCTGAGGCCCTGCCAGGCTGTTTTCCAAAGTGGCCACGCTGTGTTACATCCTCACCAGCAAGGGCTGCGTGCTCCGCTTCCTCTGTGTCCTCTTTAGTGCTTGTTACGTTTTTTTTTATTATACCCTATTGTAGTGAGTGTGAAGCGGTTTCTCCTAGTGGTTTTGACTTGATTTCCCTTACAGCTAATGCTATTGAACATCATTACATTGTGCTTTATGGACATTTGTATATTTTCCTTGAAAAATACCTTTTCAGATACTTTATTAACCTTTTAATTGAGTTGCCTTTTTATTGTTGAGTTGTAGGGTGTTTTTTTCTTCATTTTGAGATACAAATTCCTTACCAGATAAGTGATTTGAAAAAATTTTCTCCTCTGTGTTGTTGTTTCACTTTCTGGATGGTGCCCTTTGAAGCAAAGTTTTAAATTTTGATGAACTGCAATTTGTCTCTGTTTTCTTTGTTTCTTGTGCTTTGGGGGTATTATTTAAACTCTGAGGTATTTTATTTAAGCTTTTATATATAAAATAACTTAATTCTTAGGACCATTATAGGAGATGGGTGCAGTTGTTGTCCCCAGTCTATGGATAGGAGACTGAAATGCAGAAAATTTCACTGAAATGTCAGTGTCACATCTACCTAGTGCTGTGGGATTTCAGACCCTCATGTTTGTCCCCAGCATTTGTGATCTTCACCACCATGCTCCACTACTGCCTGGAATCGTTAATGAAAATGACTTTCATTTTTTGATTTCTTGTTAGTTTGTTTTCTCATTGGGGACCTCATCTCCTTATTTTCCTTTCGGATATCAGTGTAGATTTATTTTAGGTCTCATGTTGGCAGAAGCATTGCTATCAGTTAACTTCTTTATTACTCACTCTCCAGTGATGATTGTTGCTAGTTGACCTAACCAAGTCATGCTTAAGTCTTTCCTGCTAATGACACTAAAAACAGTCATGACTTATAGAATGCTCAAAGAAAGTACTTGATTGATTTTATTTTGCTACCCAATCAAACCAATCAAGTAAAAACCCTAGTGTTGACACAGACTAAAAGCCCTCCAGAATAGGGTCACTGTCTTCCTTGTGTTTCATTTATTTGGTCACAGTGTCTGGATAGTGCTTTGCTGTCCAGCAGTTTTGTGAGGATACTGTGCTCGTGAATATTTGTAAGCACAGAATTTTGACAACAGACTGTGTTGTTCATTTCACAAGGGAAAAGATAATATAGAAATACTGCTCAGATCTATTTTAAAATTAAGCTTGGAATTTTGAGAAGAATTCAAGAAACCATACAAAGCTCTTTTTCACTAATTTTAGATCTATCTTAGACACATATGGTTACATAGCAGAGTAAGTTATCAAGTACATTTGACAATAGGAGTGTAATATTCATTGTTTGTTTTAGTTGAAATATTCTACCTGGGATAAAGTAATCAGTGCCCATAAATGAACAAATATGTTTGTATTTCTATGCAACATGGGAGCAGACTACATATGTTTCTATATAATATATATGACTGTGTGTTTTAATCTGCCTGTCAGTGTTTTTTATAGTTTTTCAGCAATGTTATAACTTCAGAATTCTTCTAAGTTATTCACTCCCGATATTACTGCAGTTTGTACTGTGTATTCTATCTTATGGATGGGATTCCACTGTCCCCTCAGTGAGGAATTTCCTCTACTATTCCGTTAGTAGCAGAGTTAAAGGAACTGTGATTTCTAGGCCTTTGCTTTCCATGTGTTTGCAGTTGGCTGTAAATCACGAATTTCCCTTTCTTGAGTTTTCATTTTTCAATAAGAATTTTTAAAATAATTGTTAATATGTTTCACCAGTCTCCCTAGAAACTTGATGTGTTTGTGCTTTTCAGTTTTCAATTTATGAAAATTGTAAATGCACACTTGTTTTTAAGTAGTCCTTTTTCACTAGATATTTGTTTACCTCTTTATAGTTAAAATAATTTTCCCCAATGAATGAATCGGTGTGCATGTTTTAAAAGATACTTTAGTTTTTATTTTTCTTATTCTAACAGGTATATTCGTTGTACAGAATTTAGAAAATAAGGATAAACACAATAATACCTTAAAAATGGCCTCTAATCTCACTTGTAGATACAGTTGTAATGTTTGAAATTGAGAATTACATGTCCTCTCACTTTGTTCTACTCTTTCAGGTACGTTTTGGTTACTGAGACCCTCGAATTCCCATATGAATTGTAGCAGAAGCTAGTCAGTTATTGATGAGGAGCCTGCTGGGATTGTGATCAAGACCACGTTGTATGTGTGCTTCACTCTGGGGAGCACTGCCATCCCAAGAATATTGTCATGTGATCCAGGAATTTGCGTGGTTTGTCTTTCCAGGTATTTAGGTCTTCTTTAATTTATTTCAGCAATGTGTATGGTTTACATAGTATTATTTTACTTTAATTTTTGCCTTTATACTGAGGACAATTGTGCAAGGTACCAAGATTAGAATTGTATTATAGCCCCGCAACTTGCTGCCACCATGGACGCTGTGGTCACTCTTTGCCCTTTGTAAAATCTCGCACAAAATAGGACCTAAGTAACTCTCTCTTGAAAGAATGATTATATGATTGCTGGATGACGCTTGAGAGTCCTTGTGATGATGTCTTTTTCCCAGACTTTCCCCTCTTCTTAAATATGCCCTTTCTCTTCCTTTCCTCCAGCCTGGGTTTCAGCCTGCCTGTGGCATTGATTTTCCTTGTCTGTGGACTCTTCTTTTCACTAGTTCATGATAATGTTACATGTCGGCTGTGGAAACTTGCTAGATGTCAAGAAAGAGCAAATCCATTGCATGCTAGTATTTTTAGAGTGTGTTATTGAATTATCAATTGAAATTAAATCAGGCTGACCCATTGAGCCATCCCCTGAGCTCTTTTTGCCTTCCTACATGTGATACTGCTCTCGTTGCTGCATGTGCCCTTCCCCCAGACTTAGTTTTGGAGTTGAGTAAATCACCATCACTGGAGCCCTCTCTTTAAAAGATGAAGAGAACATTTGCTCCTTCTCCCTGCTTGGGGACTTGGATGAGATGAGGTAACAGATAAAGAATGAAGCCCCACCTCATTCTGACCACTGCTCTTTCCGTTCATTTCTCCAGGGGAAGAGTACAATTCAAAAATATAAAGATTGTGAGCTAATGAAATATACAAGACAACCGATCATTTATTAAATACACTTTCATGCCAGAAACAAATGTATTATACACACAAAAAGCACATAAATTACGGTAGTACTGTGGTTACAAACGTGGGCCGAGTTCGAGTCCTGCTCTGGAGTGACAAGTCCTGTGAAATGGAGAACTTGTAGGTCGGCTTAGCCTCTCCCAGACTTTTTTCTTTCCTGCAGAGACAGGGCTCGCTAGTCATCCCTCCCCCGTAGAGGTGCTGTGGGTTGTAAACGACGCGCGTGGGCAGGCCAAGCACAGCTGCTCGTTCCTCGTAAGTGCAGGATAGCACAGCTTTTGCGGTTACGGCTTTATGATCGCACCGTGTAGACCCTCAGTGCTCCGAAGGGATGTCTTGCGGATTGGAGATGGGATTCTCACTTCTGTAAATACCCAAAGATTGTGTTATTGAGCCTTGCTGATATAAATCTATTCTTTAGAAAGTACATAATGTAGATATATTTTTCAAACATGCATGCTTTTTTTCTTTTATTATTTATACTTCTACCCTCTCATCACGTGGTGTGACTTTTGATGGAATCCAGGAAACAGTCCTAAGCCACCTGCCTCTTCACACTTCTTCGTGATGGTTTTCTTCCTTGACTAGAAGAGGGTTTTGCATAGGAAATTTTGTTTGCTCCCCTTCTCTTGGAGTCTCCCTGTTTGTCTGCCCATCTCTCACCTGTCCAACTGTCCATTTCTCTACCCACTCATTCTTCTGACTTTTTCCAAGAAGCACTTCAGGCAGCTTACAGAAGAACAGATACCAAATAAACAGGTGAGAAAATGGGGCCAAGTTCACAAATTGAGGCTCGGAGTTGAGCCTGTGTGAGAGTTGCAGGCGTGAGACACACGCCTCTGCCTTGTGACTTATAAGATAGACAGCATCAATGTGCCTGAGGCTCCCAGCACACACAGGGAAGCAGGGTTTGTGGGAGATGCTCACTGGCTGTGAAATAAATAAGTGGCTTAGGAGAAGCCCAGCCTTTCCAAATACTAAGACTTAGGAGAATATTTTGAGTGTCTTCCAAAATCTGAGTATTGCATCTTTTCTTTTTCAGAGTTTTATGTATAGTTGGTTAACATTCTATAACTGGAAATTTCTCCAAAACTGCTGCCCACGTGAGTCCCATGACTCGGGAATGGGGTGGTTCTGCTCATTGACGGGTGTTGGCCAGAAACGGAAAATGACAGCCTCAAAGGAGCCTGGGATTAAGCAGTTATGTTTTGTCAGTGCTGTAGATTTCAGAAAATGCTTTTACCGTTTCTCTCCATCTGAGGAAGCAGCGTGCTCTCTTCCCAGCATCAGGAGTTCAGGGTCTCGGGATGGTGGGGGCTGACTGCACTGCCGTAAAGACAGCTGAGCTAGTCACTGCATGTGTGGTGCTTTCACGTAGTGCATTTCATGTTTTTTTAAAAGGTTTCAACATGTAGTTAATTAACTGAGTTAATTAACATTTAATAAATATGAGGCTTTTTTGAAAAGACAGTTATAGGCAGAATATAAGTTGTGAACACTTGAAAAATGGCTTCATTACTGAAATTTCAGTAAGGAAGATTTAGTTTATCTTATTTACGCCTCTCTTTAAAAGTAACAAAGAAACAAGACAGAAAAAGCAGAGGATTACTTCTGTTCTTCCTCTCGGCTTGCAGGTGCCCTCACCTCCAGTGGCATCCATCCAGACACCAGCACTGACACTGGCCGTGCTCAGAAATGCCTCAGCCCTGAAGACACAACTGACAAATGGAAGGGAGCCGCGTCCTGTTACAGCGGGTGCTCTCACTTTGTGGGTCCTTATGTAACTGCGTGGTGTTATTCAGGATCGCCCTTTCTACACTGTGTGACGGTGCTGCGGTGTCTCCTAGTTATTTGTTTCTGTAACTACTCATGTATTTTTTCCAATGTGTGGTACTAGACATCTAAAAATGCATTTTTCAGATGAAAAATAATGTGTATTTAATATAAAAGTCTGAAAAAAGAGTCAAAAGTGTCTATCCTGGTCCCAGTACTCAAAGATAATAATTAACACTTTAACATCTATTTTCTGTTCTTTTCATCAGTGTGTATCAGCTCTGTCATAAAAACCAGCGAGCACTGTGTGCCTGTTTACTGTGTGGAGACCTCCATTTTCCATTCGGCTTATTACACATTTTTCTACAATATTCTATCTCCCCTGACATGATTTTTAATGACCAGTATAGCATTCTGTTTTGTGGAGGCATCGTCCATTTTACTTTGTACTTAAGTAAATTCCAAGTATACTTAATTGAAATTCTGAAAAGAGAACTGTGGTGGTACCGAAAGTCCCCTACTTCCCTTCCCCTTTTTTCCTGAGAGTAAAAGCTGCTGACAATATGGAGTATATATTTCATGACCTTTATGTCTTTGTCATATATATATACACACATACATACACGTATATGAGAAATCTATGTATATGTGTGTGTATATATGCTTTATTGAAAAATAAGGCCATACTATATGTTTTCTGTAGCTCGGTTTATTCACTAACGTATATATCATAGACCTCCTCCCACTCCAGACTCACCCGGTCCTTTCAGATAGAGTAAAGGGGTCTCCTGATGTGCAGGTTTGGTCTCTTGTGTAACGACACCTTTCGTGGGAGAGTACTGTGGACAAGGCCTTGGACCACGCTGAAACGCTGCAACTTTAGTGCCCACAGCTCTCCGTGATTTACCGCATCCTTGTCTTGATGGTGAACACTTAAGTTTTCTCCATTTTCCACTGTCAGAAAGGGTGTTTGACTGGCATCCTTCTTGTACAAACATTCCTGTGATCTTGTATGAGTATTCCTTTAGCTAAGGTTTCTGGAAATTTAGTCCTTGGATGTGACAACTTCATACATCACAGGATGCTTTCAAGTGAATCTTGAAATTCCTTCTCCTGTGGGGAATGAAAAGATGTAGAATAACTTATGTAACCAATTCTCTATCGCTGGATATGATTTCACTTCAGCATTTCTTCCCACCATTGTAAACAGTGCTGTGCAAATGTTCTGATGAGTACATCTTTTTGAACTGATTTTTTCTAAATGTAACGATTCCTAAAAGTGGAGTTCAGCCTGTGTGCACACACGTTTTTCAGAGTTTACATATCCATTGACATGTCATCCTCCAAAAGATCGCTCACAGTTTGTTGTCTCAAAGATGGACACTAGCTATAATATCTTTTAAACATATTTGCCAATATGAAGAGCAAAATGATTTTCATTATTTTAGTTTGCACTTGATGACCAGTGAGGTTTTGAGCATTTTTCACTCATTAGCCATCTGACTTTTAAAAAGTGAATGATCCCTTTTGTCCTTTGCAAACATTTAAGTGGGGGAGCTTCTTGCTGCTTTGTGACAGCTCAATGTGTATTATGAACATTAACACCTTGTCTTCATCAACATGTATCAGAGAGCTTTTACTTGTCATTTCTTGCCTTTCATTTTGTTCAGTAGGTTCATTATTGTTGTGGCCCAAAATAATCTTAAGATAGTAAATGTCTTCTTTTTGGGTTTTATTCTTAGAAATGATTTCTTATAATGGTATAAATTTCTTCTGTAGGTTTTTTTAATCTCTAAGATGGAGATGATAATGGTACTTGTTACAGTGAGGAGAAGCTGAATTGATATGAGCAAAGAGTTGTATTTGCTCTTATTAGTACTTTCTAATATTTACATCATTTTCTGTAATTTTTCTTGTGGTCATTTTGACGGGAATAGAATTTGTTTTTTCCAGGTATTCTCTGATTGTAACAAGACAATTATTAAATTCATACTTTGCTTTTTAATTTGAAATCCCACCTGTAAAAAATACTTATGTATACTAGAGTCTCTTTTTGAGCTCATGATTTATTTCTGTCAATCTTACTTTCTTACTCTAGCACTATATCTTACATATTGTAAAAATTTATTTAATATATTACAGTGCGAATTTTTTGATTTGCTTTTCGATCCCTAAATTTCTTGGCTTGTATTATGACTTTATTATTCCTGAAGAATTCTAATATAATTTTTTCAAGTTAAAAAAAAACTGATAAGTGTTGTCATGGGATTTTTTAGTAATTTTGAATTATCTTTAGGAGAACGTACATCTTTAAAACTGCTTTCCTCCATACAAAAGTTTGATGTCTCTACTTTCACACTTTTACTTTACCCCTCAGTACAGTCCTGTACTTTCTCCATGTACAACATGGGCATTGTTTTTGAGTTTATTCCAGATTATTGTTGATGTTTTTGTTAATTTTTTAAGTGAGAAATTTTTGCTATTATATTTTTTAACTGTTAAAACTGACACCTAGGAAGGCAGATTCGGTTTGTAAATACTCACTTTGTAACTTCTCATTTAAAATTGTAAGTATTAAGTACTTGTTACAGAATCCTTTCTTTTCTGTTTTTAAAAATTTGTTTCCAAGATTCTCAAAATGGTCATAGCTAAGTAGTATAGGTGGGGAGACAGATGGAGAGAGGTAGTGTGGCTCATGTACAAACTGTGAGCACTTTCATGGCTGCCTTTATGCTGGAAAAGCTGATAAACAGTCCAGCTTAAACCAGGGTGGCTTTGTATGCACTTGAAATCCAGCTTTCCTGCCTGTATGGTGAAGCCTGGTAGGCGTGGCAGGTAGATGATCAAGGTCGAATGGAGGTTATTGGCTGCACAGAGCACTGTGTCTGAGAATTGGAGACCATCGCCATGGGAAATGCTTGGTGCCAGGAACAATGCAGAGGAGCTGGGGAACCTTGTGTTAAGGATTTTCCAGCCCTGGGAGTGGGAATATCAGACTCTGCATTCAGATCTGAGTTTGAATTCATCCTCTTTAGTTTTCTTGTCCTCTGACTTTTGTCAAGCTATATACCGTCTTTAACTTCCTGTTTTCTTGTCTCTCAAATTAGGAGAATTACATCCTGCTGCTAGAGTGTTTGATCAGGTTAAATAATTTGTGTCTATAAGATGTCACATACAGTCACAAGCTCAGTGAGAAATGGGCTGTCGCCTGTTCTTCTGCAGCTCAGTGCTTGACAAGACATGGGGGAAAGCCAGTCCCTAATTTGTGTGTGATGCAAGTAGGAACAAAATTAATGTCTTGCCTTTCCCTAGCAGTATTCTTACAGCTTTGCTTCATTTACTTATTTCCTCCTTTCCTTTCCCCTTTCCCATCCTCCACCAAAAGAGCCTCTCAGAAAAATAGATTCAAATTACTTTAAAGGTTGGCTCATCCTCATGAAATGATAGTATCATAAAAAAACTGTGCAAATCCCAGAATATATTTTATATGATTTACACACACAGATTTGCGTGCAAACACACACACACACAAAATCAGTCTACCTCCCACTTGCAGAGGGAGAAGGTCCACTTTTTCTGAGTTTTCATTCACAGAGAGTGAGAACAATGTCTCTTACACAGACTTTCACCAGGCTTCGTGCATGGTGTTTTTAATTGAATTTCTGTTTGTGGCCATAGATATAGTCTCCTAATAGAAGAGAGAAAGTGGAGACATAGACATTCCGCTGAGATATTGGTGTCATCATATTTTAGTTGTAAAGGACTTAAGACAGCATAGAGTCGCAACATTTTATGGGTGAGAATCCATGCTGTTGTAACTTAGACAAGAACCTGGGTCTTCTGCCATCTTGTCCACGCGGGTGAAGAGGCAACTGTGCAGGGGATAGTAGGGATCCTTCCTGCTTCACTTCCATGTTCTTGCTAGTTTTCATTTCAGCTGCATTTAGTTTATGTTCATGAGGCCACTCATGGGAAGGTCACTCTGTCCTGATAGATTGAGTTTCTTATCAGCGAAAAGCTCTGGACCCACTCATATTTCCCAGAGTTTTCTGCTGACCTGCTGACACTTTATATAATTGAGACCTAAGAAACTACTGAATATAAAATCCTTATTGTTATCGTTTCCCCTCGAGTTCCATAGGAATGGGGTGCTGTCTCAGGCTGTCTAAAGCCAGATCTGAACAAAGATAGGGTGATGGGCTGTGCTGCTGGACCTCCAAAGTCAAAGGGGATTTCCACCTTAGCTTTATATTCAGGCAGATTAGTTCAAATCTTGCCTTTACCAATTATTATCTTTGTGTCTTGGGGGAGAAACTGTACTTTTTTTGTGTCCAAATTTGTTTATCTGTAAATAAGTTCAGTATTTATTTTAAGGTTTCTGTTTTAGAATTGAATGAGCTAATTCATTCATTTATACCTAAAATAGCGATCGCATGGTTCTATGCTGGTGCCTTGGTAGTTGATTACTAAGGGACTCCGCAGTGAGAATGGGGGTGGGGGACCCCTGGATAATAGAGCTTATATTCCAGGATATGCTTGTAAAAGACTGGATGTGCAGTAGATTTTTAGTAAATATCTACTCCTTTCCTAATCTGCATTGATTGTTTATATATCTTTATACAAATATATTAACAATTTTTATTGCAATTTAAATATTTTTGTAGTATTTACATTATGTAGCTATAAAAATACATGAAATAAAATGATTTGACTTTTATTTTCTTTTCAATAAGCAAAACAAAATAAAATAGAAAAGAAAAAAGTCTTGAGGGAGTAGAAATAATTTTATTTCTGTGGAATCAATTCCGTATAATAGGTCTTTGTCATGTTGTTAAACAGCATATAAAATTGATAGGTTGTGACATACTGGAAATGAGGAAACAGTGGAGACATACTACCCCTAATGCAGTCATTTTGTTACCAAGTCCAAACTCGTTCTGCTTGCTGCATGACAGGCCAATAAATGGGGAGATGAGATGTTGGAGTAAGGAATAGTGACTTCATTTGAAAATCTGGCAGACCCAGAAAATGGCATATTGATATCCAGTAGAACTCTCTTCCCCAAAGCAGAATTCAGTCTCCTTTTATACTAAAAAGCGGCGGGGATGTGGTTGGTTGTTGCAAACTTCTCGCTGTACGAATTGTTTGTCCTTGGAATCCTTTGTTCCTGCAGCTGTCCATGGTGGGTCAAATTAAGGTGCCCCCGTAAAACCTCCAAATAAAAGAAAGGTTATTATCTATTTTGCAACTTGCCATCTGTACATAAGTGTAGAAGAGCTAATATCCTTAAAGATCAGAGCCCGGAGAATAGGCTGTCCTGGATATTTCACGCTAAAGGCAACTTTTTTTTACAAAAGGTGCAGAGATAGCAAGTCGGAGCCTAGAAAACAAGGTACAGGTTTAAAGCCAAACGAACACATCTAACATGGAGTCAAATTTGTTCTTTTCTTTTACAATTTCTTTTTCTAACTCATAAATAATTTTAGTAAGAAACATGAGAATTTTTTTTATTTTTGCTTCTTAATAACGGATTACAACTACACTTTAGTGAGCAGGGATGCTGTGCGTGCCTTGGGGTCACAGCAAACTCTTGTTGGGGGTGGTCGACCCTGTAACATACCCGATGTCCCATGAGTGTTGGTGAGGGTCCCCCTAACCAGGGGCTCTCTTCAGGAACCACCATATGGGCATTGACCTCTGGAGACCTCTTTTTCAGCTGCAGGAAATTTTTTCAGATTTTGTGATGGAAAAATCTCTCCAGCTGCAGATAATCAGGGAATAAAGGAAGAGGAAAAGGGCTTGAAGTAGAGTAGAAGAGAAGGACAGAATATCAGGGAGCGTGGGGGCTTGGCAGCGGGGCCTCGGGAGAGAGAGGAGCAGAGGTGTGGAGGGTCCCGGCTACGGAACTAGCTCCTGCACCTTTCCCCGCACCCAAGCCACACAGCTTTTAATAGGGCCCAGGACTCCCTCCTGTCTGGATGTCACCCTGGGCAGAACTTTGAGAATCGAAGCTAAGGGGTGGTCAACACTCACCTAGGGGGTCACTGAGGACTTTGCTCAAGTCCACATTGACTTTTCCAGTCATGTGCCTTCACCTGTTCTTTATCTCAGGATCTGAGAAGCAGGAGCAAGGAACTCATGGAGGGATCCAGGAAGATATCTGACTGTGTTAAGAGACGACAGTCACAGTGACACGTGGAGCGAAGACACTTGCAGTAAAGTAAAATAACTTCACAACTATTGCATCAGAGCTGCAAGTGTGAGAGAACCTAAGCCTGTCTCAGAGTGCAGGGGACAAGAGAAAAGGAATGGTAAAATTATCACTGACATTTGAAATTTTGTTAAAAAGAATGCTACTGTTAATTGTATCACTTGAATGTATGCAGGTGTTTTTCTATGGGCATTCATAGGTTCACAAAACCCCACCAGCCACTCTTGCTCCCATCTGGTGTGGGCTTTCGCAAGCACAGTGCCCTTCCTGCTTGGGTGGGCCACGCTGCTGGTCCTCGCCTGGGGCCGGACTGCTACAGGACACTGAATCCCCGAGGCACGACCTGGGATACATGACAGGAACATCTCTGCTCTTGGCTGAGGGCCTCCGTTTCCCCCTGCAGGGTAAGAATGCCGGTGACTCAGTTAGAAGCATGCATCCAAGCCATCCTTCCGTGTCATCACCATCTAGAAGCGGTGCCTGAATCTTCTGAATTTCTGCAGAATGTTGTTTACAATCACCTTGAACAAGTGAGTGTGTGTCCTCTTTCAAGTGGAGGAATTACTGCCGTTTTCCTGGAACTTACTCACCAGTAGTCCATCTGATTTTTCTGTGCTAGGATTCAGTATAGCCTGCTAATAACTCTGCAGTCAGATCTTGAAACCCTGATGAAGAGGATTATTTATTTTCTTTCCTTATATGATAGTATTCTACTTTCAAAATTCTGAGTTTTCTGTTCTTGGAGGAATTTTTTCGGGGTTGGAGAAACAACTTTGCTCTTACCATCTTTGTGACCTGTTGCTATATGCATCTCACCTGTCTTCTGTCACTTGTGAGGCGGTTCCATTTGTGACCCTGTCCGGGTTATTCATGTTATAAAACATAAAATCTGTAAAAGTACAGAACCCTTTTACTCCGAAGACATTCCACAAATACTCCTTTAATCTGGGTGTGGTTTTAACAAGACACAAACATTAGAACATATACTTGCAGGTTGCCAGTGCAAAATCCCCAAATGAATAGTCAAGCTCAACATCTAAAATCTTTCTTATCTACCTTGGATATGTATGGATAAGTGAAGCAGTTTGCTAAGAACCCAAGACCAGGTTTAGGATACAAACTGATGTAGCTCAGCGGGTCCTCCCAAGCTGATGCTCTGCCAGAGAGTGGGGTTGAGGGGAGAGGGCGTGCCCTGCCCTCCATGAGCTGACAGTTTCATGGCAAACACCTTCACAAGGTGAAGAAATTGGAGTTTCTTCTATGAACAGTGGGTCTGAAAAGAGCCCAAAAAGCATGGGAGTGACACAATCCCATTTGTCTCAAGTAGGGGAGAGTGGCTGTGGGGCCACTTGGGAGACTCGTGAGTCCAGGTGGGCAGTGTTGGTGGCTTCCACTTGAGTGGTAGGATTGTGGGTAAAAGCGAACAGATTGAAGGCATGTTTAGGTGGTAAAAAGAAAGATTTAAAGCTGTCTGTGAAGGTAGGATGGAGTAAGGCCCAGGTTTCTGGGTGGATTAATGAGTTAAATGATGGTCCTGCTGTGTTCTGAGGAGGGAAAGCTGCAGAGGGATTTCTGGGGGAAAACTGATGAGTTCAGCTGTGGGTAAAGTGAAAGGTTGTTAGATGTGTGGTCTGGGATCTCAGGTGAGAACCAGTAGTGAGTAGGGAGAGGGGAGAGAGACTTTCAAATATTTTATCTTGTGAACATACATATAAGGATGAGTAATGACACACTTAACCCCTCTATATTCTGTATTTAAAACCCAGTAACATTTTGCTATATTGGTTGCAGGGGTTCTTAATTTTTTAATACAAATAAAATAAATAGAAACAAAATAGTGGAGTTAATGAATATCTTAGAGTTGATGTGTGTCCTTGTATGTATTTTGATTTCTCATCTTTATAAACATAATCTACAAAAAGTTAACTTGCTTAGAATAAGAGTTAAACACAGGGACATGACACACTCTGTTGGGGGTTGAAGGTGATATCTTTGGCAAATTATATAGCCTCTCTTTGCCTTTGTTGCATCTTCTGTGAATGCCCCCGTGCCCCTCATCACAGCTGATTTCCTAGACTAGAAGTTGGGAGGGAGGCTGCTGAAGAGAGTAAGAGGTGGCAACTGCTAGGAACAAAGAAGACAAAGACAAAAACAGATTAAAGCCGAGAAACTGAGTCCTAATACCCTCAAAGGAAAAATAATCCCGCAGTGTTTTGAGCCACTTATCGTAAGGGAAACAAAATCACGTGGATCCAAATCTCTTGAGCATATGTGTATTGTGGGTGGGAGGGTATCATCAGAAAAGGGTTGAGAAGAGGCTTTTTGGTTTCCCTTAACGTTTTCAGTAAGAATGGGGTGCAGAAGCAAAAACCACCCGCTACACAGTAGAAGGTGTTGTTTTGTGTGAAACTGACCAAAGTTTGGAAACCAGTCATCAGTGGTGCTGGGAAATGAAGAGGCTTCTGGATTGGGTGGGGCACTTGCTGTGACTTCCAGGTGACCTGCTGGCTGGGGTCTGTGAGGCGGGCAGTAGGTTTGCAGTGTGACCTGGGCATAATCCCTGGCTCTGAGGCTGCTGGTCTGACTAGCAGACCTGGGCAGATGCAGTCCTATTGGGGCATCTCGCGATGTGGCCTGGGACACCTGCCATGCTGAGGCGAGAGGAGGGATCCCCTAAGGGGGTGTCCCTGTGAAGAGTAGAAACGTCCTCCTGCAGGGGAGGAAGAGCCTCTGAGCAGCGGGCCGGATGCACAGGCAAGAGCAGCCTGAGCACGGAGATTTCGGGGACCTGGAAGTCATAAAGTGGCCCGAACAGCCTTGTTCCTGAGAAACTGGAGGGAAAAGATGCTGCAAATGCAGGCTAATTTCAGACCCTGTGGTGGGTCATGAGTGATAGGAAAGAACTGGTCAGGCAGGCACGAAAGAACCCTGTGGTTGTCCCAGTTGGGGCGTCACACCAGAGGGAGGAGCAGAGTTATAGACTTTGTCACTTTTTATCTGTGTGACTTTGAACAATAACACCCCACCTCTCTATATATATATCTTCATCTGTAAAGTGACAGAGTGACAACTCGTGTCATCAGAAGGCTTAGTTTAGCTCTGATCCTCATTGTCCAGTCCTGTCAGTGCTGCCCTGCAAGGTTCTGCAGTGGGTGCTCTTACCCTGAGATGGGAGGGCGTAGAAGGGCATTGTAGCACCCGAGGGCAGGAAGGGGTTGCTTTAAAAGCAGACATGTAGCCTCCTGCAGCTGCAGACCTACAGGCAGTTTGGTTTATGGTCTTGGAGAGGACTTTGGAGGTCTTAGCATCGTCTTAAGACTTGTTTTCCCTTGGGGACCTGATTTGCCTTTGCAGATTAATGTTGAAGATTTGGGCTTCTGGCAAAGCTGTTTTCAGAGATGGGTATATATGTAACATATAGTATAAAATGAAAGGTTTTATTTAATATTTGGGACTTTGTAGCTGTAGGGAACAGCTCTGTTGGCCTGGTTTCCACGGAGGACACTAGCAGTCGTCAGAGCGTGCGGGAGGGCAGGCAGCCTGCAGTGCTGCTGCGGGGGTTCTCCCCAGCAGGACGCTCTGCTGAGTTGACCCTTCTCTGAGTTTAGTTGCCAGAGGAGCAGACAGCAAAGTAATGAGTTCTGGTGGGATTGTATAATGACAGGAAGAAAGAGGGAGCCGTAGTTCTTCGGGACTACTACACTCTTTTGGTTCCTGATCCAGTGTGTCCCATTACACAATTGATGAGTTGTGTCTATTCTGGGACTTGATTGAAATAAACATGCAGCCTGAATATTAAGAGTTATGTTTTATTTGTCAGAAGGACTCGAGCCAGGATGACCGCCTCTCAGAACACTCTGAGGGACTGCTCGCAAGAGTAGGGGAGAAGCTAGGATTATATAGGAGCTTTACAACAAAGACCAGGTAGTCAGAACAATAAAACATTGCTTGTTATCTAAAGAAAGTCAGGTATCTCAAGTTCATGAATTTAATGCTTTTCAATATATGGGAGGAAGCCAACATTTGGGCTGACTGAATATATACTTTAGACAAGCACCTAGCTATCTAGGGCCAGTAATCTTCCTTTCTTATTCTGAGTCTGCTCAGAGGGCACCATTGTGAATGGCTGCAGGCCTGTCTTCACTGGGGGGTGGCGGCAGCCGCTGATGACTTGTTTTCAGCATTCTTTGTTTAGTGACATGGTTGCAATATTTTCATTCAATTTGTAGTGTTTTCATTCACAGAAAATTATGGTATTACCCTGATTATGGATAATCTGGAAGCTTGGAATGGAACCGAGATGGAATTACTGCAGGTAACTTCTACTTTAATAAGCCATGTGTAAACATGAACACGGAGGAAGCATACAAAAGGATTCGGTGGTGAATGGGAAGGGTTTCTGCACGTTACAGGAGAAGGCAAGGCAGAATTCTTCTTCTTTGTGGGCAGGTATGTGAGTCCAACTTTCCTTTCTGAAGTGCTTTCTGAGAACTGTTTATGGTAATGAACCAACATTGACAAACGGTGACACACATTGCATTTAAGAGCTGGCTGGCTTCAACTTGGGTATTGGACAGGTGGAATTCATAGGCAGTGGTCAGGTGGATGGGACAGAGTTGGAGCCCAGGCCTGGGCCCATATTCAGGTTGAAATCGCCATTTACTCACCATAGCGCCTTGGACTTGAATGTAACCTCTCTTAAACTGATGGTGAGTCTGTGAAATGGGCATGATAATATTCGTTACTTCCTGGGCTTGTTGTAAGTTCTGAAGATTATTATAGCACACATGAAGCACTTAACACACTGACACTTAGCAGTGTACACTTTGTTCGACCACCACGCTTGGTGTGTGTCAGAGCCTTAAAGGCAGCATGTGTCTGTTTAGGATGCACTGGTAGCCCTTTGGCTACTTTGTGAATTTGGTGATTTCCTTTAATACTTGTAACTCTGTGTGCCATGGGCAGTTATTTTTATGGACAGATGAGGAATCTCAGGGTAAAAAAGACTGTGTAATTTGCCCAAAGTCAGACCATAATTTTGTGTGCAGGGGCCTCGGTTCAGCATGGGCTCCTGGGCCTTCTGCTCTCTCCGTTCAGCACCAGAGCCAGATGTGGGCTCGGCTGTTTCCCAGCCCAGAATATCCGGCAGGCCACAAGACACACCTGGTCCTGTGCTGCTTGAGCAAAATCTCCGGAGGAGAGGCAGTTACAAAAGGGATAAACATAAAAACAGACGACAGCAAATTGTGATCAGCTCTGAGAAGGAAAGGAACACGTCTGGCCGTGCAGAGCTGGGAGCTTTCCCGTCGGGGCTGCTCTGGGGGCGCTCATCTCAGCTAAACAAGCTGTGCTGCTGCACCAAGGCAGGAAGGCAGGGCGCGTGTGGCCAGGTAGACAGGGCCTCGTTGATCGTACTCATTCCCTATTAAGTGGCAGGTGTCACAGGCACTTAACTAATAAACAGATGTTGGCCAGAATCATCACGCATTTTGCTTGGTAGTTTTATTGGCGCCAACTTTGAGAGGAGGTCATTGAAGCTGGGGAGTTTGCTGCATGCCCGTGATTACCATGGAAATACCCCCACTGGTCTTTCAACCTAGACTGGTGTGGCTGTCATGTCCCAGCCCTGTGAATGGCATCGTGCAGCTTCTCCCAAGTGGCCCAAATGACTGACATTGATATGCTTAATTCGTAGGAAATGGTATGTGGCAATAAGAGAAAAAGGTAGTAAGAAATTGGAAAACTAGAAAATAACCAATTCTTCCCCTGCTGGGGGACCGTACCCTGTGTCTCTCACCCCACTCACTGCCTGTCACCTCCTCCCTGCCGACTCCGTGTTCAGAAGCCACTCTGAGCCTTTGAAGAACATTTTGCCTCATGACACTGTTGACTAGGACCTGCGACCTCTCTGTCCCTGGTTAACTCTCTCTTCAAAGCCATTTAAATTTCTTGCAGGCTCCTCCACTCAAATGTAAGAATAGCCCCTTTAAACTTCTTGATGCAGCTCCTTAATGAAGATCTTGGGAAGGAAACCTAGCCAAAACCTGGGAGGTATTCACAGAGTGAATGTAACCTGAGCATTTTTTGACGTTCAGAATCAGAGCGGTGGGAGACACAGGAAGGCCTTTTTAAGTTAGAAAGTGGAAAGAGAAAGGACTCAGGATGTTTGAGACTGAAACATCTCGGTCCCAGCCAGCAAGGCACCTGCGTTCAGGATGGTGTGTGGGGAGTGCAGAGTTCTCAAAAAGAAAGAAGTGGTGGGATGGCAGGGAGGACATTTAGGTACTTAACTGGGGAAGGAAAAAGTTGGCTGAACAATTCATGGTTGAACAAGAGGATTGTGACATGATGTGCTTGTATTTTGGAGAGAAGGGTTTTGTGGAGCCAGGCCTAAGGAGAAATCTCTCTGACTGGGGAGTCAGCACAACAAAAAAACACAGAGAACCAGGCAGACCCCATGGTCCCTGATGGGGGAGAGGCTGCCCACCAATTGGAGACCTGGAGGCTGCTTCTGTCCCTTAGCTGGGGTCTCAGACCTCACTTCACATCCCAGTCCTGTTGATACAAGAAAAAATATGTGGGGCATGAGAAGGGCTGTGTCCCAGGCTTCCGTTGAGCCCCTGGAATGTGCCCCACCAGATTTTGTTCCTTGGCTTCATGCAGTAAAGAATTCAAGAACAAGCCAGTGTTGAGTAAAGGTAGATTTATTCAGAGAGATACATTGACAGGCATGAGAAACGTCACGAAGTATGGGGGTTTGATGCTCAGATTAAAAGTTGGCACACACTCCACAGAAATAGTGTGGGCCTTCTCCGAAGAGGTAGAGAGAGGGGTTCCTGGGTTGTGGCTCTGTGTTGCTCCTTTTCTTGGGCTTCGTGGTTTCATATGCTAATAAGTAGAAGGACCAGCCTTAGGGCAAGGGGCTGGGATTCCAGGGAGTTGGCCATTTTCCACCCTTTGACCTTTTGTGGCTAGCCTTGTGACTGCCATGGTGCCTGGGGCCGTGTTATTCACCATGTTACTATTACAATGGGTGTATAATGAAGCTCAGGATCTACTAGAAGTTAAATCTCTTCATCCTGAGCCTCAAGACCTATTGGGGGTTGAATTCTTCACCATTTTGATGTTAATTGCTGTGGTCTTTCTTGAATGGCTTGCTCTGCCCCCTTCCATCCTGTCTCACTGTGATGACACAGAGAGAGCAAAGGCCGGGCCCTGCGTGTGTTCCTGCATTTAACAGCGGGAGATGTGCGGTGGGCTGAGGATGACTCTGAGTGGTGAGAAATATGTTTCAGATTTTCCCACATGAGACATGGGGACCTGCCAGCAGCCATCGCAGATTTATCTCACGGGCATTATCGCTTGTGTTGTTACGGAAACAACAGGCCAGCCAAGAAATAAGCAGCACTCAGAGGGTGGGAGTACTGAGATTTATTATGCCAGCGGGCTCAGAGGGGCTTCTGTTCCCAAGCCCTGAGCACATCCAAGACGTGCACATGAGGTTTTATAGGGTTAATTACAAGTATGGGGCTTTTAGCCAATAAGGCTCAAACAACAAAAAGCAAGGAATCAGTACACTGAAGCTTATCAATTTGGAACAGATCACGTTACTGACAATTGTTGACCTTGGATTTACGAGTTAGCTTGTTAGCCCAGTAAACTGACACTGAACTTCAGATTTACGAGTTAGCCCAGCAAAACTTAGATCAGTAAACCGACACTTATCACACTTAGATTTGTGACTTAGCTTGTTAGCCCAGCTGGGGTTTTTGTTCACAGTGTCACTCATCTTTTCTATTTTCCTTTTATTTTTAAAGTATTTAATCCAAATTTAATATCAGGATTTTTTTGGAAAGAAATTTCTCTTTTTCTTTTCTTTGGGGCTCTTTTGGGGGGTAGGAAATTAGGTATATTTATCTGTTAGTGGAGGCCCTGGGGCTTGAACCCAGGACCCTGTGCACACTAAGCACACGCTCTACCACCCGCCCCATCATCTTTTTCTTTTTGCTTTAGCTGCCAAGAATCTTACAGCTGAATTTCTAGTCGGCCTTTAACACTTGCCCTGACTTCATGGAATCCATTTTTATGAGTTTACCTCCCCCTGGTTTCATTTAAGTATTGAATCTCCATTTTCTCTTCACTCTCAGTTTTGCCTTTTTGTTGTTATGGTTGTTAAGCTGTGTTTAAAAAATTGTTTAATTTCTCTTTTAGCAGGAGGCTGAAGTAAATATATATGTAAACAAACATCACACTTAAATGCTTTTATATATTCTAAGCTGTTTATTAGTTAATTAAAAACCAAATTGAATATTAAAGGGATAACATTTTTAAATTATTTTTTAATTTTTTATAAAGACATAGCTGATTTAAAATATATGTTTCAGGTGTACAATAGATGCTCCATTTATAGTTACTGTAAAACATTGTCTGTATTCCCTGTGTTGTAAGATACATCCCTCTAGAGTGTTTACATTACATGTTGCAGTTTGTATAAGAAAGTTGGGTAACGCAGAGTCTGGGACGTGGCTGTGGCTGACCCAGGTTCACGCAAACCCTGCCTGTCAAAGCTCAGGCCTTCACTCCTGTCTGCAGGGGAGCGAGTGGAGGCAGCTCTCATCAGCGCTGGCACCACACTCTGAGTGGCAGTGACAGCAGTGACTGTGTGTGGACGTGAAAATTGTTGTTCCAAGAGTTTTACATGCTTT
Source organism: Vicugna pacos (assembly GCF_048564905.1). Lineage (NCBI taxonomy): Eukaryota > Metazoa > Chordata > Mammalia > Artiodactyla > Camelidae > Vicugna > Vicugna pacos. The sequence continues at coordinate 5,477,643 of NC_133017.1, forward strand.
TCTGCATTTAATAATTAAAGCCCTCCTGTGAGGAAGGGTTTTAAGTTTTTAATGAATAATACATTTTATTTTGATATTGATAGACTTCAAAACTCCGGAAAATTTACAGGAGTAGTACAATAAATGCTTAGATACAATTCACCTTAAAGGGCACTATTTGCCCTTTTGTGATGGGCTTATTTTAGCATAAATTTTCAAAGTTCATTCATATTGTAGCCTGAATCAGTACATTATTCTTTTTGTTTGATAATATCCTTTTCCTTTTTTTTCGTTTTTGGTCTATTTAAAAATATTTTCATTGAAGTCTAGTCAGTTTATAGTGTTGCATCAGTTTCTTGTGTACAGCACAAAACTTCAGTTAAATAGGAACATACCTGCATTCATTTTCATATTCTTTTTAAACATAAGTTACTATAAGTTATTAAATATATTCTCCTGTGCTATACAGTATATACTTGCTGTTTATTGTATACATACTCAGCATCTGCAAATCTTGAACTCCCAATTTATTCATTCCACACCCTCTCCCCTCTGGTAACCATAGTTTGGTTTCTATGTCTCTGTGTCTGTTTCTGTTCTGTAGATAAGTTGATCTTTTTGTTCCTTTGTTTTTGTTTTTGTTTTTTTTTTTTGTTTTAGATTCCACATGTGGGCGATCTCATATGGTATTTTTCTTTCTCTTTCTGGCTTATTTCACTTAGAATGTCATTCTCCTGGTCCATTCATATTGCTGCAAATGGCATTATTTTATTATTATTTTATTGCTGAATAGTAGTCTATTGGACATATATACTACAACCTCTTTATCCAGTCGTCTGTCAGTGGACATTTAGGTTGTTTCCATGTCTTGATATTGTAAATAATGCTGCTGTGAACATTGGGGTGAAAGTGTCTTTTTGAATTACGTTTCCTTTCGGATATATGCCCTGGAGTGGGATTGCTGTGTCATCTGGGCCCCCAAGGTTTTGTCTTTTGAGGAACCTCTATACAGTTTTCCACAATGGCTCCACCAAACTGCATTCCCACCACAGTGTAGGAGTGTTCCCAATTCTCCACAGCCTCTCCAGCATTTAGTGTCTATGAACTTCTGAATGATGGCTATTCTGACTGGTGAAAGGTGATACTTGTTTGCAGTTTTGATTTGCATTTCTCTGATAATGATATTGAGCATTTTTTCATGTGCCTATTGGCCATTTGTATGTCTTCATTGGAGAAATGTTTCTTTAGGTCTTCTGCCCATTTTTGGATTGAATTGTTTGTTTTTCTTCTTTATCAAGTGTAAAAGCTGTTTACATATTCTGGGAATTAAGCCCTTGTCACTTTCATTTAATGCAACTATTTTCTCCCACTCCATAGGTTGTCTTTTTGCTTTAATTTTTGTTTTCTTTTCTGTGCAAAAGCTTGTAAGTTTAATTAGAACCCACTTGTATATTTTTGCTTGTATTTCTATTGCTTGAGTAGACTGCTCTTGGAAAATATTGTTGAGATATATGTCAGATGTTTTGCCTATGTCTTCTTCTAAGAGGTTTATAGTGTCTTGTCTACAATTTTAAGTCTTTAAGCCATTTTGAATTCATTTTTTGTATGTTGTGAGGGGGTAGTCTAACTTCATTGATTTACATGCAGCTGTGCAGTTTTCCCTGCACCATTTGCTGAAGAGGCTGTCTTTGCTCAATTGTATGTTCTCACCTCCTTTGTCAAAGATTCAATTACCAAAAGTTTGTGGGACTATTCTTGGTAATTTTGTTTATCCATTCATTGATGGATGGATATTTTTAGTGACTTTTAGCTACTCTGAATGATACTGCTATGAATATTGATGTGCAAGTTTTTGTGAGAATACATTTCCATTCTGTTGGCTGTACAGTTGGCCCACCATATCTGTAGTTTCCACTTCATGGATCCAGATGGCTGATTGCAAAGGGACTTGATCATCCTTGGATTATGGTATCCAGGGTGGGGGGTTCCTGAAACCAACCCCCCGAGGACACTGAAGGATGACTCTACATGTAGGAGTGGAATTGCTCAGCCACATAACTCTAACCTTTTGAGGAAACATCGGGCTCTTCCAAAGAAGCTGCACCATTGCCCCTTTCCAACGGCTGCATATTGAGGGTATCCATTTCTCTGCCTCCTGACTGACACTTGTTATTGTCCATGTTTTGATTATAACCATCCTAGTGAGTTTAAAGTGAGATCTCATTTTGATTTTGATTTCGCTAGTGATGCTGACCATCTTTTCAGATGCTTATTGGCCAATTGTGTATCTATTTAAATCCTTGGCAAATTAAAAAAATTGGGTCAATTTTCTTTGTATTGTTCAGTTGTAAGCATTTGTTTTATATCCTGGATACTAGTCTCTTATTAGATATATGCTTTGCAAGATTTTTCTCCTATTCTGCAGATTGTCATTTCACTTTAATTTTTTTAAACATTAAAACAATTTCTTTATAGGGGAGGTAATTAGATTTATTCATTTTGTTTTTCTTCCTTAGCACGCACTCTATCATTTGAGCTACCCCTTTCCCCTTTCATTTCACACTCTTGATGTTGTCCTTTGTAACAAATGATTTTAATTTGATGAAGTCCATTATATCTATTTTGTTTTATCACTTGTGCTCTTGGTATTGTATCTAGGAAGCCATAGCCTATCCTATGACCACAAAGATTCGTACTATGTCTTCTTTTAGAAAGTTCATATATTTAGTTTTTACGTTTCTGTCTGTGATCCATTTTGAATTAATATTTGTTATATAAAATACGGGGTCCAGATTCCAGATTCATTCTTTTGCCTTCAGATACCCAGGTGTCTCTGCTCCACTTGTTGGATAGACTATACTTTCAATGGAGTGTTGTTGGCACATTTCTGGAAAACTGACTGTAAATGTAAGTTTCCCCCCAGCATTTTTTATTGTGTCTCATAGATTTCTGCATCCAAACTTATGACAGAAGCATAATGACTTGAGTGCTATAGATTTGCTGTAACCTTTGAGTGAGTCCTCCAAATTTGCTCTTCTTTTTCAAGATTGTTTTGGCTGACCTGGTTCCCTTGCTTTCAATATGAATTTTGGGATCAGTTTTTCAATTTTTGCAAAGAAGTCAGCTGGAATTTTGATAGGGATTCCATTAAATATGTAGATTACTTTGGGAAGTCTTAACATTTTTAACTATTTTCTACCATTGCATGATCATGGGATGCCTTCCATATATGAAGATATTTTAAATATTTTTTGGTGATACTTCAAAATATTCAATGTACAAATCTTGTAAACTTTTGTTAAATGTATCTCTCATTTTATTTTTTATGCAGTTGTAAATGGAACGGCTTAGCTTCATAAGGGTGGGACTATATATATCAATTTATGTATTTCTAGGATTCCTACATAGCAAATACACTAGGTTTATATTTGCTACATTGATCTATCCACAATTCTTCCCACCCCCGTGTCATAAGAAACCAAGACCCAGCTTAAGCCATCTGAACACCTATGTGGAAGTGAGAAATGAGACCTTTGGGTGGGGTTTGTGTAGATGATACTGAGATCTTATTCAGGATGGCTTCATCTTAATTTCTTTTAAACAATCCTTTCAGAGTACATAGTCAGATACATTAGGAAAATGCTGTTTTGATGTGCGGAGGAGCTAAGACTATAATTTTCAAGTAATTTCTAGTGAGAGTGTTGTACTTGAAACATAATTTGCATCAATCTTTGAAGATTTATGTTTCAGGAGCTTTGAGTAAATAATACCTGTCTTTATTCAATAACTACAACTAAATGCTCAAGCAACATGTAAGAGTTTGAGCAAACTGCTCCCGCCCCGTAGTGCTGGTTGGTTGCAGCTGTAACTGGAGTCAGCGCTTACCTCGCCCAGTACACTTGTGCTGATCTGCTCAAAACAGTTCGTCCAACAGTTTGTCGGTAGTCTTTTAGACAAAGCCATAAAGCATTGATTTAAGGTTGCTGGAATGTAATCTATTCTTATTAATATTAAGTAAGCACATATTGAGTACTTACTGTATGTTGGGAATTGTCCCTCAGCCTCACATGAATATTACTTCTAATAAAACCTCTCATATTTCCCTGTTATTTGCACTTTACAGATAAGGAGACTGAGGATTAGGTCTTCTCTCTTTTGGGGGGAGCTCATTATCAATGATGGGAAGTTGTAAGGAAAAAGATATTGATTCATCCAGAGAAAATATTTTTCTGAGATTCAGTATTGAAGAAGGTAACCACTGAAGAGGGTGATCATTGTTTGAGTGAGACGAGCCCCGGGTTGTACGGAGTCAGCATCCCTGTCCTGGACGCTGCACGTGTAGAGCTGCGTGGTGGGTGAGGCGGCGCGGCCGTGCAGGGAAAGCGGATGCCGGGCCGTTGGGCTGTGCTCAGGCCCGGTGGGGCTTTCTCCTAAGAGCAGTGGACCGTCATTGACAGATTTTAAGTAGGCTAGTGCGATGCTCTCGTAGATCACTTTTGTCTTGTAGAATGCTTAGAAACATTTAGAAGGCTCGGCAGGAGGTGATGTGATGAGTCAGAGTAGGGTGGCTGCGAGGTGTAGCAGTGTTCAATTTTCAAGTGATTTTCAGTCCCAGGTTTGTGGCTCAGTAGCCGTGTCACTTTGGATGACACACCCAAGGAAGTGAAACAATTTATCTAATCAATAGAAGCAGTGATGTACCGAACTCCCAGGACTGCTGTGTAGATCCAGTGAGATAACGTGTGCACAGTGTGCAGCATGGTCCCCAGCACAGAGTCAGTGCTGAGGGAGTGCCAGTGAGTACCTGGTAGGACAGGTGTGGGTGGTGGATCTCGTTGACTGAGGAAATTTGCCCCTGAAGGAGGGGTCTTGTCACATCTGTGAGTGATTGGCCTGAGCTGGGAGAGGCAGGGAGACCTTGCCCCCGACCAAGGGCCCTGGGCAGGATGGCTATGGGAGGAACACCGTGAAGTTAGCTCTTTGCAGGTGGAGTTGGAGGTGCCCTTGAGACATCTAAGTGCAGTGTCACAATCACAGATGTGGTCTGGTCCCGGGCTGTGCATTTTCCTGCTGAGATATTGATCTCTGAACGCGAAGACATACTTTACAGGACAAGTGAATAGTAGTATCATCTCTCATCAAAGCTCACATCTCTTTATTCATCACTCACTTTGCTAATTGGGTACTTACAGAACACACTTCACTGTCCTCCCCTGGGCTCAGGCTCCACAGAAAAGAGCTGGTGAGTCTCCCTCTTTTCCAGAAGAAGACACACTTAGCTGGTAGACATCTATACCTCACCAGACTTAGAATTTTAGGTTGTTGATTTAATTCTATTTTCTGTTGGTCATCTCCTGACAGGAGAGACGTTTTACCTCATGGTCAGGTTTCAATTAGCTGTTACTGAGAATTGCTGGTCTGATCCATAGTGTATTTATTCTATTAACTTTGTAGAGTACTTATCATTTTTCTGTCTTTGCTCTTTAATTTTGTTTGCCCCTTCAATTTTCTATCTTATTTGGGACCTTATTTTATTTTTTAATTAAAAAATGTCTATTAGCAATTAACAAAACAAAAGCAAAGAAAAAATGCACATGATAGCTAAATTTAGAAAATATCTTGTGTGTTTTCTGTCTCAGCAATGGAGGGTTCTAGAAACTCGTGAAAAGCTTCATTACATAAGTTCCTTTAAATTCTGATTAAGAAATAAAACCTTCCTTCCTCATCTTTCAAGCTGCACAGCTAATTGTCAAGAAAGTGAGGGGAAATTCTCAGAAGCCAAGACAAACCAGAAAGCAGGGATTCTGGGAGATACGTGAGCCTTAGAAGCCCTGGGGTGCCGGTTGGCTCCTGAACTGAGTTTCAGTTGCCCTGGCAGGAGGGCAGGAGGTGAGCCTGTGGCCTCTCACACTGGGAGTTGGATGGCTGTTCTTATATAAGGCCAAGCACATCCTGAGAATCCTGCTTTATAAAAGGTTGAATTAGAAAGAAAAGAATAAAAGCATTCCTCAAGGCAAGGAAGTAAGGAAAGTAAAATTTTTTGGAAGCGGGAAAAAATAACATATCCAAAGTAAGGATTTAGTTTAAAGCTGTTCTGGCATGAGAGTGACCACAAACCCATGGCAGAAAATCACGGCTCCTCCCGGAAAGAGAAGGTGTGTTTTGAATGAATCAGTGGACAGCCATTCTGAAAAAGGCCTCCAGAGTCTTCTGGATCAAGATACTGGACTCAAACACCCCCCTTCCATGGTCTCATTTAAATAACCAGAAAGGTTTTAAAGGAAAGAAGCCATAATCATAGTTCTATTTATTGACATTACTTTATGCTAGGAATTCAAAGGTGACTATGGAGTTGTCTCCTCTTTTATGGACCTTACTTTCTATTTGACATAGTTGGGGAACTTGGTGGAGGGTGGTGTTAGTATGTTGCAATTAACCAGGAGAGGAGTTTAAGAAAGCAGTGAAGGGTTGGTGACATTTTTCGCTGAGGACAGTCCTGTTCAGTTGGCTTGTAATTACAGGCTCGTTGAGTTGTCACTGGAGGGAATTAATCTTAAGGAATTTGGACTTAACTCAGGCCTCTTCAGAATGGACAAGTGAACCTGGAGAAAGACAGTCAAATCTGTGCAGACATTGAAGTTCACTTCAACATGTGGTATCCATGAGCCAAAGATAGGACTAGTAGGCAGCACTTCTTGAGGACAGAGGAGTGGTTTTTAAGGTTCTTCAAGAATGAATCCCAAGGTACCGGGATGGCCAGTTGTCAAACTGTGACTTTGCTCTTTGGACGGTGTATCCACCAAGGGTATTGGCCGTTTATAAGTTTCCATTTCTCCTTAATACATGTCAGGTTATGAGGACGTGGGCATAAACGTTTCACACCTTGTCAAGGTGACTTTGGGTACCTGCCTAGAATCATGGGCACAGTTGCGGCTGCGTCATACATCTTGCCGCACATCCCGCTCCCCGGCTCCGTGATCACGGCAGAGTGGTTCCTTATTGAGCTGTCCATCTCCTCTGTGACATCGTAACCAAACAAAAGATTGGAGAGTATTAGCTTGGCTTTTTTCTTTTCTAACATTCCCTTCAAATTATGATGACTGATAGTGGACCCAGTTACGTTTGCAGATGATTTACAAGTAGGGCTGTCAGTACAAACCTTGTAATCCCCGCTGTGTGATCTAGAGAAGAAAGTTACACTCTTTCCAAATTGTTTTGATGCACTTATGTGGGAAAATGATGTATGTTTGAATATGTATTTCCTCTCTTACTCATCATGGCTAGAGATGAATATTTGTAGACATGGAATGAGTACTCTGTATTTGAACTGTATGGTCCCCTAAATTCTCCCCAGCTTTTTAAAGTCATCACTGGAGTGCTACCTCCAGAGTGCCGCAAAGCATCCAACACTGCCTGCTCTTCGGACACTGTAAGTTTCCAAGTTGGAGAAGGCTGCTGGCTGGTGAGGCATTCTCTCGCACATCTCTGGTTGGGTGATGTGAGCTGAGAACACAAGAATTGGCAGACAGTAACTAACCACGATCAGGTCCATTTCTGGAACACTCATGGAGGATTTTACACCTATGGTAGTGGAATACGTTATTTCATTTAGTTTTCCCAAAAATCATAATTAGATTTTATCACCTGTATTAAAAAGGAAACTGTCAAAGCGAGTGACGTGCAGACTTTGGACTGGAACACGGGTCTTTCTGATCCCTGTCTCTGTTCCCTCCCCGGCCTATCCTTGCAAATGACCAGGAGACTCTTCCTCAGTCTTGAGTTTCCCTCTGATGTTACCGCTCTCTTTGTTTCTAAGAGAGGAAAACAAGTCTAAACTTACTTTCCAGTTGGAAATGGAATGGAGAGTTAACGTTGGAAGCCGGGAGAATCTGTCCTGTGATGAAGTGGTCTCCGAGCCACTTCCACTGGGATGTCACATCACTGTCTGGGCCCCTTGCTCAGCCTGTGCACAGGTGACAGCACAGTTGTGCCGAGCAGTCCTCCCGGACAGGGCAGTGGGTTGGAAATGAGTTTGGGGATTTGGTTTCATTACACAAGTTCCTGAGGGCCTTGACCTGGCACTTCGAGTGGGAGCATTCCCTGTCCCACAGACTGTGCTCTGGGCCCATGCAGACCTGACGTGGCCTCAGCCTGAGTCTCAGGGCCCGTGGTGATGAGGAGCATTTTAGCCCAGGGTCTGCTGGAGGCTCTGAGACTACTGGGCTGTGGGACTTTGTCCAGGATGATAATAATTCCTCCCCGAGTTTCAGATTTCCTTGCCTGTGAGCCGGGGTAGTAGTTGTTTCTGAGATGATTGTAATGATTCAGTAATGGGCGCAGCGTGTGCTGACAGGTAGCTGGGTGCTTTAGGAGCAGAAGTCGCAGTCACTCTGTCAGCCTCTCCCTGTGCGCTCTGTGCTTTGAGAAGTTGTGTGTTTGGTGAAAGTCCCGCCCAGACCCTAGGGTCTAGATGAACTGTTGTTCCTTTACTTTCCCTTCCTTTTCCTCTTTCCCTTCTCTGTGTCCCATGTTTAGGTAGCAGATTCCTCTATTTCAGGGAATACGGGCTTTTCTAGTAAAGGGACAGGTGGAATGCGGAGAGGTGGGGCCCAGAGGGGGTCTGGAGTGTCTGCACAGTGCTGCTTCCCTGCGTTTCTGCATCCGGTCCCATCAGTGCACTAAGTCAGCCTTCCTCTTCCTTCCTGTGTCATCGGGTCTCTGTTTTAAGGGAAAACCATTTTTATGGGTCTTTTTTCACTTACGTGTTTCATTCAGATGCTTGTTGCTTTTCTCCCTGTGCTTCAGCGTTCCGAGGAGAAAATTCAGCCGTGCAGCATCCTCTCCGTGCTCTACGAGTTGATCGGCTTCCACTGCAAGTCCACCTTCTTCAAGCAGGTGGCCCCCGTGCGGCACGCGGCCCCCGGCATCCCGGAGCCTGGCGGGAAGGCCTGCTCCCGACTCCTCCTGCAGACGCTTCCTGGCTACAGTCTGTCACTGGACTTGCAGGACTTCAGCAAATGTGTTGGAACTAAAACATTGCTTCAGCCCCATTAACCATGCCTGGTTTGGGCCCTGCTGTCCTGCCTCATCAGGGTGAATCTTGATTCATTTAGAACAGGGCTCAGCAGACTTTTCCTTTCAAGGGCTTGGGGGTAAATATTTCAGGGTCTGAAAACCTCCTGATCTCTGGTGCAGCTGCTCAGCTCTACTGTTTAGATGCCAGAACAGCCAGATAGTCCACACACCCATAGAGCTTTATTAACAGCGGTGGCTGGGGCTGGATTGGGTGTATGAACTGCAGTTTGCCCCCACAGCCTCCTCAATATTGACACCTGCACCAGAGTGTACATTTGTGACAATGGGTGAACCTACACTGACATGTCATCATCACCCATAGCCCATAGTTGACACTAGGATTTACACATTGTGTTGTGCACTCTGTGGGTTTGGACAGATGTACAATGACATGTATCCACCATCACAGCATCATACAGAGTCGTCTGTCTTAGTGACCTTAAAATGCTCCGTGCTGCACCTCATTCATTGCTCTTTCCCCTCTAGCCTCTGGCAGCCACTGATCTTTCAGTCTCTGTGTTTTTCCCTTTCCCAGAACACCATACAGTTGGAATCAGACAGTTGCTGAAACTTCCCAGATTGGCTTCTTTCACTTGGTAATATGCATTTAAGGTTCCTCCATGTCTTTCCATTCCTTGATAACTCATTTCATTTTAGCACCAAATAATAGTCCATTTTCTGGCGGGACCACAGTTTATTTATCCATTCACCTACTGAAGAAGAGCTTAGTTGCTTCTGAATCCTGTTGAGTATGAATAAAGCTACTATTAACATCTGTATGCAGATTTGTGTGTGAACATAAGTTTCCATTTCATCGAGTAAACACCAAGGAGCACAGTTGAAGGATCATATGTTAGAATTACGTCTAGCTCTGTAAAAAATTGCCAGACCGTCTTCCAAAGTACCTGGGCCATTTTTCATTCCCACCAACAATGCATTATAATTTCTGGTGCTCCACATCCTCACCAGCATTTGGTGCTGTCAGTGTTCTGCATTTTGGCAGTTCTGACAGGTGTGCAGTGGTATCTCGCTGTTTCAGTCTGCATCCCCTTGATGACAGGTGCTGTGGAGCATCTTTCCAAAGGCTTCTTTGGCATCCAGATTTCTTCTTTGATGAGGTGTGTGTTCAGGCATTTTGCTCATTTTTTAATCAGGTTATTCATCCTTCTTGTTGAGTGTAAAGAAATTTTGGTATATTCTGGATTTCAGCCCTTTATCAGTGTGTCCCTGCCCTTCACCTTCAGTGCCAGAGTTGTCCTTTGGGTCTCAGTGGAGTGTCAGATCTTCAAAGAGATTCCCTGTCTTCCCTCAGCCTAAATACTGTCCTTGTATTTTTCACTTTCATTGACTCATTTTGTTCTTTTTAAATAGCATTTCCCATAATTTGTAAGTATATTAAAGAGAAAAGGGCAATGATTGAACACCGCCTGCCCCACCAGGCTGTGTGCCCTGTGAGAGCAGAGGCCCTGTCCCCACTCACCGTTTCCCATGACAGCACATGGCACATGTCCATGTAAAAGTGTGTAACGTGGGGCTAAACCTGATGAGCAGCTATGACGACATGTGTTGTCTACCATTTATTGAGTAGACTTTGTTTCTGATCTTAATTATTAAATCATATGAATGACACTTGGTTGTTTTGAAAAATAAAACAACAAAGCACACCTCAATGTGATTGGTAATTTCTACTTAGATTTCTGACCCAGGAGGGGATGTTCACCATCATTTTGTGGAGGAGGTTGGGAAGGTAAAGTAAGAGAGTGAGATCAAATAAAGTAAAAATGATAACAGTCACTTGGCTTTATTTTCACTGAAATAAAAGTTATTTTAAACCCTATCTCAGCTGTTGTTCTGTTGTTTTAAACATTTCTCATAGAATTAAATGGAAGCCCACTAAACCCTGAAAGGGAAACTGTGTGCTCAGGTCCTGAAAATTGTTTATGTCTATTTCTTGAGATACAAATTTCCCTGCTGGTTACAGAAATTCGAGGCGGGAACACAGTGCACTGCATGTGTCTGCCGGCTTCACGGGCTGCTCAGTGTCAATTTCATTTTCTTCGGTTGCAGTTTAGGACGCATTTCCATGAGAAATATTGCTCAGACATTTCCTGAATGAAGGATTGAATTTTACAAAGGAAATATTATGAATGAGAGTGACAAGGCACAAGGGTTTCCCATAAAGGAATAGTTGATGTAATAAACTCTCACTATGGTGAATATTTTTAATAAAAGCCAGTTGAAAATTTTATCACTAGGTCAAATTGCACAAATCCGTCTGAAGAAAAAATATTCAAATTTTAAAGAAGAAGTGGTTTGAATCAACTAGAAATTATGATTTCTAAACTATTTCTTGTAAGAACTTATACTCAGTCTTATCATAACTGCCGGTGGTAGGAAGTGGATCATTATTTATTTATTAAAAAAAAATCCACAAGGTGCTATTTGCCCCATTATTGATGCGGCAGTCCCGTGGTTAGTTAAGTTGGGACATTTAGGAAACTTAGCTAGGTTTTCAGGACATTGATTTCAGCCACTTTATCTTTACTACAATCTCTTCTTTTGTGTCGGCATATGGTCCATACATATATATGGGGAGGAACAACCTCCAACTCGGTTTTACAGTGCAAACCGCAGGAACTTCAAACCGGCACTAGGAAACAGACTGAGAAACCAGAGTAAGGGTTTCTCCTGCAACCCGTTCCCTTTGTGCTGGATGAATGAACGTCTCTCCACATGCTCAGTTCTGAGAGATAAGTGTGTGTGAAAGCCGTCCTTCACCTAGCTTGAAGGGAACACAAAGTTTCTTTTCAGATGCAAACTCCACTCCATACATATATATGGGGAGGTACAAGCTCCAACTGGGTTTTACAGTGAAAACGGCAGGCACTTCAAACCGGCACTAGGAAACAGACTGAGAAACCAGTGTAAGGGTTTCTCCTGCAAACCGTTCCCTTTGTGCTGGATGAACGAACGTCTCTCCACATGCTCAGTTCTCAGAGATAAGTGTGTGTGAAAGCCGTCCTTCACCTAGCTTGAAGGGAACACAAAGTTTCTTTTCAGTTGCAAACTCCACTCCATACATATATATGGGGAGGTACAAGCTCCAACTCGGTTTTACAGTGAAAACGGCAGGCACTTCAAACCGGCACGAGGAAACAGACTGAGAAACCAGAGTAAGGGTTTCTCCTGCAACCCGTTCCATTTGTGCTGGATGAACGAACGTCTCTCCACATGCTCAGTTCTGAGAGATAAGTGTGTGTGAAAGCCGTCCTTCACCTAGCTTGAAGGGAACACAAAGTTTCTCTCCGTTGCAAATACCAATCCATACATACATATGGGGAGGTACAAGCTCCAACTCGGTTTTACAGTGAAAACGGCAGGCACTTCAAACCGGCACTAGGAAACAGACTGAGAAACCAGAGTCAGGGTTTCTCCTGCAACCCGTTCCCTTTGTGCTGGATGAACGAACGTCTCTCCACATGCTCAGTTCTGAGAGATAAGTGTGTGTGAAAGCCGTCCTTCACCTGCTTGAAGGGAACACAAAGTTTCTTTTCAGTTGCAAATTCCACTCCATACATATATATGGGGAGGTACAAGCTCCAACTCGGTTTTACAGTGAAAACGGCAGGCACTTCAAACCGGCACTAGGAAACAGACTGAGAAACCAGAGTAAGGGTTTAACTGCAACCCGTTCCCTTTGTGCTGGATGAACGAACGTCTCTCCACATGCTCAGTTCTCAGAGATAAGTGTGTGTGAAAGCCGTCCTTCACCTAGCTTGAAGGGAACACAAAGTTTCTTTTCAGTTGCAAACTCCACTCCATACATATATATGGGGAGGTACAAGCTCCAACTCGGTTTTACAGTGAAAACGGCAGGCACTTCAAACCGGCACTAGGAAACAGACTGAGAAACCAGAGTAAGGGTTTCTCCTGCAACCCGTTCCCTTTGTGCTGGATGAACGAACGTCTCTCCACATGCTCAGTTCTGAGAGATAAGTGTGTGTGAAAGCCGTCCTTCACCTAGCTTGAAGGGAACACAAAGTTTCTTTTCAGATGCAAACTCCACTCCATACATATATATGGGGAGGTACAAGCTCCAACTCGGTTTTACAGTGAAAACGGCAGGTACTTCAAACCGGCACTAGGAAACAGAATGAGAAACCAGAGTCAGGGTTTCTCCTGCAACCCGTTCCCTTTGTGCTGGATGAACAAACGTCTCTCCACATGCTCAGTTTTGAGAGATAAGTGTGTGTGAAAGCCGTCCTTCACCTAGCTTGAAGGGAACACAAAGTTTCTTTTCAGTTGCAAACACCACTCAATACATATATATGGGGAGGTACAAGCTCCAACTCGGTTTTACAGTGAAAACGGCAGGCACTTCAAACCGGCACTAGGAAACAGACTGAGAAACCAGAGTAAGGGTTTCTCCTGCAACACGTTCCCTTTGTGCTGGATGAACGAACGTTTCACCACATGCTCAGTTCTGAGAGATAAGTGTGTGTGAAAGCCGTCCTTCACCTAGCTTGAAGGGAACACAAAGTTTCTTTTCAGTTGCAAAATCCTCTCCATACATATATTTGTGGAGGTACGAGCTCCAACTCGGTTTTACAGTGAAAACGGCGGGCACTTCAAACCGGCACTGGGAAACAGACTGAGAAACCAGAGTCAGGGTTACTCCTGCAACCCGTTCCCTTTGTGCTGGATGAACGAACGTCTCACCACATGCTCAGTTCTGAGAGATAAGTGTGTGTGAAAGCCGTCCTTCACCTAGCTTGAAGGGAACACAAAGTTTCTTTTCAGTTGCAAACTCCACTCCATACATATATATGGAGAGATACAAGCTCCAACTCGGTTTTACAGTGAAAACGGCAGGCAATTCAAACCGGCACTAGGAAACAGACTGAGAAACCAGAGTAAGGGTTCCTCCTGCAACCCGTTCCTTTTGTGCTGGATGAACGAACGTCTCTCCACATGCTCAGTTCTGAGAGATAAGTGTGTGTGAAAGCCGTCCTTCACCTAGCTTGAAGGGAACACAAAGTTTCTTTTCAGTTGCAAACCCCACTCCAAACATATATATGGGGAGGTACAAGCTCCAACTCGGTTTTACAGTGAAAACGGCAGGCAATTCAAACCGGCACTAGGAAACAGACTAAGAAACCAGAATAAGGGTTTCTCCTGCAACCCGTTCCCTTTGTGCTGGATGAACGAACGTCTCTTCACATGCTCAGTTCTGAGAGATAAGTGTGTGTGAAAGGCGTCCTTCACCTGCTTGAAGGGAACACAAAGTTACTTTTCAGTTGCAAACTCCACTCCATACATATATATGGGGAGGTACAAGCTCCAACTCGGTTTTACAGTGAAAACGGCAGGTACTTCAAACCGGCACTAGGAAACAGAATGAGAAACCAGAGTCAGGGTTTCTCCTGCAACCCGTTCCCTTTGTGCTGGATGAACAAACGTCTCTCCACATGCTCAGTTCTGAGAGATAATTGTGTGTGAAAGCCGTCCTTCAACTAGCTTGAAGGGAACACAAAGTTTCTTTTCAGTTGCAAACTCCACTCCATACATATATATGGGGAGGTACAAGCTCCAACTCGGGTTTACAGTGAAAACGGCAGGCACTTCAAACCGGCACTAGGAAACAGACTGAGAAACCAGAGTCAGGGATTCACCTGCAACCCGTTCCCTTTGTGCTGGATGAACGAACGTCTCTCCACATGCTTAGTTCTGAGAGATAAGTGTGTGTGAAAGCCGTCCTTCACCTTCTGGAAGGGAACACAAAGTTTCTTTTCAGTTGCAAACTCCACTCCATACATATATATGGGGAGGTACAAGCTCCAACTGAGTTTTACAGTGAAAACGGCAGGCACTTCAAACCGGCACTAGGAAACAGACTGAGAAACCAGAGTAAGGGTTTCTCCTGCAACCCGTTCCCTTTGTGCTGGATGAACGAACGTCTCTTCACATGCTCAGTTCTGAGAAATAAGTGTGTGTGAAAGCCGTCCTTCACCTAGCTTGAAGGGAACCCAAAGTTTCTTTTCAGTTGCAAACTCCACTCCATACATATATATGGGGAGGTACGAGCTCCACCTCGGTTTTACAGTGAAAACGGCAGGCACTTCAAACCGGCAGTAGGAAACAGACTGAGAAACCAGAGTCAGGGTTTCTCCTGCAACCCGTTCCCTTTGTGCTGGATGAACGAACGTCTCTCCACATGCTCAGTTCTGAGAGATAAGTGTGTGTGAAAGCCGCCCTTCACCAAGCTTGAAGGGAACACAAAGTTTCTTTTCAGTTGCAAACTCCACTCCATACATATATATGGGGAGGTACAATCTCCAACTCGGTTTTACAGTGAAAACGGCAGGCACTTCAAACCTGCACTAGGAAAAAGAGTGAGAAACCAGAGTAAGGGTTTCTCCTGCAACCCGTTCCCTTTGTGCTGGATGAACGAACGTCTCTCCACATGCTCAGTTCTGAGAGATAAGTGTGTGTGAAAGCCGTCCTTCACCTAGCTTGAAGGGAACACAAAGTTTCTTTTCAGTTGCAAAATCCTCTCCATACATATATAAGGGGAGGTACGAGCTCCAACTCGGTTTTACAGTGAAAACAGCGGGCACTTCAAACCGGCACTGGGAAACAGACTGAGAAACCAGAGTCAGGGTTTCTCCTGCAACCCGTTCCCATTGTGCTGGATGAACGAACGTCTCACCACATGCTCAGTTCTGAGAGATAAGTGTGTGTGAAAGCCGTCCTTCACCTAGCTTGAAGGGAACACAAAGTTTCTTTTCAGTTGCAAACTCCACTCCATACATATATATGGAGAGGTACAAGCTCCAACTCGGTTTTACAGTGAAAACGGCAGGCACTTCAAACCGGCACTAGGAAACAGACTGAGAAACCAGAGTCAGGGTTCCTCCTGCAACCCGTTCCTTTTGTGCTGGATGAACGAACGTCTCTCCACATGCTCAGTTCTGAGAGATAAGTGTGTGTGAAAGCCGTCCTTCACCTAGCTTGAAGGGAACACAAAGTTTCTTTTCAGTTGCAAACCCCACTCCATACATATATATGGGGAGGTACAAGCTCCAACTCGGTTTTACAGTGAAAACGGCAGGCAATTCAAACCGGCACTAGGAAACAGACTAAGAAACCAGAGTAAGGGTTTCTCCTGCATCCCGTTCCCTTTGTGCTGGATGAACGAACGTCTCTTCACATGCTCAGGTCTGAGAGATAAGTGTGTGTGAAAGGCGTCCTTCACCTGCTTGAAGGGAACACAAAGTTTCTTTTCAGTTGCAAACTCCACTCCATACATATATATGGGGAGGTACAAGCTCCAACTCGGTTTTACAGTGAAAACGGCAGGCACTTCAAACCGGCACTAGGAAACAGACTGAGAAACCAGAGTAAGGGTTTCGCCTGCAATCCGTTCCCTTTGTGCTGGATGAACGAACGTCTCTCCACATGCTCAGTTCTGAGAGATAAGTGTGTGTGAAAGCCGTCCTTCACCTAGCTTGAAGGGAACACAAAGTTTCTTTTCAGTTGCAAACTCCACTCCATACATATATATGGGGAGGTACAAGCTCCAACTCGGTTTTACAGTGAAAACGGCAGGAACTTCAAACCTGCACTAGGAAAAAGGGTGAGAAACCAGAGTAAGGGTTTCTCCTGCAACCCGTTCCCTTTGTGCTGGATGAACGAACGTCTCTCCACATACCCAGTTCTGAGAGATAAGTGTGTGTGAAAGCCGTCCTTCAACTAGCTTGAAGGGAACACAAAGTTTCTTTTCAGTTGCAAACTACAATCCATACATATATATGGGGAGGTACAAGCTCCAACTGGGTTTTACAGTGAAAACGGCAGGCATATCAAACCGGCACTAGGAAACAGACTGAGAAACCAGTGTAAGGGTTTCACCTGCAACCCGTTCCCTTTGTGCTGGATGAACGAACGTCTCTCCACATGCTCAGTTCTGAGAAATAAGTGTGTGTGAAAGCCGTCCTTCACCTAGCTTGAAGGGAACACAAAGTTACTTTTCAGTTGCAAACTCCACTCCATACATATATATGGGGAGGTACAAGCTCCAACTCGGTTTTACAGTGAAAACTGCAGGCACTTCAAACCGGCACTAGGAAACAGACTGAGAAACCAGAGTAAGGGTTTCTCCTGCAACCCGTTCCCTTTGTGCTGGATGAACGAACGTCTCTCCACATGCTCAGTTCTGAGAGATAAGTGTGTGTGAAAGCCGTCCTTCACCTAGCTTGAAGGGAACACAAAGTTTCTTTTCAGTTGCAAACTCCAATCCATACATATATATGGGGAGGTAGAAGCTCCAAATCGGTTTTACAGTGAAAACGGCAGGCACTTCAAACCGGCACTAGGAAACAGACTGAGAAACCAGAGTAAGGGTTTCTCCTGCAACCCGTTCCCTTTGTGCTGGATGAACGAACGTCTCTCCACATGCTCAGTTCTGAGAGATAAGTGTGTGTGAAAGCCGTCCTTCACCAAGCTTGAAGGGAACACATAGTTTCTTTTCAGTTGCAAACTCTACTCCATACATATATATGGGGGGGTACAATCTCCAACTCGGTTTTACAGTGAAAACGGCAGGCACTTCAAACCGGCACTAGGAAACAGACTGAGAAACCAGAGTAAGGGTTTCTCCTGCAACCCGTTCCCTTTGTGCTGGATGAACGAACGTCTCTCCACATGCTCAGTTCTGAGAGATAAGTGTGTGTGAAAGCCGTCCTTCACCTAGCTTGAAGGGAACACAAAGTTTCTTTTCAGTTGCAAACTCCACTCCATACATATATATGGGGAGGTACAAGCTCCAACTCGGTTTTACAGTGAAAACGGTAGGCACTTCAAACCGGCACTAGGAAACAGACTGAGAAACCAGAGTCAGTGTTTCTCCTGCAACCCGTTCCCTTTGTGCTGGATGAACGAATGTCTATCCACATGCTCAATTCTGAGAGGTAAGTGTGTGTGATAGTCGTCCTTCACCTAGCTTGAAGGGAACACAAAGTTTCTTTTCAGTTGCAAACCCCACTCCATACATATATATGGGGAGGTACAAGCTCCAACTCAGTTTTACACTGAAAACGGCAGGCAATTCAAACCGGCCCAAGGAAACAGACTAAGAAACCAGAATAAGGGTTTCTCCTGCAACCCGTTCCCTTTGTGCTGGATGAACGAACGTCTCCTCACATGCTCAGTTCTGAGAGATAAGTGTGTGTGAAAGCCGTCCTTCACCTGCTTGAAGGGAACACAAAGTTATTTTTCAGTTGCAAACTCTACTCCATACATATATATGGGGAGGTACAAGCTCCAACTCGGTTTTACAGTGAAAACGGCAGGCACTTCAAACCGGCACTAGGAAACAGACTGAGAAACCAGAGTAAGGGTTTCGCCTGCAATCCGTTCCCTTTGTGCTGGATGAACGAACGTCTCTCCACATGCTCAGTTCTGAGAGATAAGTGTGTGTGAAAGCCGTCCTTCACCTAGCTTGAAGGGAACACAAAGTTTCTTTTCAGTTGCAAACTCCACTCCATACATATATATGGGGAGGTACAAGCTCCAACTCGGTTTTACAGTGAAAACGGCAGGCACTTCAAACCGGCACTAGGAAACAGACTGAGAAACCAGAGTAAGGGTTTCTCCTGCAACCCGTTCCCTTTGTGCTGGATGAACGAACGACTCACCAAATGCTCAGTTCTGAGAGATAAGTGTGTGTGAAAGCCGACCTTCACCTAGCTTGAAGGGAACACAAAGTTTCTTTTCAGTTGCAAACTCCACTCCATACATATATATGGGGAGGTACAAGCTCCAACTCGGTTTTACAGTGAAAACGGCAGGCACTTCAAACCGGCACTAGGAAACAGACTGAGAAACCAGAGTCAGGGTTTCTCCTGCAACCCGTTCCCTTTGTGCTGGATGAAGGAACGTCTCTCCACATGCTCAGTTCTGAGAGATAAGTGTGTGTGAAAGCCGTCCTTCAACTAGCTTGAGGGAACACAAAGTTTCTTTTCAGTTGCAAACTCCACTCCATACATATATATGGGGATGTACAAGCTCCAACTCGGTTTTACAGTGAAAACAGCAGGCACTTCAAACCGGCACTAGGAAACAGACTGAGAAACCAGAGTCAGGGTTTCTCCTGCAACCCGTTCCATTTGTGCTGGATGAACAAACGTCTCTCCACATGGTCAGTTCTGAGAGATAAGTGTGTGTGAAAGCCGTCCTTCACCTAGCTTGAAGGGAACACAAAGTTTCTTTTCAGTTGCCAACTCCACTCCATACATATATATGGGGAGGTACAAGCTCCAACTCGGTTTTACAGTGAAAACGGCAGGCACTTCAAACCGGCACTAGGAAACAGACTGAGAAACCAGAGTAAGGGTTTCTCCTGCAACCCGTTCACTTTGTGCTGGATGAACGAAAGTCTCTCCACATGCTCAGTTCTGAGAAATAAGTGTGTGTGAAAGCCGTCCTTCACCTATCTTGAAGGGAACACAAAGTTTCTTTTCAGTTGCAAACTCCACTCCATACATATATATGGGGAGGTACGAATTCCAACTCGGTTTTACAGTGATAACGGCAGGCACTTCAAACCGGCACTAGGAAACAGACTGAGAAACCAGAGTCAGGGTTTCACCTGCAACCCGTTCCCTTTGTGCTGGATGAACGAACGTCTCACCACATGCTCAGTTCTGAGAGATAAGTGTGTGTGAAAGCCGTCCTTCACCTAGCTTGAAGGGAACACAAAGTTTCTTTTCAGTTGCAAACTCCACTCCATACATATATATGGAGAGGTACAAGCTCCAACTCGGTTTTACAGTGAAAACGGCAGGCAATTCAAACCGGCACTAGGAAACAGACTGAGAAACCAGAGTCAGGGTTCCTCCTGCAACCCGTTCCTTTTGTGCTGGATGAACGAACGTCTCTCCACATGCTAATTTCTGAGAGATAAGTGTGTGTGAAAGCCGTCCTTCACCTAGCTTGAAGGGAACACAAAGTTTCTTTTCAGTTGCAAACTACGCTCCGTACATATATATGGGGAGGTACAAGCTCCAACTCGATTTTAAAGTGAAAACGGCAGGCACTTCAAACCGGCACTAGGAAACAGACTGAGAAACCAGAGTAAGGGTTTCTCCTGCAACCCGTTCCCTTTGTGCTGGATGAACGAACGTCTCTCCACATGCTCAGTTCTGAGAGATAAGTGTGTGTGAAAGCCGTCCTTCACCTGCTTGAAGGGAACACAAAGTTATTTTTCAGTTGCAAACTCTACTCCATACATATATATGGGGAGGTACAAGCTCCAACTCGGTTTTACAGTGAAAACGGCAGGCACTTCAAACCGGCACTAGGAAACAGACTGAGAAACCAGAGTAAGGGTTTCGCCTGCAATCCGTTCCCTTTGTGCTGGATGAACGAACGTCTCTCCACATGCTCAGTTCTGAGAGATAAGTGTGTGTGAAAGCCGTCCTTCACCTAGCTTGAAGGGAACACAAAGTTTCTTTTCAGTTGCAAACTCCACTCCATACATATATATGGGGAGGTACAAGCTCCAACTCGGTTTTACAGTGAAAACGGCAGGCACTTCAAACCGGCACTAGGAAACAGACTGAGAAACCAGAGTAAGGTTTCTCCTGCAACCCGTTCCCTTTGTGCTGGATGAACGAACGACTCACCAAATGCTCAGTTCTGAGAGATAAGTGTGTGTGAAAGCCGACCTTCACGTAGCTTGAAGGGAACACAAAGTTTCTTTTCAGTTGCAAACTCCACTCCATACATATATATGGGGAGGTACAAGCTCCAACTCGGTTTTACAGTGAAAACGGCAGGCACTTCAAACCGGCACTAGGAAACAGACTGAGAAACCAGAGTCAGGGTTTCTCCTGCAACCCGTTCCCTTTGTGCTGGATGAAGGAACGTCTCTCCACATGCTCAGTTCTGAGAGATAAGTGTGTGTGAAAGCCGTCCTTCAACTAGCTTGAGGGAACACAAAGTTTCTTTTCAGTTGCAAACTCCACTCCATACATATATATGGGGATGTACAAGCTCCAACTCGGTTTTACAGTGAAAACAGCAGGCACTTCAAACCGGCACTAGGAAACAGACTGAGAAACCAGAGTCAGGGTTTCTCCTGCAACCCGTTCCATTTGTGCTGGATGAACAAACGTCTCTCCACATGGTCAGTTCTGAGAGATAAGTGTGTGTGAAAGCCGTCCTTCACCTAGCTTGAAGGGAACACAAAGTTTCTTTACAGTTGCCAACTCCACTCCATACATATATATGGGGAGGTACAAGCTCCAACTCGGTTTTACAGTGAAAACGGCAGGCACTTCAAACCGGCACTAGGAAACAGACTGAGAAACCAGAGTAAGGGTTTCTCCTGCAACCCGTTCACTTTGTGCTGGATGAACGAAAGTCTCTCCACATGCTCAGTTCTGAGAAATAAGTGTGTGTGAAAGCCGTCCTTCACCTAGCTTGAAGGGAACACAAAGTTTCTTTTCAGTTGCAAACTCCACTCCATACATTTATATGGGGAGGTACGAATTCCAACTCGGTTTTACAGTGATAACGGCAGGCACTTCAAACCGGCACTAGGAAACAGACTGAGAAACCAGAGTCAGGGTTTCACCTGCAACCCGTTCCCTTTGTGCTGGATGAACGAACGTCTCACCACATGCTCAGTTCTGAGAGATAAGTGTGTGTGAAAGCCGTCCTTCACCTAGCTTGAAGGGAACACAAAGTTTCTTTTCAGTTGCAAACTCCACTCCATACATATATATGGAGAGGTACAAGCTCCAACTCGGTTTTACAGTGAAAACGGCAGGCAATTCAAACCGGCACTAGGAAACAGACTGAGAAACCAGAGTCAGGGTTCCTCCTGCAACCCGTTCCTTTTGTGCTGGATGAACGAACGTCTCTCCACATGCTAATTTCTGAGAGATAAGTGTGTGTGAAAGCCGTCCTTCACCTAGCTTGAAGGGAACACAAAGTTTCTTTTCAGTTGCAAACTACGCTCCGTACATATATATGGGGAGGTACAAGCTCCAACTCGATTTTAAAGTGAAAACGGCAGGCACTTCAAACCGGCACTAGGAAACAGACTGAGAAACCAGAGTAAGGGTTTCTCCTGCAACCCGTTCCCTTTGTGCTGGATGAACGAACGTCTCTCCACATGCTCAGTTCTGAGAGATAAGTGTGTGTGAAAGCCGTCCTTCACCTAGCTTGAAGGGAACACAAAGTTTCTTTTCAGTTGCAAACTCCACTCCATACATATATATGGGGAGGTACGAGCTCCAACTCGGTTTTACAGTGAAAACGGCAGGCACTTCAAACCGGCACTAGGAAACAGACTGAGAAACAAGAGTAAGGGTTTCTCCTGCAACACGTTCCCTTTGTGCTGGATGAACGAACGTCTCTCCACATGCTCAGTTCTGAGAGATAAGTGTGTGTGAAAGCCGTCCTTCACCTGCTTGAAGGGAACACAAAGTTTCTTTTCAGTTGCCAACTCCAGTCCATACATATATATGGGGAGGTACAAGCTCCAACTCGGTTTTACAGTGAAAACGGCAGGCAATTCAAACCGGCACTAGGAAACAGACTGAGAAACCAGAGTCAGGGTTCCTCCTGCAACCCGTTCCTTTTGTGCTGGATGAACGAACGTCTCTCCACATGCTCAGTTCTGAGAGATAAGTGTGTGTGAAAGCCGACCTTCACCTAGCTTGAAGGGAACACAAAGTTTCTTTTCAGTTGCAAACTCCACTCCATACATATATATGGGGAGGTACAAGCTCCAACTCGGTTTTACAGTGAAAACGGCAGGCACTTCAAACCGGCACTAGGAAACAGACTGAGAAACCAGAGTAAGGGTTTCTCCTGCAATCAGTTCCCTTTGTGCTGGATGAACGAACGTCTCTCCACATGCTCAGTTCTGAGAGATAAGTGTGTGTGAAAGCCGTCCTTCACCTGCTTGAAGGGAACACAAAGTTTCTTTTCAGTTGCCAACTCCAGTCCATACATATATATGGGGAGTTACAAGCTCCAACTCGGTTTTACAGTGAAAACGGCAGGCACTTCAAACCGGCACTAGGAAAAAAACTGATAAACCAGAGTTAGGGTTTCGCCTGCAACCCGTTCCTTTTGTGCTGGATGAAAGAACATCTCTCCACATGCTTAGTTCTGAGAGATAAGTGTGTGTGAAAGCCGTTCTTCACATAGCTTGAAGGGAACACAAAGTTTCTTTTCAGTTGCCAACTCCACTCCATACATATATATGGGGAGATACAAGCTCCAACTCGGTTTTACAGTGAAAACGGCAGGCACTACAAACCGGCACTAGGAAACAGACTGAGAAACCAGAGTAAGGGTTTCTCCTGCAACCCGTTCCCTTTGTCCTGGATGAACGAACGTCTCTCCACATGCTCAGGTCTGAGAGTTATTTGTGTTTGAAAGCCGTCCTTCACCTAGCTTGAAGGGAACACAAAGTTTCTTTTCAGTTGCCAACTCCACTCCATACATATATATGGGGAGGTACAAGCTCCAACTCGGTTTTACAGTGAAAACGGCAGGCACTTCAAACCGGCACTAGGAAACAGACTGAGAAACCAGAGTAAGGGTTTCTCCTGCAACCCGTTCCTTTTTGCTGGATGAACGAACGTCTCTCCACATGCTCAGTTCTGAGAGATAAGTGTGTGTGAAAGCCGTCCTTCACCTAGCTTGAAGGGAACACAAAGTTTCTTTTCAGTTGCAAACTCCGCTCCGTACATATATATGGGGAGGTACAAGCTCCAACTCGGTTTTACACTGAAAACGGCAGGCACTTCAAACCGGCACTAGGAAACAGACTGAGAAACCAGAGTAAGGGTTTCTCCTGCAAACAGTTCCCTTTGTGCTGGATGAACGAACGTCTCTCCACATGCTCAGTTCTGAGAGATAAGTGTGTGTGAAAGCCGTCCTTCACCTAGCTTGAAGGGAACACAAAGTTTCTTTTCAGTTGCAAATTCCACTCCGTAATATATATGGGGAGGTACGAGCTCCAACACGGTTTTACAGTGAAAACGGCAGGCACTTCTAACCGGCACTAGGAAACAGACTGAGAAACCAGAGTAAGGGTTTCTCCTGCAACCCGTTCCCTTTGTGCTGGATGAACGAACGTCTCTCCACATGCTCAGTTCTGAGAGATAAGTGTGTGTGAAAACCATCCTTCACCTAGCTTGAAGGGAACACAAAGTTTCTTTTCAGTTGCCAACTCCGCTCCGTACATATATATGGGGAGGTACAAGCTCCAACTCGGTTTTACAGTGAAAACGGCAGGCACTTCAAACCGGCACTAGGAAACAGACTGAGACACCAGAGTATGGGTTTCTCCTGCAACCCGTTCCCTTTTAGCTGGATGAACGAACGTCTCTCCACATGCTCATTTCTGAGAGATAAGTGTGTGTGAAAGCCGTCCTTCATCTAGCTTGAAGGGAACACAAAGTTTCTTTTCAGTTGCAAACTTCGCTCCGTACATATATATGGGGAGGTACAAGCTCCAACTCGGTTTTACAGTGAAAACGGCAGGCACTTCCAACCGGCACTAGGAAACAGACTGAGAAACCAGAGTAAGGGTTTCTCCAGCAACCAGTTCCCTTTGTGCTGGATGAACGAACGTCTCTCCCCATGCTCAGTTCTGAGAGATAAGTGTGTGTGAAAGCCGTCCTTCACCTAGCTTGAAGAGAACACAAAGTTTCTTTTCAGTTGCAAACTACGCTCCGTACATATATATGGGGAGGTACAAGTTCCAACTCGGGTTTACAGTGAAAACGGCAGGCACTTCCAACCGGCACTAGGAAACAGACTGAGAAACCAGAGTAAGGGTTTCTCCTGCAACCCGTTCCCTTTGTGCTGTATGAACGAACGTCTCTCCACATGCTCAGTTCTGAGAGATAAGTGTGTGTGAAAGCCGTCCTTCACCTAGCTTGAAGGGAACACAAAGTTTCTTTTCAGATGCAAACTCCACTCCATACATATATATGGGGAAGTACAAGATCCAACTCGGTTTTATAGTGAAAACGGAAGGCAGTAAATACCGGCAATAGGAAATAGACTGAGAAACCAGAGTAATGGTTTCTCCTGCAAACCGTTCCCTTTGTGCTGGATGAACGAACGTCTCTCCACATGCTCAGTTCTGAGAGACAAGGGTGTGTGAAAGCCGTCCTTCACCTAGCTTGAAGGGAACACAAAGTTTCTTTTCAGTTGCCAACTCCACTCCATACATATATATGGGGAGATACAAGCTCCAACTCGGTTTTACAGTGAAAACGGCAGGCACTACAAACCGGCACTAGGAAACAGACTGAGAAACCAGAGTAAGGGTTTCTCCTGCAACCCGTTCCCTTTGTCCTGGATGAACGAACGTCTCTCCACATGCTCAGGTCTGAGAGTTATTTGTGTTTGAAAGCCGTCCTTCACCTAGCTTGAAGGGAACACAAAGTTTCTTTTCAGTTGCCAACTCCACTCCATACATATATATGGGGAGGTACAAGCTCCAACTCGGTTTTACAGTGAAAACGGCAGGCACTTCAAACCGGCACTAGGAAACAGACTGAGAAACCAGAGTAAGGGTTTCTCCTGCAACCCGTTCCTTTTTGCTGGATGAACGAACGTCTCTCCACATGCTCAGTTCTGAGAGATAAGTGTGTGTGAAAGCCGTCCTTCACCTAGCTTGAAGGGAACACAAAGTTTCTTTTCAGTTGCAAACTCCACTCCATACATATATATGGGGATGTACAAGCTCCAACTCGGTTTTACAGTGAAAACAGCAGGCACTTCAAACCGGCACTAGGAAACAGACTGAGAAACCAGAGTCAGGGTTTCTCCTGCAACCCGTTCCATTTGTGCTGGATGAACAAACGTCTCTCCACATGGTCAGTTCTGAGAGATAAGTGTGTGTGAAAGCCGTCCTTCACCTAGCTTGAAGGGAACACAAAGTTTCTTTACAGTTGCCAACTCCACTCCATACATATATATGGGGAGGTACAAGCTCCAACTCGGTTTTACAGTGAAAACGGCAGGCACTTCAAACCGGCACTAGGAAACAGACTGAGAAACCAGAGTAAGGGTTTCTCCTGCAACCCGTTCACTTTGTGCTGGATGAACGAAAGTCTCTCCACATGCTCAGTTCTGAGAAATAAGTGTGTGTGAAAGCCGTCCTTCACCTAGCTTGAAGGGAACACAAAGTTTCTTTTCAGTTGCAAACTCCACTCCATACATTTATATGGGGAGGTACGAATTCCAACTCGGTTTTACAGTGATAACGGCAGGCACTTCAAACCGGCACTAGGAAACAGACTGAGAAACCAGAGTCAGGGTTTCACCTGCAACCCGTTCCCTTTGTGCTGGATGAACGAACGTCTCACCACATGCTCAGTTCTGAGAGATAAGTGTGTGTGAAAGCCGTCCTTCACCTAGCTTGAAGGGAACACAAAGTTTCTTTTCAGTTGCAAACTCCACTCCATACATATATATGGAGAGGTACAAGCTCCAACTCGGTTTTACAGTGAAAACGGCAGGCAATTCAAACCGGCACTAGGAAACAGACTGAGAAACCAGAGTCAGGGTTCCTCCTGCAACCCGTTCCTTTTGTGCTGGATGAACGAACGTCTCTCCACATGCTAATTTCTGAGAGATAAGTGTGTGTGAAAGCCGTCCTTCACCTAGCTTGAAGGGAACACAAAGTTTCTTTTCAGTTGCAAACTACGCTCCGTACATATATATGGGGAGGTACAAGCTCCAACTCGATTTTAAAGTGAAAACGGCAGGCACTTCAAACCGGCACTAGGAAACAGACTGAGAAACCAGAGTAAGGGTTTCTCCTGCAACCCGTTCCCTTTGTGCTGGATGAACGAACGTCTCTCCACATGCTCAGTTCTGAGAGATAAGTGTGTGTGAAAGCCGTCCTTCACCTAGCTTGAAGGGAACACAAAGTTTCTTTTCAGTTGCAAACTCCACTCCATACATATATATGGGGAGGTACGAGCTCCAACTCGGTTTTACAGTGAAAACGGCAGGCACTTCAAACCGGCACTAGGAAACAGACTGAGAAACAAGAGTAAGGGTTTCTCCTGCAACACGTTCCCTTTGTGCTGGATGAACGAACGTCTCTCCACATGCTCAGTTCTGAGAGATAAGTGTGTGTGAAAGCCGTCCTTCACCTGCTTGAAGGGAACACAAAGTTTCTTTTCAGTTGCCAACTCCAGTCCATACATATATATGGGGAGGTACAAGCTCCAACTCGGTTTTACAGTGAAAACGGCAGGCAATTCAAACCGGCACTAGGAAACAGACTGAGAAACCAGAGTCAGGGTTCCTCCTGCAACCCGTTCCTTTTGTGCTGGATGAACGAACGTCTCTCCACATGCTCAGTTCTGAGAGGTAAGTGTGTGTGAAAGCCGACCTTCACCTAGCTTGAAGGGAACACAAAGTTTCTTTTCAGTTGCAAACTCCACTCCATACATATATATGGGGAGGTACAAGCTCCAACTCGGTTTTACAGTGAAAACGGCAGGCACTTCAAACCGGCACTAGGAAACAGACTGAGAAACCAGAGTAAGGGTTTCTCCTGCAATCAGTTCCCTTTGTGCTGGATGAACGAACGTCTCTCCACATGCTCAGTTCTGAGAGATAAGTGTGTGTGAAAGCCGTCCTTCACCTGCTTGAAGGGAACACAAAGTTTCTTTTCAGTTGCCAACTCCAGTCCATACATATATATGGGGATTTACAAGCTCCAACTCGGTTTTACAGTGAAAACGGCAGGCACTTCAAACCGGCACTAGGAAAAAAACTGATAAACCAGAGTTAGGGTTTCGCCTGCAACCCGTTCCTTTTGTGCTGGATGAAAGAACATCTCTCCACATGCTTAGTTCTGAGAGATAAGTGTGTGTGAAAGCCGTTCTTCACATAGCTTGAAGGGAACACAAAGTTTCTTTTCAGTTGCCAACTCCACTCCATACATATATATGGGGAGATACAAGCTCCAACTCGGTTTTACAGTGAAAACGGCAGGCACTACAAACCGGCACTAGGAAACAGACTGAGAAACCAGAGTAAGGGTTTCTCCTGCAACCCGTTCCCTTTGTCCTGGATGAACGAACGTCTCTCCACATGCTCAGGTCTGAGAGTTATTTGTGTTTGAAAGCCGTCCTTCACCTAGCTTGAAGGGAACACAAAGTTTCTTTTCAGTTGCCAACTCCACTCCATACATATATATGGGGAGGTACAAGCTCCAACTCGGTTTTACAGTGAAAACGGCAGGCACTTCAAACCGGCACTAGGAAACAGACTGAGAAACCAGAGTAAGGGTTTCTCATGCAACCCGTTCCTTTTTGCTGGATGAACGAACGTCTCTCCACATGCTCAGTTCTGAGAGATAAGTGTGTGTGAAAGCCGTCCTTCACCTAGCTTGAAGGGAACACAAAGTTTCTTTTCAGTTGCAAACTCCGCTCCGTACATATATATGGGGAGGTACAAGCTCCAACTCGGTTTTACACTGAAAACGGCAGGCACTTCAAACCGGCACTAGGAAACAGACTGAGAAACCAGAGTAAGGGTTTCTCCTGCAAACAGTTCCCTTTGTGCTGGATGAACGAACGTCTCTCCACATGCTCAGTTCTGAGAGATAAGTGTGTGTGAAAGCCGTCCTTCACCTAGCTTGAAGGGAACACAAAGTTTCTTTTCAGTTGCAAATTCCACTCCGTAATATATATGGGGAGGTACGAGCTCCAACACGGTTTTACAGTGAAAACGGCAGGCACTTCTAACCGGCACTAGGAAACAGACTGAGAAACCAGAGTAAGGGTTTCTCCTGCAACCCGTTCCCTTTGTGCTGGATGAACGAACGTCTCTCCACATGCTCAGTTCTGAGAGATAAGTGTGTGTGAAAACCATCCTTCACCTAGCTTGAAGGGAACACAAAGTTTCTTTTCAGTTGCCAACTCCGCTCCGTACATATATATGGGGAGGTACAAGCTCCA
Organism: Vicugna pacos; assembly: GCF_048564905.1. NCBI lineage: Eukaryota > Metazoa > Chordata > Mammalia > Artiodactyla > Camelidae > Vicugna > Vicugna pacos. The sequence continues at coordinate 5,506,715 of NC_133017.1, forward strand.
ACTCGGTTTTACAGTGAAAACGGCAGGCACTTCAAACCGGCACTAGGAAACAGACTGAGACACCAGAGTATGGGTTTCTCCTGCAACCCGTTCCCTTTTAGCTGGATGAACGAACGTCTCTCCACATGCTCATTTCTGAGAGATAAGTGTGTGTGAAAGCCGTCCTTCATCTAGCTTGAAGGGAACACAAAGTTTCTTTTCAGTTGCAAACTTCGCTCCGTACATATATATGGGGAGGTACAAGCTCCAACTCGGTTTTACAGTGAAAACGGCAGGCACTTCCAACCGGCACTAGGAAACAGACTGAGAAACCAGAGTAAGGGTTTCTCCAGCAACCAGTTCCCTTTGTGCTGGATGAACGAACGTCTCTCCCCATGCTCAGTTCTGAGAGATAAGTGTGTGTGAAAGCCGTCCTTCACCTAGCTTGAAGAGAACACAAAGTTCTTTTCAGTTGCAAACTACGCTCCGTACATATATATGGGGAGGTACAAGTTCCAACTCGGGTTTACAGTGAAAACGGCAGGCACTTCCAACCGGCACTAGGAAACAGACTGAGAAACCAGAGTAAGGGTTTCTCCTGCAACCCGTTCCCTTTGTGCTGTATGAACGAACGTCTCTCCACATGCTCAGTTCTGAGAGATAAGTGTGTGTGAAAGCCGTCCTTCACCTAGCTTGAAGGGAACACAAAGTTTCTTTTCAGATGCAAACTCCACTCCATACATATATATGGGGAAGTACAAGATCCAACTCGGTTTTATAGTGAAAACGGAAGGCAGTAAATACCGGCAATAGGAAATAGACTGAGAAACCAGAGTAATGGTTTCTCCTGCAAACCGTTCCCTTTGTGCTGGATGAACGAACGTCTCTCCACATGCTCAGTTCTGAGAGACAAGGGTGTGTGAAAGCCGTCCTTCACCTAGCTTGAAGGGAACACAAAGTTTCTTTTCAGTTGCAAACTCCACTCCATACATATATATGGGGAGGTAAAAGCTCCAACTCGGTTTTACAGTGAAAACGGAAGGCAGTAAATACCGGCAATAGGAAACAGACTGAGAAACCAGAGTCAGTGTTTCTCCTGCAACCCATTCCCATTGTGCTGGATCAACGAACGTCTCTCCACATGCTCAGTTCTGAGAGATAAGTGTGTGTGAAAGCCGTCCTTCACCTAGCTTGAAGGGAACACAAAGTTTCTTTTCAGTTGCAAACTCCACTCCATACATATATATGGGGAGGTACAAGCTCCAACTCGGTTTTACAGTGAAAACGGCAGGCACTTCAAACCGGCACTAGGAAACAGACTGAGAAACCAGAGTAAGGGTTTCTCCTGCAAACCGTTCCCTTTGTGCTGGATGAACGAACGTCTCTCCACATGCTCAGTTCTGAGAGATAAGTGTGTGTGAAAGCCGTCCTTCACCTAGCTTGAAGGGAACACAAAGTTTCTTTTCAGTTGCAAAATCCTCTCCATACATATATAAGGGGAGGTACGAGCTCCAACTCGGTTTTACAGTGAAAACAGCGGGCACTTCAAACCGGCACTGGGAAACAGACTGAGAAACCAGAGTCAGGGTTTCTCCTGCAACCCGTTCCCATTGTGCTGGATGAACGAACGTCTCACCACATGCTCAGTTCTGAGAGATAAGTGTGTGTGAAAGCCGTCCTTCACCTAGCTTGAAGGGAACACAAAGTTTCTTTTCAGTTGCAAACTCCACTCCATACATATATATGGAGAGGTACAAGCTCCAACTCGGTTTTACAGTGAAAACGGCAGGCACTTCAAACCGGCACTAGGAAACAGACTGAGAAACCAGAGTCAGGGTTCCTCCTGCAACCCGTTCCTTTTGTGCTGGATGAACGAACGTCTCTCCACATGCTCAGTTCTGAGAGATAAGTGTGTGTGAAAGCCGTCCTTCACCTAGCTTGAAGGGAACACAAAGTTTCTTTTCAGTTGCAAACCCCACTCCATACATATATATGGGGAGGTACAAGCTCCAACTCGGTTTTACAGTGAAAACGGCAGGCAATTCAAACCGGCACTAGGAAACAGACTAAGAAACCAGAGTAAGGGTTTCTCCTGCATCCCGTTCCCTTTGTGCTGGATGAACGAACGTCTCTTCACATGCTCAGGTCTGAGAGATAAGTGTGTGTGAAAGGCGTCCTTCACCTGCTTGAAGGGAACACAAAGTTTCTTTTCAGTTGCAGACTCCACTCCATACATATATATGGGGAGGTACAAGCTCCAACTCGGTTTTACAGTGAAAACGGCAGGCACTTCAAACCGGCACTAGGAAACAGACTGAGAAACCAGAGTAAGGGTTTCGCCTGCAATCCGTTCCCTTTGTGCTGGATGAACGAACGTCTCTCCACATGCTCAGTTCTGAGAGATAAGTGTGTGTGAAAGCCGTCCTTCACCTAGCTTGAAGGGAACACAAAGTTTCTTTTCAGTTGCAAACTCCACTCCATACATATATATGGGGAGGTACAAGCTCCAACTCGGTTTTACAGTGAAAACGGCAGGAACTTCAAACCTGCACTAGGAAAAAGGGTGAGAAACCAGAGTAAGGGTTTCTCCTGCAACCCGTTCCCTTTGTGCTGGATGAACGAACGTCTCTCCACATACCCAGTTCTGAGAGATAAGTGTGTGTGAAAGCCGTCCTTCAACTAGCTTGAAGGGAACACAAAGTTTCTTTTCAGTTGCAAACTACAATCCATACATATATATGGGGAGGTACAAGCTCCAACTGGGTTTTACAGTGAAAACGGCAGGCATATCAAACCGGCACTAGGAAACAGACTGAGAAACCAGTGTAAGGGTTTCACCTGCAACCCGTTCCCTTTGTGCTGGATGAACGAACGTCTCTCCACATGCTCAGTTCTGAGAAATAAGTGTGTGTGAAAGCCGTCCTTCACCTAGCTTGAAGGGAACACAAAGTTACTTTTCAGTTGCAAACTCCACTCCATACATATATATGGGGAGGTACAAGCTCCAACTCGGTTTTACAGTGAAAACTGCAGGCACTTCAAACCGGCACTAGGAAACAGACTGAGAAACCAGAGTAAGGGTTTCTCCTGCAACCCGTTCCCTTTGTGCTGGATGAACGAACGTCTCTCCACATGCTCAGTTCTGAGAGATAAGTGTGTGTGAAAGCCGTCCTTCACCTAGCTTGAAGGGAACACAAAGTTTCTTTTCAGTTGCAAACTCCAATCCATACATATATATGGGGAGGTAGAAGCTCCAAATCGGTTTTACAGTGAAAACGGCAGGCACTTCAAACCGGCACTAGGAAACAGACTGAGAAACCAGAGTAAGGGTTTCTCCTGCAACCCGTTCCCTTTGTGCTGGATGAACGAACGTCTCTCCACATGCTCAGTTCTGAGAGATAAGTGTGTGTGAAAGCCGTCCTTCACCAAGCTTGAAGGGAACACATAGTTTCTTTTCAGTTGCAAACTCTACTCCATACATATATATGGGGGGGTACAATCTCCAACTCGGTTTTACAGTGAAAACGGCAGGCACTTCAAACCGGCACTAGGAAACAGACTGAGAAACCAGAGTAAGGGTTTCTCCTGCAACCCGTTCCCTTTGTGCTGGATGAACGAACGTCTCTCCACATGCTCAGTTCTGAGAGATAAGTGTGTGTGAAAGCCGTCCTTCACCTAGCTTGAAGGGAACACAAAGTTTCTTTTCAGTTGCAAACTCCACTCCATACATATATATGGGGAGGTACAAGCTCCAACTCGGTTTTACAGTGAAAACGGTAGGCACTTCAAACCGGCACTAGGAAACAGACTGAGAAACCAGAGTCAGTGTTTCTCCTGCAACCCGTTCCCTTTGTGCTGGATGAACGAATGTCTATCCACATGCTCAATTCTGAGAGGTAAGTGTGTGTGATAGTCGTCCTTCACCTAGCTTGAAGGGAACACAAAGTTTCTTTTCAGTTGCAAACCCCACTCCATACATATATATGGGGAGGTACAAGCTCCAACTCAGTTTTACACTGAAAACGGCAGGCAATTCAAACCGGCCCAAGGAAACAGACTAAGAAACCAGAATAAGGGTTTCTCCTGCAACCCGTTCCCTTTGTGCTGGATGAACGAACGTCTCCTCACATGCTCAGTTCTGAGAGATAAGTGTGTGTGAAAGCCGTCCTTCACCTGCTTGAAGGGAACACAAAGTTATTTTTCAGTTGCAAACTCTACTCCATACATATATATGGGGAGGTACAAGCTCCAACTCGGTTTTACAGTGAAAACGGCAGGCACTTCAAACCGGCACTAGGAAACAGACTGAGAAACCAGAGTAAGGGTTTCGCCTGCAATCCGTTCCCTTTGTGCTGGATGAACGAACGTCTCTCCACATGCTCAGTTCTGAGAGATAAGTGTGTGTGAAAGCCGTCCTTCACCTAGCTTGAAGGGAACACAAAGTTTCTTTTCAGTTGCAAACTCCACTCCATACATATATATGGGGAGGTACAAGCTCCAACTCGGTTTTACAGTGAAAACGGCAGGCACTTCAAACCGGCACTAGGAAACAGACTGAGAAACCAGAGTAAGGGTTTCTCCTGCAACCCGTTCCCTTTGTGCTGGATGAACGAACGACTCACCAAATGCTCAGTTCTGAGAGATAAGTGTGTGTGAAAGCCGACCTTCACCTAGCTTGAAGGGAACACAAAGTTTCTTTTCAGTTGCAAACTCCACTCCATACATATATATGGGGAGGTACAAGCTCCAACTCGGTTTTACAGTGAAAACGGCAGGCACTTCAAACCGGCACTAGGAAACAGACTGAGAAACCAGAGTCAGGGTTTCTCCTGCAACCCGTTCCCTTTGTGCTGGATGAAGGAACGTCTCTCCACATGCTCAGTTCTGAGAGATAAGTGTGTGTGAAAGCCGTCCTTCAACTAGCTTGAGGGAACACAAAGTTTCTTTTCAGTTGCAAACTCCACTCCATACATATATATGGGGATGTACAAGCTCCAACTCGGTTTTACAGTGAAAACAGCAGGCACTTCAAACCGGCACTAGGAAACAGACTGAGAAACCAGAGTCAGGGTTTCTCCTGCAACCCGTTCCATTTGTGCTGGATGAACAAACGTCTCTCCACATGGTCAGTTCTGAGAGATAAGTGTGTGTGAAAGCCGTCCTTCACCTAGCTTGAAGGGAACACAAAGTTTCTTTTCAGTTGCCAACTCCACTCCATACATATATATGGGGAGGTACAAGCTCCAACTCGGTTTTACAGTGAAAACGGCAGGCACTTCAAACCGGCACTAGGAAACAGACTGAGAAACCAGAGTAAGGGTTTCTCCTGCAACCCGTTCACTTTGTGCTGGATGAACGAAAGTCTCTCCACATGCTCAGTTCTGAGAAATAAGTGTGTGTGAAAGCCGTCCTTCACCTATCTTGAAGGGAACACAAAGTTTCTTTTCAGTTGCAAACTCCACTCCATACATATATATGGGGAGGTACGAATTCCAACTCGGTTTTACAGTGATAACGGCAGGCACTTCAAACCGGCACTAGGAAACAGACTGAGAAACCAGAGTCAGGGTTTCACCTGCAACCCGTTCCCTTTGTGCTGGATGAACGAACGTCTCACCACATGCTCAGTTCTGAGAGATAAGTGTGTGTGAAAGCCGTCCTTCACCTAGCTTGAAGGGAACACAAAGTTTCTTTTCAGTTGCAAACTCCACTCCATACATATATATGGAGAGGTACAAGCTCCAACTCGGTTTTACAGTGAAAACGGCAGGCAATTCAAACCGGCACTAGGAAACAGACTGAGAAACCAGAGTCAGGGTTCCTCCTGCAACCCGTTCCTTTTGTGCTGGATGAACGAACGTCTCTCCACATGCTAATTTCTGAGAGATAAGTGTGTGTGAAAGCCGTCCTTCACCTAGCTTGAAGGGAACACAAAGTTTCTTTTCAGTTGCAAACTACGCTCCGTACATATATATGGGGAGGTACAAGCTCCAACTCGATTTTAAAGTGAAAACGGCAGGCACTTCAAACCGGCACTAGGAAACAGACTGAGAAACCAGAGTAAGGGTTTCTCCTGCAACCCGTTCCCTTTGTGCTGGATGAACGAACGTCTCTCCACATGCTCAGTTCTGAGAGATAAGTGTGTGTGAAAGCCGTCCTTCACCTGCTTGAAGGGAACACAAAGTTATTTTTCAGTTGCAAACTCTACTCCATACATATATATGGGGAGGTACAAGCTCCAACTCGGTTTTACAGTGAAAACGGCAGGCACTTCAAACCGGCACTAGGAAACAGACTGAGAAACCAGAGTAAGGGTTTCGCCTGCAATCCGTTCCCTTTGTGCTGGATGAACGAACGTCTCTCCACATGCTCAGTTCTGAGAGATAAGTGTGTGTGAAAGCCGTCCTTCACCTAGCTTGAAGGGAACACAAAGTTTCTTTTCAGTTGCAAACTCCACTCCATACATATATATGGGGAGGTACAAGCTCCAACTCGGTTTTACAGTGAAAACGGCAGGCACTTCAAACCGGCACTAGGAAACAGACTGAGAAACCAGAGTAAGGTTTCTCCTGCAACCCGTTCCCTTTGTGCTGGATGAACGAACGACTCACCAAATGCTCAGTTCTGAGAGATAAGTGTGTGTGAAAGCCGACCTTCACGTAGCTTGAAGGGAACACAAAGTTTCTTTTCAGTTGCAAACTCCACTCCATACATATATATGGGGAGGTACAAGCTCCAACTCGGTTTTACAGTGAAAACGGCAGGCACTTCAAACCGGCACTAGGAAACAGACTGAGAAACCAGAGTCAGGGTTTCTCCTGCAACCCGTTCCCTTTGTGCTGGATGAAGGAACGTCTCTCCACATGCTCAGTTCTGAGAGATAAGTGTGTGTGAAAGCCGTCCTTCAACTAGCTTGAGGGAACACAAAGTTTCTTTTCAGTTGCAAACTCCACTCCATACATATATATGGGGATGTACAAGCTCCAACTCGGTTTTACAGTGAAAACAGCAGGCACTTCAAACCGGCACTAGGAAACAGACTGAGAAACCAGAGTCAGGGTTTCTCCTGCAACCCGTTCCATTTGTGCTGGATGAACAAACGTCTCTCCACATGGTCAGTTCTGAGAGATAAGTGTGTGTGAAAGCCGTCCTTCACCTAGCTTGAAGGGAACACAAAGTTTCTTTACAGTTGCCAACTCCACTCCATACATATATATGGGGAGGTACAAGCTCCAACTCGGTTTTACAGTGAAAACGGCAGGCACTTCAAACCGGCACTAGGAAACAGACTGAGAAACCAGAGTAAGGGTTTCTCCTGCAACCCGTTCACTTTGTGCTGGATGAACGAAAGTCTCTCCACATGCTCAGTTCTGAGAAATAAGTGTGTGTGAAAGCCGTCCTTCACCTAGCTTGAAGGGAACACAAAGTTTCTTTTCAGTTGCAAACTCCACTCCATACATTTATATGGGGAGGTACGAATTCCAACTCGGTTTTACAGTGATAACGGCAGGCACTTCAAACCGGCACTAGGAAACAGACTGAGAAACCAGAGTCAGGGTTTCACCTGCAACCCGTTCCCTTTGTGCTGGATGAACGAACGTCTCACCACATGCTCAGTTCTGAGAGATAAGTGTGTGTGAAAGCCGTCCTTCACCTAGCTTGAAGGGAACACAAAGTTTCTTTTCAGTTGCAAACTCCACTCCATACATATATATGGAGAGGTACAAGCTCCAACTCGGTTTTACAGTGAAAACGGCAGGCAATTCAAACCGGCACTAGGAAACAGACTGAGAAACCAGAGTCAGGGTTCCTCCTGCAACCCGTTCCTTTTGTGCTGGATGAACGAACGTCTCTCCACATGCTAATTTCTGAGAGATAAGTGTGTGTGAAAGCCGTCCTTCACCTAGCTTGAAGGGAACACAAAGTTTCTTTTCAGTTGCAAACTACGCTCCGTACATATATATGGGGAGGTACAAGCTCCAACTCGATTTTAAAGTGAAAACGGCAGGCACTTCAAACCGGCACTAGGAAACAGACTGAGAAACCAGAGTAAGGGTTTCTCCTGCAACCCGTTCCCTTTGTGCTGGATGAACGAACGTCTCTCCACATGCTCAGTTCTGAGAGATAAGTGTGTGTGAAAGCCGTCCTTCACCTAGCTTGAAGGGAACACAAAGTTTCTTTTCAGTTGCAAACTCCACTCCATACATATATATGGGGAGGTACGAGCTCCAACTCGGTTTTACAGTGAAAACGGCAGGCACTTCAAACCGGCACTAGGAAACAGACTGAGAAACAAGAGTAAGGGTTTCTCCTGCAACACGTTCCCTTTGTGCTGGATGAACGAACGTCTCTCCACATGCTCAGTTCTGAGAGATAAGTGTGTGTGAAAGCCGTCCTTCACCTGCTTGAAGGGAACACAAAGTTTCTTTTCAGTTGCCAACTCCAGTCCATACATATATATGGGGAGGTACAAGCTCCAACTCGGTTTTACAGTGAAAACGGCAGGCAATTCAAACCGGCACTAGGAAACAGACTGAGAAACCAGAGTCAGGGTTCCTCCTGCAACCCGTTCCTTTTGTGCTGGATGAACGAACGTCTCTCCACATGCTCAGTTCTGAGAGATAAGTGTGTGTGAAAGCCGACCTTCACCTAGCTTGAAGGGAACACAAAGTTTCTTTTCAGTTGCAAACTCCACTCCATACATATATATGGGGAGGTACAAGCTCCAACTCGGTTTTACAGTGAAAACGGCAGGCACTTCAAACCGGCACTAGGAAACAGACTGAGAAACCAGAGTAAGGGTTTCTCCTGCAATCAGTTCCCTTTGTGCTGGATGAACGAACGTCTCTCCACATGCTCAGTTCTGAGAGATAAGTGTGTGTGAAAGCCGTCCTTCACCTGCTTGAAGGGAACACAAAGTTTCTTTTCAGTTGCCAACTCCAGTCCATACATATATATGGGGAGTTACAAGCTCCAACTCGGTTTTACAGTGAAAACGGCAGGCACTTCAAACCGGCACTAGGAAAAAAACTGATAAACCAGAGTTAGGGTTTCGCCTGCAACCCGTTCCTTTTGTGCTGGATGAAAGAACATCTCTCCACATGCTTAGTTCTGAGAGATAAGTGTGTGTGAAAGCCGTTCTTCACATAGCTTGAAGGGAACACAAAGTTTCTTTTCAGTTGCCAACTCCACTCCATACATATATATGGGGAGATACAAGCTCCAACTCGGTTTTACAGTGAAAACGGCAGGCACTACAAACCGGCACTAGGAAACAGACTGAGAAACCAGAGTAAGGGTTTCTCCTGCAACCCGTTCCCTTTGTCCTGGATGAACGAACGTCTCTCCACATGCTCAGGTCTGAGAGTTATTTGTGTTTGAAAGCCGTCCTTCACCTAGCTTGAAGGGAACACAAAGTTTCTTTTCAGTTGCCAACTCCACTCCATACATATATATGGGGAGGTACAAGCTCCAACTCGGTTTTACAGTGAAAACGGCAGGCACTTCAAACCGGCACTAGGAAACAGACTGAGAAACCAGAGTAAGGGTTTCTCCTGCAACCCGTTCCTTTTTGCTGGATGAACGAACGTCTCTCCACATGCTCAGTTCTGAGAGATAAGTGTGTGTGAAAGCCGTCCTTCACCTAGCTTGAAGGGAACACAAAGTTTCTTTTCAGTTGCAAACTCCGCTCCGTACATATATATGGGGAGGTACAAGCTCCAACTCGGTTTTACACTGAAAACGGCAGGCACTTCAAACCGGCACTAGGAAACAGACTGAGAAACCAGAGTAAGGGTTTCTCCTGCAAACAGTTCCCTTTGTGCTGGATGAACGAACGTCTCTCCACATGCTCAGTTCTGAGAGATAAGTGTGTGTGAAAGCCGTCCTTCACCTAGCTTGAAGGGAACACAAAGTTTCTTTTCAGTTGCAAATTCCACTCCGTAATATATATGGGGAGGTACGAGCTCCAACACGGTTTTACAGTGAAAACGGCAGGCACTTCTAACCGGCACTAGGAAACAGACTGAGAAACCAGAGTAAGGGTTTCTCCTGCAACCCGTTCCCTTTGTGCTGGATGAACGAACGTCTCTCCACATGCTCAGTTCTGAGAGATAAGTGTGTGTGAAAACCATCCTTCACCTAGCTTGAAGGGAACACAAAGTTTCTTTTCAGTTGCCAACTCCGCTCCGTACATATATATGGGGAGGTACAAGCTCCAACTCGGTTTTACAGTGAAAACGGCAGGCACTTCAAACCGGCACTAGGAAACAGACTGAGACACCAGAGTATGGGTTTCTCCTGCAACCCGTTCCCTTTTAGCTGGATGAACGAACGTCTCTCCACATGCTCATTTCTGAGAGATAAGTGTGTGTGAAAGCCGTCCTTCATCTAGCTTGAAGGGAACACAAAGTTTCTTTTCAGTTGCAAACTTCGCTCCGTACATATATATGGGGAGGTACAAGCTCCAACTCGGTTTTACAGTGAAAACGGCAGGCACTTCCAACCGGCACTAGGAAACAGACTGAGAAACCAGAGTAAGGGTTTCTCCAGCAACCAGTTCCCTTTGTGCTGGATGAACGAACGTCTCTCCCCATGCTCAGTTCTGAGAGATAAGTGTGTGTGAAAGCCGTCCTTCACCTAGCTTGAAGAGAACACAAAGTTTCTTTTCAGTTGCAAACTACGCTCCGTACATATATATGGGGAGGTACAAGTTCCAACTCGGGTTTACAGTGAAAACGGCAGGCACTTCCAACCGGCACTAGGAAACAGACTGAGAAACCAGAGTAAGGGTTTCTCCTGCAACCCGTTCCCTTTGTGCTGTATGAACGAACGTCTCTCCACATGCTCAGTTCTGAGAGATAAGTGTGTGTGAAAGCCGTCCTTCACCTAGCTTGAAGGGAACACAAAGTTTCTTTTCAGATGCAAACTCCACTCCATACATATATATGGGGAAGTACAAGATCCAACTCGGTTTTATAGTGAAAACGGAAGGCAGTAAATACCGGCAATAGGAAATAGACTGAGAAACCAGAGTAATGGTTTCTCCTGCAAACCGTTCCCTTTGTGCTGGATGAACGAACGTCTCTCCACATGCTCAGTTCTGAGAGACAAGGGTGTGTGAAAGCCGTCCTTCACCTAGCTTGAAGGGAACACAAAGTTTCTTTTCAGTTGCCAACTCCACTCCATACATATATATGGGGAGATACAAGCTCCAACTCGGTTTTACAGTGAAAACGGCAGGCACTACAAACCGGCACTAGGAAACAGACTGAGAAACCAGAGTAAGGGTTTCTCCTGCAACCCGTTCCCTTTGTCCTGGATGAACGAACGTCTCTCCACATGCTCAGGTCTGAGAGTTATTTGTGTTTGAAAGCCGTCCTTCACCTAGCTTGAAGGGAACACAAAGTTTCTTTTCAGTTGCCAACTCCACTCCATACATATATATGGGGAGGTACAAGCTCCAACTCGGTTTTACAGTGAAAACGGCAGGCACTTCAAACCGGCACTAGGAAACAGACTGAGAAACCAGAGTAAGGGTTTCTCCTGCAACCCGTTCCTTTTTGCTGGATGAACGAACGTCTCTCCACATGCTCAGTTCTGAGAGATAAGTGTGTGTGAAAGCCGTCCTTCACCTAGCTTGAAGGGAACACAAAGTTTCTTTTCAGTTGCAAACTCCACTCCATACATATATATGGGGATGTACAAGCTCCAACTCGGTTTTACAGTGAAAACAGCAGGCACTTCAAACCGGCACTAGGAAACAGACTGAGAAACCAGAGTCAGGGTTTCTCCTGCAACCCGTTCCATTTGTGCTGGATGAACAAACGTCTCTCCACATGGTCAGTTCTGAGAGATAAGTGTGTGTGAAAGCCGTCCTTCACCTAGCTTGAAGGGAACACAAAGTTTCTTTACAGTTGCCAACTCCACTCCATACATATATATGGGGAGGTACAAGCTCCAACTCGGTTTTACAGTGAAAACGGCAGGCACTTCAAACCGGCACTAGGAAACAGACTGAGAAACCAGAGTAAGGGTTTCTCCTGCAACCCGTTCACTTTGTGCTGGATGAACGAAAGTCTCTCCACATGCTCAGTTCTGAGAAATAAGTGTGTGTGAAAGCCGTCCTTCACCTAGCTTGAAGGGAACACAAAGTTTCTTTTCAGTTGCAAACTCCACTCCATACATTTATATGGGGAGGTACGAATTCCAACTCGGTTTTACAGTGATAACGGCAGGCACTTCAAACCGGCACTAGGAAACAGACTGAGAAACCAGAGTCAGGGTTTCACCTGCAACCCGTTCCCTTTGTGCTGGATGAACGAACGTCTCACCACATGCTCAGTTCTGAGAGATAAGTGTGTGTGAAAGCCGTCCTTCACCTAGCTTGAAGGGAACACAAAGTTTCTTTTCAGTTGCAAACTCCACTCCATACATATATATGGAGAGGTACAAGCTCCAACTCGGTTTTACAGTGAAAACGGCAGGCAATTCAAACCGGCACTAGGAAACAGACTGAGAAACCAGAGTCAGGGTTCCTCCTGCAACCCGTTCCTTTTGTGCTGGATGAACGAACGTCTCTCCACATGCTAATTTCTGAGAGATAAGTGTGTGTGAAAGCCGTCCTTCACCTAGCTTGAAGGGAACACAAAGTTTCTTTTCAGTTGCAAACTACGCTCCGTACATATATATGGGGAGGTACAAGCTCCAACTCGATTTTAAAGTGAAAACGGCAGGCACTTCAAACCGGCACTAGGAAACAGACTGAGAAACCAGAGTAAGGGTTTCTCCTGCAACCCGTTCCCTTTGTGCTGGATGAACGAACGTCTCTCCACATGCTCAGTTCTGAGAGATAAGTGTGTGTGAAAGCCGTCCTTCACCTAGCTTGAAGGGAACACAAAGTTTCTTTTCAGTTGCAAACTCCACTCCATACATATATATGGGGAGGTACGAGCTCCAACTCGGTTTTACAGTGAAAACGGCAGGCACTTCAAACCGGCACTAGGAAACAGACTGAGAAACAAGAGTAAGGGTTTCTCCTGCAACACGTTCCCTTTGTGCTGGATGAACGAACGTCTCTCCACATGCTCAGTTCTGAGAGATAAGTGTGTGTGAAAGCCGTCCTTCACCTGCTTGAAGGGAACACAAAGTTTCTTTTCAGTTGCCAACTCCAGTCCATACATATATATGGGGAGGTACAAGCTCCAACTCGGTTTTACAGTGAAAACGGCAGGCAATTCAAACCGGCACTAGGAAACAGACTGAGAAACCAGAGTCAGGGTTCCTCCTGCAACCCGTTCCTTTTGTGCTGGATGAACGAACGTCTCTCCACATGCTCAGTTCTGAGAGATAAGTGTGTGTGAAAGCCGACCTTCACCTAGCTTGAAGGGAACACAAAGTTTCTTTTCAGTTGCAAACTCCACTCCATACATATATATGGGGAGGTACAAGCTCCAACTCGGTTTTACAGTGAAAACGGCAGGCACTTCAAACCGGCACTAGGAAACAGACTGAGAAACCAGAGTAAGGGTTTCTCCTGCAATCAGTTCCCTTTGTGCTGGATGAACGAACGTCTCTCCACATGCTCAGTTCTGAGAGATAAGTGTGTGTGAAAGCCGTCCTTCACCTGCTTGAAGGGAACACAAAGTTTCTTTTCAGTTGCCAACTCCAGTCCATACATATATATGGGGATTTACAAGCTCCAACTCGGTTTTACAGTGAAAACGGCAGGCACTTCAAACCGGCACTAGGAAAAAAACTGATAAACCAGAGTTAGGGTTTCGCCTGCAACCCGTTCCTTTTGTGCTGGATGAAAGAACATCTCTCCACATGCTTAGTTCTGAGAGATAAGTGTGTGTGAAAGCCGTTCTTCACATAGCTTGAAGGGAACACAAAGTTTCTTTTCAGTTGCCAACTCCACTCCATACATATATATGGGGAGATACAAGCTCCAACTCGGTTTTACAGTGAAAACGGCAGGCACTACAAACCGGCACTAGGAAACAGACTGAGAAACCAGAGTAAGGGTTTCTCCTGCAACCCGTTCCCTTTGTCCTGGATGAACGAACGTCTCTCCACATGCTCAGGTCTGAGAGTTATTTGTGTTTGAAAGCCGTCCTTCACCTAGCTTGAAGGGAACACAAAGTTTCTTTTCAGTTGCCAACTCCACTCCATACATATATATGGGGAGGTACAAGCTCCAACTCGGTTTTACAGTGAAAACGGCAGGCACTTCAAACCGGCACTAGGAAACAGACTGAGAAACCAGAGTAAGGGTTTCTCATGCAACCCGTTCCTTTTTGCTGGATGAACGAACGTCTCTCCACATGCTCAGTTCTGAGAGATAAGTGTGTGTGAAAGCCGTCCTTCACCTAGCTTGAAGGGAACACAAAGTTTCTTTTCAGTTGCAAACTCCGCTCCGTACATATATATGGGGAGGTACAAGCTCCAACTCGGTTTTACACTGAAAACGGCAGGCACTTCAAACCGGCACTAGGAAACAGACTGAGAAACCAGAGTAAGGGTTTCTCCTGCAAACAGTTCCCTTTGTGCTGGATGAACGAACGTCTCTCCACATGCTCAGTTCTGAGAGATAAGTGTGTGTGAAAGCCGTCCTTCACCTAGCTTGAAGGGAACACAAAGTTTCTTTTCAGTTGCAAATTCCACTCCGTAATATATATGGGGAGGTACGAGCTCCAACACGGTTTTACAGTGAAAACGGCAGGCACTTCTAACCGGCACTAGGAAACAGACTGAGAAACCAGAGTAAGGGTTTCTCCTGCAACCCGTTCCCTTTGTGCTGGATGAACGAACGTCTCTCCACATGCTCAGTTCTGAGAGATAAGTGTGTGTGAAAACCATCCTTCACCTAGCTTGAAGGGAACACAAAGTTTCTTTTCAGTTGCCAACTCCGCTCCGTACATATATATGGGGAGGTACAAGCTCCAACTCGGTTTTACAGTGAAAACGGCAGGCACTTCAAACCGGCACTAGGAAACAGACTGAGACACCAGAGTATGGGTTTCTCCTGCAACCCGTTCCCTTTTAGCTGGATGAACGAACGTCTCTCCACATGCTCATTTCTGAGAGATAAGTGTGTGTGAAAGCCGTCCTTCATCTAGCTTGAAGGGAACACAAAGTTTCTTTTCAGTTGCAAACTTCGCTCCGTACATATATATGGGGAGGTACAAGCTCCAACTCGGTTTTACAGTGAAAACGGCAGGCACTTCCAACCGGCACTAGGAAACAGACTGAGAAACCAGAGTAAGGGTTTCTCCAGCAACCAGTTCCCTTTGTGCTGGATGAACGAACGTCTCTCCCCATGCTCAGTTCTGAGAGATAAGTGTGTGTGAAAGCCGTCCTTCACCTAGCTTGAAGAGAACACAAAGTTCTTTTCAGTTGCAAACTACGCTCCGTACATATATATGGGGAGGTACAAGTTCCAACTCGGGTTTACAGTGAAAACGGCAGGCACTTCCAACCGGCACTAGGAAACAGACTGAGAAACCAGAGTAAGGGTTTCTCCTGCAACCCGTTCCCTTTGTGCTGTATGAACGAACGTCTCTCCACATGCTCAGTTCTGAGAGATAAGTGTGTGTGAAAGCCGTCCTTCACCTAGCTTGAAGGGAACACAAAGTTTCTTTTCAGATGCAAACTCCACTCCATACATATATATGGGGAAGTACAAGATCCAACTCGGTTTTATAGTGAAAACGGAAGGCAGTAAATACCGGCAATAGGAAATAGACTGAGAAACCAGAGTAATGGTTTCTCCTGCAAACCGTTCCCTTTGTGCTGGATGAACGAACGTCTCTCCACATGCTCAGTTCTGAGAGACAAGGGTGTGTGAAAGCCGTCCTTCACCTAGCTTGAAGGGAACACAAAGTTTCTTTTCAGTTGCAAACTCCACTCCATACATATATATGGGGAGGTAAAAGCTCCAACTCGGTTTTACAGTGAAAACGGAAGGCAGTAAATACCGGCAATAGGAAACAGACTGAGAAACCAGAGTCAGTGTTTCTCCTGCAACCCATTCCCATTGTGCTGGATCAACGAACGTCTCTCCACATGCTCAGTTCTGAGAGATAAGTGTGTGTGAAAGCCGTCCTTCACCTAGCTTGAAGGGAACACAAAGTTTCTTTTCAGTTGCAAACTCCACTCCATACATATATATGGGGAGGTACAAGCTCCAACTCGGTTTTACAGTGAAAACGGCAGGCACTTCAAACCGGCACTAGGAAACAGACTGAGAAACCAGAGTAAGGGTTTCTCCTGCAAACCGTTCCCTTTGTGCTGGATGAACGAACGTCTCTCCACATGCTCAGTTCTGAGAGATAAGTGTGTGTGAAAACCGTCCTTCACCTAGCTTGAAGGGAACACAAAGTTTCTTTTCAGTTGCAAACTCCACCCCATACATATATATGGGGAGGTACAAGCTCCAACTCGGTTTTACAGTGAAAACGGCAGGCACTTAAAACCGGCACTAGGAAACAGACTGAGAAACCAGAGTCAGGGTTTCTCCTGCAACCCGTTCCCTTTGTGCTGGATGAAAGAACGTCTCTCCACATGCTCAGTTCTGAGAGATAAGTGTGTGTGAAAGCCGTCCTTCACATAGCTTGAAGGGAACACAAAGTTTCTTTTCAGTTGCAAACTCCACTCCATACATATATATGGGGTGGTACAAGCTCCAACTCGGTTTTACTGTGAAAACGGCAGGCACTTCAAACCGGCACTAGGAAACAGACTGAGAAACCAGAGTAAGGGTTTCTCCTGCAAACCGTTCCCTTTGTGCTGGATGAGCGAACGTCTCTCCACTTGCTCAGTTCTCAGAGATAAGTGTGTGTGAAAGCCGTCCTTCAACTAGCTTGAAGGGAACACAAAGTTTCTTTTCAGTTGCCAACTCCACTCCATACATATATATGGGGAGGTACAAGCTCCAACTCGGTTTTACAGTGAAAACGGCAGGCACTTCAAACCGGCACTAGGAAACAGAATGAGAAACCAGAGTAAGGGTTTCTCCTGCAACCCGTTCCCTTTGTGCTGGATGAACGAACGTCTCTCCACATGCTCAGTTCTGAGAGATAAATATGTGTGAAAGCCGACCTTCACCTAGCTTGAAGGGAACACAAAGTTTCTTTTCAGTTGCAAACTCCAATCATGACATATATATGGGGAGGTACAAGCTCCAACTCGGTTTTACAGTGAAAAAGGCAGGCACTTCAAACCGGCACTAGGAAACAGACTGAGAAACCAGAGCCAGTGTTTCTCCTGCAACCCATTCCCTTTGTGCTGGATTAACGAACGTCTCTCCACATGCTCAGTTCTGAGAGATAAGTGTGTGTGAAAGCCGTCCTTCACCTAGCTTGAAGGGAACACAAAGTTTCTTTTCAGTTGCAAACTCCACTCCATACATATATATGGGGAGGTACAAGCTCCAACTCGGTTTTACAGTGAAAACGGCAGGCACTTCAAACCGGCACTAGGAAACAGTCTGAGAAACCAGAGTAAGGGTTTCTCCTGCATCCCGTTCCCTTTGTGCTGGATGAACGAACGTCTCTCCACATGCTAAGTTCTGAGAGATAAGTGTGTGTGAAAGCCGTACTTCACCTAGCTTGAAGGGAACACAAAGTTTCTTTTCAGCTGCAAACTCCACTCCATACATATATATGGGGAGGTACAAGCTCCAACTCGGTTTTACAGTGAAAACGGCAGGCACTTCAAACCGGCACTTGGAAACACACTCAGAAACCTGAGTAAGGGTTTCTCCTGCAACCCGTTCCTTTGTGCTGGATGAACGAACGTCTCTCCACATGCTCAGTTCTGGGAGATAAGTGTGTGTGAAAGCCGTCCTTCACCTAGCTTGAAGGGAACACAAAGTTTCATTTCAGTTGCAAACTCCACTCCATACATATATATGGGGAGGTACAAGCTCCAACTCGGGTTTACAGTGAAAACGGCAGGCACTTCAAACCGGCAACAGGGAACAGACTGAGAAAACAGAGTAAGGGTTTCTCCTGCAACCCGTTCCCTTTGTGCTGGATGAACGAACGTCTCTCCACATGCTCAGTTCTGAGAGATAAGTGTGTGTGAAAGCCGTCCTTCACCTAGCTTGAAGGGAACACAAAGTTTCTTTTCAGTTGCAAACTCCAGTCCATACATATATATGGGGAGGTACAAGCTCCAACTCGGTTTTACAGTGAAACCGGCAGGCACTTCAAACCGGCACTAGGAAACAGACTGAGAATCCAGAGTCAGGGTTTCTCCTGCAACCCGTTCCCTTTGTGCTGGATGAACGAACGTCTCTCCACATGCTCAGTTCTGAGAGATAAGTGTGTGTGAAAGCCGTCCTTCACCTAGCTTGAAGGGAACACAAAGTTTCTTTTCAGTTGCCAACTCCAGTACATACATATATATGGGGAGGTACAATCTCCAACTCGGTTTTACAGTGAAAACGGCAGGCACTTCAAACCGGCACTAGGAAAAAGACTGAGAAACCAGAGTAAGGGTTTCTCCTGCAACCCGTTCGCTTAGGGCTGGATGACCGAACGTCTCTCCACATGCTCAGTTCTGAGAGATAAGTGTGTGTGAAAGCCGTCCTTCACCTAGCTTGAAGGGAACACAAAGTTTCTTTTCAGTTGCAAACTCCGCTCCGTACATATATATGGGGTGGAACAAGCTCCAACTCGGTTTTACAGTGAAAACGGCAGGCACTTCAAACCGGCACTAGGAAACAGACTGAGAAACCAGAGTAAGGGTTTCTCCTGCAACCCGTTCCCTTTGTGCTGGATCAACGAACGTCTCTCCACATGCTCAGTTCTGAGAGATAAGTGTGTGTGAAAGCCGTCCTTCACCTAGCTTGAAGGGAACCCAAAGTTTCTTTTCACTTGCAAACTCCACTCCATACATATATATGGGGAGGTACAAGTTCCAACTCGGATTTACAGTGAAAACGGCAGGCACTTCAAACCGGCACTAGGAAAAAGACTGAGAAACCAGAGTCAGTGTTTCTCCTGCAACCCGTTCCCATTGTGCTGGATGAACGAACGTCTCTCCACATGCTCAGTTCTGAGAGATAAGTGTGTGTGAAAGCCGTCCTTCACCTAGCTTGAAGGGAACACAAAGTTTCTTTTCAGTTGCAAACTCCAGTCCATACATATATATGGGGTGGTACAAGCTCCAACTCGGGTTTACAGTGAAAACGGCAGGCACTTCAAACCGGCACTAGGAAACAGACTGAGAAACCAGAGTAAGGGTTTCTCATGCAACCCGTTCCCTTTGTGCTGGATGAACGAACGTCTCTTCACATGCTCAGTTCTGAGAGATAAGTGTGTGTGAAAGCCGTCCTTCACCTGCTTGAAGGGAACACAAGGTTTCATTTCAGTTGCAAACACCACTCAATACATATATATGGGGAGGTACAAGCTCCAACTCGGTTTTAAAGTGAAAACGGCAGGCACTTCAAACCGGCACTAGGAAACAGACTGAGAAACCTGAGTAAGGGTTTCTCCTGCAAACCGTTCCCTTTGTGCTGGATGAACGAACGTCTCTTCACATGCTCAGTTCTGAGAGATAAGTGTGTGTGAAAGCCGTCCTTCACCTAGCTTGAAGGGAAAACAAAGTTTCTTTTCAGTTGCCAACTCCACTCCATACATATATATGGGGAGGTACAAGCTCCAACTCGGTTTTACAGTGAAAACGGCAGGCACTTCAAACTGGCACTAGGAAACAGACTGAGAAACCAGAGTAAGGGTTTCTCCTGCAACCCGTTCCCTTTGTGCTGGATGAACGAACGTCTCTCCACATGCTCAGTTCTGAGAGATAAGTGTGTGTGAAAGCCGTCCTTCACCTAGCTTGAAGGGAACACAAAATTTCTTTTCAGTTGCAAACACCACTCCATACATATATATGGGGAGGTACAAGCTCCAACTCGGTTTTACAGTGAAAACGGCAGGCACTTCAAACCGGAACTAGGAAACAGACTGAGAAAACAGAGTCAGTGTTTCTCCTGCAACCCGTTCCCTTTGTGCTGGATGAACGAACGTCTCTCCACATGCTCAGTTCTGAGAGATAAGTGTGTGTGAAAGCCGTCCTTCACCTAGCTTTAAGGGAACACAAAGTTTCTTTTCAGTTGCAAACTCCACTCCATACATATATATGGGGAGGTACAAGCTCCAACTCGGTTTTACAGTGAAAAAGGCAGGCACTTCAAACCGGCACTAGGAAACAGACTGAGAAACCAGAGTAAGGGTTTCTCCTGCAACCCGTTCCCTTTGTGCTGAATGAACGAACGTCTCTTCACATGCTCAATTCTGAGAGATAAGTGTGTGTGAAAGCCGTCCTTCAACTGCTTGAAGGGAACACAAAGTTTCTTTTCAGTTGCCAACTCCACTCCATACATATATGTGGGGAGGTACAAGCTCCAATTCGGTTTTACAGTGAAAACGGTAGGCACTTCAAACCGGCACTAGGAAACAGACTGAGAAACCAGAGTAAGCGATTCTCCTGCAACCCGTTCCCTTTGTGCTGGATGAACGAACGTCTCTCCACATGCTCAGTTCTCAGAGATAAGTGTGTGTGAAAGCCGTCCTTCACCTAGCTTGAAGGGAACACAAAGTTTCTTTTCAGTTGCAAACTCCACTCCATGCATATATATGGGGAGGTACAAGCTCCAACTCGGTTTTACAGTGAAAACGGCAGGCACTTCAAACCGGCACTAGGAAACAGACTGAGAAACCAGAGCCAGTGTTTCTCCTGCAACCCGTTCCCTTAGTGCTGGATGAACGAATGTCTGTACACATGCTCAGTTCTGAGAGACAAGTCTGTGTGAAAGCCGTCCTTCACCTCGCTTGAAGGGAACACAAAGTTTCTTTTCAGTTGCAAACTCCACTCCATACATATATATGGGGAGGTAGAAGCTCCAACACGGTTTTACAGTGAAAACGGCAGGCACTTCAAACCGGCACTAGGAAACAGACTGAGAAACCAGAGTAAGGGTTTTCCTGCAACCCGTTCCCTTTGTGCTGGATGAACGAAATTCTCTCCACATGCTAAGTTCTGAGAGATAAGTGTGTGTGAAAGTCGTCCTTCACCTAGCTTGAAGGGAACACAAAGTTTCTTTTCAGTTGCAAACTCCACTCCATACATATATATGGGGAGGTACAAGCTCCAACTCGGTTTTACAGTGAAAACGGCAGGCACTTCAAACCGGCACTAGGAAACAGACTGAGAAACCAGAGTAAGGGTTTCCCTGCAGCCCTTTCCCTTTGTGCTGGATGAACGAACGTCTCTTCACATGCTCAGTTCTGAGAGATAAGTGTGTGTGAAAGCCGTCCTTCACCTACTTGAAGGGAACACAAAGTTTCTTTTCAGTTGCAAACACCACTCCATACATATATATGGGGAGGTACAAGCTCCAACTCGGTTTTACAGTGAAAACGGCAGGCACTTCAAACCGGCACTAGGAAACAGACTGAGAAACCAGAGACAGGGTTTCTCCTGCAAACCGTTCCCTTTGTGCTGGATGAACGAACGTCTCTCCACATGCACAGTTCTGAGAGATAAGTGTGTATGAAAGCCGTCCTTCACCTAGCTTGAAGGGAACACAAAGTTTCTTTTCAGTTGCAAACTCCACTTCATACATATATATGGGGAGGTACGAGCTCCAACTCGGTTTTACAGTGAGAACGGCAGGCACTTCAAACCGGCACTAGGAAACAGACTGAGAAATCAGAGTCAGGGTATCTACTGCAACCCGTTCACTTTGTGCTGGATGAACGAACGTCTCTCCACATGCTCAGTTCTGAGAGATAAGTGTTTGTGAAAGCCGTCCTTCACCTAGCTTGAAGGGAACACAAAGTTTCTTTTCAGTTGCCAACTCCAGTACATACATATATATGTGGAGGTACAATCTCCAACTCGGTTTTACAGTGAAAACGGCAGGCACTTCAAACCGGCACTAGGAAAAAGACTGAGAAACCAGAGTAAGGGTTTCTCCTGCAACCCGTTCGCTTAGGGCTGGATGACCGAACGTCTCTCCACATGCTCAGTTCTGAGAGATAAGTGTGTGTGAAAGCCGTCCTTCACCTAGCTTGAAGGGAACACAAAGTTTCTTTTCAGTTGCAAACTCCGCTCCGTACATATATATGGGGTGGAACAAGCTCCAACTCGGTTTTACAGTGAAAACGGCAGGCACTTCAAACCGGCACTAGGAAACAGACTGAGAAACCAGAGTAAGGGTTTCTCCTGCAACCCGTTCCCTTTGTGCTGGATCAACGAACGTCTCTCCACATGCTCAGTTCTGAGAGATAAGTGTGTGTGAAAGCCGTCCTTCACCTAGCTTGAAGGGAACCCAAAGTTTCTTTTCACTTGCAAACTCCACTCCATACATATATATGGGGAGGTACAAGTTCCAACTCGGATTTACAGTGAAAACGGCAGGCACTTCAAACCGGCACTAGGAAAAAGACTGAGAAACCAGAGTCAGTGTTTCTCCTGCAACCCGTTCCCATTGTGCTGGATGAACGAACGTCTCTCCACATGCTCAGTTCTGAGAGATAAGTGTGTGTGAAAGCCGTCCTTCACCTAGCTTGAAGGGAACACAAAGTTTCTTTTCAGTTGCAAACTCCAGTCCATACATATATATGGGGTGGTACAAGCTCCAACTCGGGTTTACAGTGAAAACGGCAGGCACTTCAAACCGGCACTAGGAAACAGACTGAGAAACCAGAGTAAGGGTTTCTCATGCAACCCGTTCCCTTTGTGCTGGATGAACGAACGTCTCTTCACATGCTCAGTTCTGAGAGATAAGTGTGTGTGAAGGCCGTCCTTCACCTGCTTGAAGGGAACACAAGGTTTCATTTCAGTTGCAAACACCACTCAATACATATATATGGGGAGGTACAAGCTCCAACTCGGTTTTAAAGTGAAAACGGCAGGCACTTCAAACAGGCACTAGGAAACAGACTGAGAAACCTGAGTAAGGGTTTCTCCTGCAAACCGTTCCCTTTGTGCTGGATGAACGAATGTCTGTACACATGCTCAGTTCTGAGAGACAAGTCTGTGTGAAAGCCGTCCTTCACCTCGCTTGAAGGGAACACAAAGTTTCTTTTCAGTTGCAAACTCCACTCCATACATATATGTGGGGAGGTACAAGCTCCAATTCGGTTTTACAGTGAAAACGGTAGGCACTTCAAACCGGCACTAGGAAACAGACTGAGAAACCAGAGTAAGCGATTCTCCTGCAACCCGTTCTCTTTGTGCTGGATGAACGAACGTCTCTCCACATGCTCAGTTCTCAGAGATAAGTGTGTGTGAAAGCCGTCCTTCACCTAGCTTGAAGGGAACACAAAGTTTCTTTTCAGTTGCAAACTCCACTCCATGCATATATATGGGGAGGTACAAGCTCCAACTCGGTTTTACAGTGAAAACGGCAGGCACTTCAAACCGGCACTAGGAAACAGACTGAGAAACCAGAGCCAGTGTTTCTCCTGCAACCCGTTCCCTTAGTGCTGGATGAACGAATGTCTGTACACATGCTCAGTTCTGAGAGACAAGTCTGTGTGAAAGCCGTCCTTCACCTCGCTTGAAGGGAACACAAAGTTTCTTTTCAGTTGCAAACTCCACTCCATACATATATATGGGGAGGTAGAAGCTCCAACACGGTTTTACAGTGAAAACGGCAGGCACTTCAAACCGGCACTAGGAAACAGACTGAGAAACCAGAGTAAGGGTTTTCCTGCAACCCGTTCCCTTTGTGCTGGATGAACGAAATTCTCTCCACATGCTAAGTTCTGAGAGATAAGTGTGTGTGAAAGTCGTCCTTCACCTAGCTTGAAGGGAACACAAAGTTTCTTTTCAGTTGCAAACTCCACTCCATACATATATATGGGGAGGTACAAGCTCCAACTCGGTTTTACAGTGAAAACGGCAGGCACTTCAAATCGGCACTAGGAAACAGACTGAGAAACCAGAGTAAGGGTTTCTCCTGCAACCCTTTCCCTTTGTGCTGGATGAACGAACGTCTCTTCACATGCTCAGTTCTGAGAGATAAGTGTGTGTGAAAGCCGTCCTTCACCTACTTGAAGGGAACACAAAGTTTCTTTTCAGTTGCAAACACCACTCCACACATATATATGGGGAGGTACAAGCTCCAACTCGGTTTTACAGTGAAAACGGCAGGCACTTCAAACCGGCACTAGGAAACAGACTGAGAAACCAGAGACAGGGTTTCTCCTGCAAACCGTTCCCTTTGTGCTGGATGAACGAACGTCTCTCCACATGCACAGTTCTGAGAGATAAGTGTGTATGAAAGCCGTCCTTCACCTAGCTTGAAGGGAACACAAAGTTTCTTTTCAGTTGCAAACTCCACTTCATACATATATATGGGGAGGTACGAGCTCCAACTCGGTTTTACAGTGAGAACGGCAGGCACTTCAAACCGGCACTAGGAAACAGACTGAGAAATCAGAGTCAGGGTATCTACTGCAACCCGTTCACTTTGTGCTGGATGAACGAACGTCTCTCCACATGCTCAGTTCTGAGAGATAAGTGTTTGTGAAAGCCGTCCTTCACCTAGCTTGAAGGGAACACAAAATTTCTTTTCTGTTGCAAACACCGCTCCGTACATATATAAAGGGAGGTACAAGCTCCAACTCGGTTTTACAGTGAAAACGGCAGGCACTTCAAACCGGCACTAGGAAACAGACTGAGAAACCAGAGTAAGGGTTTCTCCTGCAACCCGTTCCCTTTGTGCTGGATGAACGAACGTCTCTCCACATGCTCAGTTCTGAGAGATAAGTGTGTGTGAAAGCCGTCCTTCACCTAGCTTGAAGGGAACACAAAGTTTCTTTTCAGTTGCAAACTCCACCCCATACATATATATGGGGAGGTACGAGCTCCAACTCGGTTTTACAGTGAAAACAGCAGGCACTTCAAACCGGCAGTAGGAAACAGACTGAGAAACCAGAGACAGGGTTTCTCCTGCAACCCGTTCCCTTTGTGCTGGATGAACGATCGTCTCTCCACATGCTCAGTTCTGAGAGATAAGTGTGTGTGAAAGCCGTCCTTCACCTAGCTTGAAGGGAACACAAAGTTTCTTTTCAGGTGCCAACTCCACTCCATACATATATATGGGGAGGTACAAGCTCCAACTCGGTTTTACAGTGAAAACGGCAGGCACTTCAAACCGGCACTAGGAAACAGACTGAGAAACCAGAGTAAGGGTTTCTCCTGCAACCCGTTCCCTTTGTGCTGGATGAACGAACGTCTCTCCACATGCTCAGTTCTGAGAGATAAGTGTGTGTGAAAGCCGTCCTTCACCTAGCTTGAAGGGAACAAAAAGTTTCTTTTCACTTGCAAACTCCACTCCATACATATATATGGGGAGGTACAAGCTCCAACACTGTTTTACAGTGAAAACGGCAGGCATATCAAACCGGCACTAGGAAACAGACTGAGAAACCAGATTCAGTGTTTCCCCTTCAACCCGTTCCCTTTGTGCTGGATGAACGAACGTCTCTCCACATGCTCAGTTCTGAGAGATAAGTGTGTGTGCAAGCCGTCCTTCACCTGCTTGAAGGGAACACAAAGTTTCTTTTCAGTTGCAAAATACGCTCCGTACATATATATGGGGAGGTACAAGCTCCAACTCGGTTTTACAGTGAAACCGGCAGGCACTTCAAACCGGCACTAGGAAACAGACTGAGAAACCAGAGAAAGGGTTTCTCCTGCAACCCGTTCCCTTTGTGCTGGATGAACGAACGTCTCTCCACATGCTCAGTTCTGAGAGATAAGTGTGTGTGAAAGCCGTCCTTCACCTAGCTTGAAGGGAACACAAAGTTTCTTTTCAATTGCAAACCCCACTCCATACATATATATGGGGAGGTACGAGCTCCAACTCGGTTTTACAGTGAAAACAGCAGGCACTTCAAACCGGTACTAGGAAAAAGACTGACAAACCAGAGTCAGGGTTTCTCCTGCAACCCGTTCCCTTTGTGCTTAATGAACGAACGTCTCTCCACATGCTCAGTTCTGAGAGATAAGTGTGTGTGAAAGCCGCCTTCACCTAGCTTGAAGGGAACACAAAGTTTTTTTTCAGTTGCCAACTCCACTCCATACATATATATGGGGATGTAAAAGCTCCAACTCGGTTTTACAGTGAAAACTGCAGGCACTTCAAACCGGCACTAGGAAACAGATTGAGAAACCAGAGTAAGGGTTTCTCCTGCAACCCGTTCCATTTGTGCTGGATGAACGATCGTCTCTCCACATACTCAGTTCTGAGAGAAAAGTGTGTGTGAATGCCGTCCTTCACCTAGCTTGAAGGGAACACAAAGTTTCTTTTCAGTTGCCAACTCCACTCCATACTTATATATGGGGAGGTACAAGCTCCAACTCGGTTTTACAGTGAAAACGGCAGGCACTTCTAACCGGCACTAAGAAACAGACTGATAAACCAGAGTAAGGGTTTCTCCTGCAACCCGTTCCCTTTGTGCTGGATGAAAGAACGTCTCTCCACATGCTCAGTTCTGAGAGATAAGTGGGTGTGAAAGCCGTCCTTCACCTAGCTTGAAGGGAACACAAAGTTTCTTTTCAGTTGCAAACTCCACTCCATACATATATATGGGGAGGTACGAGCTCCAACTCGGTTTTACAGTGAAAACGGCAGGCACTTCAAACCGGCACTAGGAAACAGACTGAGAAACCAGAGTAAGGGTTTCCCCTGCAACCAGTTCCCTTTGTGCTGGATGAACGAACGTCTCTACACATGCTCAGTTCTGAGAGATAAGTGTGTGTGAAAGCCGTCCTTCACCTGCTTGAAGGGAACACAAAGTTTCTTTTCAGTTGCCAACTCCAGTCCATACATATATATGGGGAGGTACAAGCTCCAACTCGGTTTTACAGTGAAAACGGCAGGCACTTCAAACCGGCACAAGGAAACAAACTGAGAAACCAGAGTGAGGGTTTCGCCTGCATCCCGTTCCCTTTGTGCTGGATGAACGAACATCTCTCCACATGCTTAGTTCTGAGAGATAAGTGTGTGTGAAAGCCGTCCTTCACCTAGCTTGAAGGGAACACAAAGTTTCTTTTCAGTTGCCGACTCCACTCCATACATATATATGGGGAGATAAAAGCTCAAACTCGGTTTTACAGTGAAAACGGCAGTCACTACAAACCGGCACTAGGAAACAGACTGAGAAACCAGAGTAATGGTTTCTCCTGCAACCCGTTCCCTTTGTGCTGGATGAACGAACGTCTCTCCACATGCTCAGGTCTGAGAGATAATTGTGTTTGAAAGCCGTCCTTCACCTAGCTTGAAGGGAACACAAAGTTTCTTTTCAGTTGCCAACTCCACTCCATACATATATATGGGGAGGTACAAGCTCCAACTCGGTTTTATAGTGAAAACGGCAGGCACTTCAAACCGGCACTAGGAAACAGACTGAGAAACCAGAGTCAGGGTTTATCCTGCAACCCGTTCCCTTTTTGCTGGATGAACGAACGTCTCTCCACATGCTCAGTTCTGAGAGATAAGTGTGTGTGAAAGCCGTCCTTCACCTAGCTTGAAGGGAACACAAAGTTTCTTTTCAGTTGCAAACTCCACTCCATACATATATATGGGGAGGTACAAGCTCCAACTCGGTTTTACAGTGAAAACGGCAGGCACTTCAAACCGGCACTAGGAAACAGACTGAGAAACCAGAGTAAGGGTTTCTCCTGCAAACAGTTCCCTTTGTGCTGGATGAACGAACGTCTCTCCACATGCTCAGTTCTGAGAGATAAGTGTGAGTGAAAGCCGTCCTTCACCTGCTTGAAGGGAACACAAAGTTTCTTTTCAGTTGCCAACTCCAGTCCATATATATATATGGGGAGGTACGAGCTCCAACTCGGTTTTACAGTAAAAACGGCAGGCACTTCAAACCGGCACTAGGAAACAGACTGAGAAACCAGAGTAAGGGTTTCTCTTGCAACCAGTTCCCTTTGTGCTGCATGACCGAACGTCTCTCCACATGCTCATTTCTGAGAGATAAGTGTGTGTGAAAGCCGTCCTTCACCTAGCTTGAAGGGAACACAAAGTTTCTTTTCAGTTGCAAACTCCACTCCATACATATATATGGGGAGGTACAAGCTCCAACTCGGTTTTACAGTGAAAACGGCAGGCACTTCAAACCGGCACTAGGAAACAGACTGAGAAACCAGAGTAAGGGTTTCCCTGCAACACGTTCCCTTTGTGCTGGATGAACGAACGTCTTTCCACATGCTAAGTTTTGAGAGATAAGGGTGTGTGAAAGCCGTCCTTCACCTAGCTTGAAGGGAACACAAAGTTTCTTTTCAGTTGCAAACTCCACTCCATACATATATATGGGGAGGTACGAGCTCCAACTCGGGTTTACAGTGAAAACGGCAGGCACTTCTAACCGGCACTATGAAACAGACTGAGAAACCAGAGAAAGGGTTTCTCCTGCAACCCGTTCCGTTTGTGCTGGATGAACGAACGTCTCTCCACATGCTCAGTTCTGAGAGATAAGTGTGTGTGAAAGCCGTCCTTCACCTAGCTTGAAGGGAACACATAGTTTCTTTTCAGTTGCCAACTCCGCTCCGTACATATTTATGGGGAGGTACAAGCTCCAACTCGGTTTTACAGTGAAAACGGCAGGCACTTCAAACCGGCACTAGGAAACAGACTGAGAATCCAGAGTAAGGGTTTCTCCTGCAATCCGTTCCCATTGTGCTGGATGAACGAACGTCTCTCCACATGCTCAGTTCTGAGAGATAAGTGTGTGTGAAAGCCGTCCTTCACCTAGCTTGAAGGGAACACAAAGTTTCTTTTCAGTTGCAAACTTCGCTCCGTACATATATATGGGGAGGTACAAGCTCAAACTCGATTTTAAAGTGAAAACGGCAGGCACTTCAAACCGGCACTAGGAAACAGACTGAGAAACCAGAGTCAGGGTTTCTCCTGCAAACCGTTCCCTTTGTGCTGGATGAACGATCGTCTCTCCACATGCTCAGTTCTGAGAGATAAGTGTGTGTGAAAGCCGTCCTTCACCTAGCTTGAAGGGAACACAAAGTTTCTTTTCAGTTGCCAACTCCACTCCATACATATATATGGGGAGGTACGAGCTCCAACTCGGTTTTACAGTGAAAACGGCAGGCACTTCAAACCGGCACTAGGAAACAGACTGAGAAACCAGAGTAAGGGTTTCTCCTGCAACCAGTTCCCTTTGTGCTCAATGAACGAACGTCTCTCCACATGCTCAGTTCTGAGAGATAAGTGTGTGTGAAAGCCGTCCTTCACCTGCTTGAAGGGAACACAAAGTTTCTTTTCAGTTGCCAACTCCAGTCCATACATATATATGGGGAGGTACAAGCTCCAACTCGGTTTTACAGTGAAAACGGCAGGCACTTCAAACCGGCACAAGGAAACAAACTGAGAAACCAGAGTTAGGGTTTCGCCTGCATCCCGTTCCCTTTGTGCTGGATGAACGAACATCTCTCCACATGCTTAGTTCTGAGAGATAAGTGTGTGTGAAAGCCGTCCTTCACCTAGCTTGAAGGGAACACAAAGTTTCTTTTCAGTTGCCAACTCCACTCCATACATATATATGGGGAGATAAAAGCTCCAACTCGGTTTTACAGTGAAAACGGCAGGCACATCAAACCGGCACTAGGAAACAGACTGAGAAACCAGAGTAAGGGTTTCTCCTGCAACCCGTTCCCTTTGTGCTGGATGAACGAACGTCTCTCCACATGCTCAGGTCTGAGAGAGAATTGTGTTTGAAAGCCGTCCTTCACCTAGCTTGAAGGGAACACAAAGTTTCTTTTCAGTTGCCAACTCCACTGCATACATATATATGGGGAGGTACAAGCTCCAACTCGGTTATACAGTGAAAACGGCAGGCACTTCAAACCGGCACTAGGAAACAGACTGAGAAACCAGAGTCAGGGTTTCTCCTGCAAACCGTTCCCTTTTTGCTGGATGAACGAACGTCTCTCCACATGCTCAGTTCTGAGAGATAAGTGTGTGTGAAAGCCGTCCTTCACCTAGCTTGAAGGGAACACAAAGTTTCTTTTCAGTTGCTAACTCCGCTCCGTACATATATATGGGGAGGTACAAGCTCCAACTCGGTTTTACACTGAAAACGGCAGGCACTTCAAACCGGCACTAGGAAACAGACTGAGAAGCCAGAGTAAGGGTTTCTACTGCAACCTGTTCCCTTTGTGCTGGATGAACGAACGTCTCTCCACATGCTCATTTCTGAGAGATAAGTGTGTGAAAGCCGTCCTTCACCTAGCTTGAAGGGAACACAAAGTTTCTTTTCAGTTGCAAACTCCACTCCGTACATATATATGGGGAGGTACGAGCTCCAACTCGGTTTTACAGTGAAAACGGCAGGCACTTCTAACCGGCACTAAGAAACAGACTGAGAAACCAGAGTAAGGGTTTCTCCTGCAAAACGTTCCCTTTGTGCTGGATGAACGAACGTCTCTCCACATGCTCAGTTCTGAGAGATAAGTGTGTGTGAAAGCCGTCCTTCACCTGGCTTGAAGGGAACACAAAGTTTCTTTTCAGTTGCCAACCCCGCTCCGTACATATATATGGGGAGGTACAAGCTCCAACTCGGTTTTACAGTGAAAACGGCAGGCACTTCAAACCGGCACTAGGAAACAGACTGAGAAACCAGAGTAAGGGTTTCTCCTGCAACCCGTTCCCTTTTTGCTGGATGAACGAACGTCTCTCCACATGCTCAGTTCTGAGAGATAAGGGTGTGTGAAAGCCGTCCTTCACCTAGCTTGAAGGGAACACAAAGTTTCTTTTCAGTTGCAAACTCCGCTCCGTACATATATATGGGGAGGTACAAGCTCCAACTCGGTTTTATAGTGAAAACAGCAGGCACTTCAAACCGGCACTAGGAAACAGACTGAGAAACCAGAGTAAGGGTTTCTCCTGCAACCCGTTCCCTTTGTGCTGGATGAACGAACGTCTCTCCACATGCTCAGTTCTGAGAGATAAGTGTGTGTTAAAGCCGTCCTTCACCTAGCTTGAAGGGAACACAAAGTTTCTTTTCAGTTGCAAACTCCACTCCATACATATATATGGGGAGGTACAAGCTCCAACTCGGTTTTACAGTGAAAACGGCAGGCACTTCAAACCGGCACTAGGAAACAGACTGAGAAACCAGAGTAAGGGTTTCTCCTGCAAACAGTTCCCTTTGTGCTGGATGAACGAACGTCTCTCCACATGCTCAGTTCTGAGAGATAAGTGTGTGTGAAAGCCGTCCTTCACCTGCTTGAAGGGAACACAAAGTTTCTTTTCAGTTGCCAACTCCAGTCCATACATATATATGGGGAGGTACAAGCTCCAACTCGGTTTTACAGTGAAAACGGCAGGCACTTCAAACCGGCACTAGGAAACAGACTGAGAAACCAGAGTAAGGGTTTCTCTTGCAACCCGTTCCCTTTGTGCTGCATGACAAAACGTCTCTCCACATGCTCATTTCTGAGAGATAAGTGTGTGTGAAAGCCGTCCTTCACCTAGCTTGAAGGGAACACAAAGTTTCTTTTCAGTTGCAAACTCCACTCCATACACATATATGGGGAGGTACAAGCTCCAACTCGGTATTACAGTGAAAACGGTAGGCACTTCAAACCGGCACTAGGAAACAGACTGAGAAACCAGAGTAAGGGTTTCTCCTGCAACCAGTTCCCTTTGTGCTGGATGAACGAATGTCTCTCCACATGCTCAGTTCTGAGAGATAAGTGTGTGTGAAAGCCGTCCTTCACCTAGCTTGAAGGGAACACAAAGTTTCTTTTCAGTTGCAAACTACGCTCCGTACATATATATGGGGAGGTACAAGCTCCAACTCGATTTTACAGTGAAAATGGCAGGCACTTCAAACCGGCACTAGGAAACAGACTGAGAAACCAGAGTAAGGGTTTCCCCTGCAAACCGTTCCTTTTTTGCTGGATGAACGAACGTCTCTCCACATGCTCAGTTCTGAGAGATAAGTGTGTGTGAAAGCCGTCCTTCACCTAGCTTGAAGGGAACACAAAGTTTCTTTTCAGTTGCAAACACCAACCCATGCCTATATATGGGGAGGTACAAGCTCCAACTCGGTTTTACAGTGAAAACGGCAGGCACTTCAAACCGGCACTAGGAAACAGACTGAGAAACCAGAGTCAGGGTTTCTCCTGCAACCCGTTCCCTTTGTGCTGGATGAAAGAACGTCTCTCCACATGCTCAGTTCTGAGAGATAAGTGTGTGTGAAAGCCGTCCTTCACCTAGCTTGAAGGGAACACAAAGTTTCTTTTCAGTTGCCAACTCCACTCCATACATATATATGGGGAGGTACAAGCTCCAACTCGGTTTTACAGTGAAAACGGTAGGCACTTCAAACCGGCACTAGGAAACAGACTGAGAAACCAGAGTAAGGGTTTCTCCTGCAACCCGTTCCCTTTTTGCTGGATGAACGAACGTCTCTCCACATGCTCAGTTCTGAGAGATAAGTGTGTGTGAAAGCCGTCCTTCACCTAGCTTGAAGGGAACACAAAGTTTCATTTCAGTTGCAAACTCCACTCCGTACATATATATGGGGAGGTACAAGCTCCAACTCGATTTTACAGTGAAAATGGCAGGCACTTCAAACCGGCACTAGGAAACAGACTGAGAAACCAGAGTAAGGGTTTCCCCTGCAAACCGTTCCCTTTGTGCTGGATGAACGAACGTCTCTCCACATGCTCAGTTCTGAGAGATAAGTGTGTGTGAAAGCCGACCTTCACCTAGCTTGAAGGGAACACAAAGTTTCTTTTCAGTTGCAAACACCACCCCATACATATATATGGGGAAGTACAAGCACCAACTCGGTTTTACAGTGAAAACGGCAGGCACTTCAAACCGGCACTAGGAAACAGACTGAGAAACCAGAGTCAGGGTTTCTCCTGCAACCCGTTCCCTTTGTGCTGGATGAAAGAACGTCTCTCCACATGCTCAGTTCTGAGA
Organism: Vicugna pacos; assembly: GCF_048564905.1. Taxonomy (NCBI): domain Eukaryota; kingdom Metazoa; phylum Chordata; class Mammalia; order Artiodactyla; family Camelidae; genus Vicugna; species Vicugna pacos. Next base: position 5,539,689 of record NC_133017.1, read on the forward strand.
GATAAGTGTGTGTGAAAGCCGTCCTTCACCTAGCTTGAAGGGAACACAAAGTTTCTTTTCAGGTGCAAACTCCACTCCATACATTTATATGGGGAAGTACAAGCTCCAACTCGGTTTTACAGTGAAAACGGCAGGCACTTCAAACCGGCACTAGGAAACAGACTGAGAAACCAGAGTAAGGGTTTCTCCTGCAACCCGTTCCCTTTGTGCTGGATGAACGAACGTCTGTCCACATGCTCAGGTCTGAGAGATAATTGTGTTTGTAAGCCGTCCTTCACCTAGCTTGAAGGGAACACAAAGTTTCTTTTCAGTTGCCAACTCCACTCCATACATATATATGGGGAGGTACAAGCTCCAACTCGGTTTTACAGTGAAAACGGCAGGCACTTCAAACCGGCACTAGGAAACAGACTGAGAAACCAGAGTCAGGGTTTCTCCTGCAACCCGTTCCATTTTTGCTGGATGAACGAACGTCTCTCCACATGCTCAGTTCTGAGAGATAAGTGTGTGTGAAAGCCGTCCTTCACCTAGCTTGAAGGGAACACAAAGTTTCTTTTTAGTTGCAAACTCCGCTCCGTACATATATATGGGGAGGTACAAGCTCCAACTCGGTTTTACACTGAAAACGGCAGGCACTTCAAACCGGCACTAGGAAACAGACTGAGAAACCAGAGTAAGGGTTTCTACTGCAACCCGTTCCCTTTGTGCTGGATGAACGAACGTCTCTCCACATGCTCAGTTCTGAGAGATAAGTGTGTGTGAAAGCCGTCCTTCACCTAGCTTGAAGGGAACAAAAAGTTTCTTTTCAGTTGCAAACTCCACTCCGTACATATATATGGGGAGGTACGAGCTCCAACTCGGTTATACAGTGAAAACGGCAGGCACTTCTAACCCTCACTAAGAAACAGACTGAGAAACCAGAGTAAGGGTTTCTCCTGCAACCCGTTCCCTTTGTGCTGGATGAACGAACGTCTCTCCACATGCTCAGTTCTGAGAGATAAGTGTGTGTGAAAGCCGTCCTTCACCTAGCTTGAAGGGAACACAAAGTTTCTTTTCAGTTGCCAACCCCGCTCCGTACATATATATGGGGAGGTACAAGCTCCAACTCGGTTTTACAGTGAAAACGGCAGGCACTTCAAACCGGCACTAGGAAACAGACTGAGAAACCAGAGTAAGGGTTTCTCCTGCAACCCGTTCCCTTTTTGCTGGATGAACGAACGTCTCTCCACATGCTCAGTTCTGAGAGATAAGTGTGTGTGAAAGCCGTCCTTCACCTAGCTTGAAGGGAACACAAAGTTTCTTTTCAGTTGCAAACTCCACTCCATACATATATATGGGGAGGTACAATCTCCAACTCTGTTTTACAGTGAAAACGGCAGGCACTTCAAACCGGCACTAGGAAACAGACTGAGAAACCAGAGTAAGGGTTTCTCCTGCAAACAGTTCCCTTTGTGCTGGATGAACGAACGTCTCTCCACATGCTCAGTTCTGAGAGATAAGTGTGTGTGAAAGCCGTCCTTCACCTGCTTGAAGGGAACACAAAGTTTCTTTTCAGTTGCCTACTCCAGTCCATACATATATATGGGGAGGTACAAGCTCCAACTCGGTTTTACAGTAAAAACGGCAGGCACTTCAAACCGGCACTAGGAAACAGACTGAGAAACCAGAGTAAGGGTTTCTCTTGCAACCCGTTCCCTTTGTGCTGCATGACCGAACGTCTCTCCACATGCTCATTTCTGAGAGATAAGTGTGTGTGAAAGCCGTCCTTCACCTAGCTTGAAGGGAACACAAAGTTTCTTTTCAGTTGCAAACTCCACTCCATACATATATATGGGGAGGTACAAGCTCCAACTCGGTTTTACAGTGAAAACGGCAGGCACTTCAAACCGGCACTAGGAAACAGACTGAGAAATCAGAGTAAGGGTTTCTCCTGCAAACAGTTCCCTTTGTGCTGGATGAACGAACGTCTCTCCACATGCTCAGTTCTGAGAGATAAGTGTGTGTGAAATCCGTCCTTCACCTGCTTGAAGGGAACACAAAGTTTCTTTTCAGTTGCCAACTCCAGTCCATACATATATATGGGGAGGTACAAGCTCCAACTCTGTTTTACAGTGAAAACGGCAGGCAATTCAAACCGGCACTAGGAAACAGACTGAGAAACCAGAGTCAGGGTTTCTCCTGCAAACCGTTCCCTTTTTGCTGGATGAACGAACGTCTCTCCACATGCTCAGTTCTGAGAGATAAGTGTGTGTGAAAGCCGTCCTTCACCTGCTTGAAGGGAACACAAAGTTTCTTTTCAGTTGCCAACTCCAGTCCATACATATATATGGGGAGGTACAAGCTCCAACTCGGTTTTACAGTAAAAACGGCAGGCACTTCAAACCGGCACTAGGAAACAGACTGAGAAACCAGAGTAAGGGTTTCTCTTGCAACCCGTTCCCTTTGTGCTGCATGACCGAACGTCTCTCCACATGCTCATTTCTGAGAGATAAGTGTGTGTGAAAGCCGTCCTTCACCTAGCTTGAAGGGAACACAAAGTTTCTTTTCAGTTGCAAACTCCACTCCATACATATATATGGGGAGGTACAAGCTCCAACTCGGTTTTACAGTGAAAACGGCAGGCACTTCAAACCGGCACTAGGAAACAGACTGAGAAACCAGAGTAAGGGTTTCTCCTGCAAACAGTTCCCTTTGTGCTGGATGAACGAACGTCTCTCCACATGCTCAGTTCTGAGAGATAAGTGTGTGTGAAAGCCGTCCTTCACCTGCTTGAAGGGAACACAAAGTTTCTTTTCAGTTGCCAACTCCACTCCATACATATATATGGGGAGGTACAAGCTCCAACTCGGTTTTACAGTGAAAACGGTAGGCACTTCAAACCGGCACTAGGAAACAGACTGAGAAACCAGAGTAAGGGTTTCTCCTGCAACCCGTTCCCTTTGTGCTGGATGAACGAACGTCTCTCCACATGCTCAGTTCTGAGAGATAAGTGTGTGTGAAAGCCGTCCTTCACCTAGCTTGAAGGGAACACAAAGTTTCTTTTCAGTTGCCAACTCCACTCCATACATATATAAGGGGAAGTACAAGCTCCAACTCGATTTTACAGTGAAAATGGCAGGCAATTCAAACCGGGAATAGGAAACAGACTGAGAAACCAGAGTAAGGGTTTCCCCTGCAAACCGTTCCCTTTGTGCTGGAAGAACGAACGTCTCTCCACATGCTCAGTTCTGAGAGATAAGTGTGTGTGAAAGCCGACCTTCACCTAGCTTGAAGGGAACACAAAGTTTCTTTTCAGTTGCAAACACCACCCCATGCATATATATGGGGAGGTACAAGCTCCAACTCGGTTTTACAGTGAAAACGGCAGGCACTTCAAACCGGCACTAGGAAACAGACTGAGAAACCAGAGTCAGGGTTTCTCCTGCAACCCGTTCCCTTTGTGCTGGATGAAAGAACGTCTCTCCACATGCTCAGTTCTGAGAGATAAGTGTGTGTGAAAGCCGTCCTTCACCTAGCTTGAAGGGAACACAAATTTCTTTTCAGTTGCCAACACCAGTCCATACATATATATGGGGAGGTACAAGCTCCAACTCGGTTTTACAGTGAAAACGGCAGGCACTTCAAACCGGCACTAGGAAACAGACTGAGAAACCAGAGTAAGGGTTTCTCTTGCAACCCGTTCCCTTTGTGCTGCATGACCGAACGTCTCTCCACATGCTCATTTCTGAGAGATAAGTGTGTGTGAAAGCCGTCCTTCACCTAGCTTGAAGGGAACACAAAGTTTCTTTTCAGTTGCAAACTCCACTCCATACATATATATGGGGAGGTACAAGCTCCAACTCGGTTTTACAGTGAAAAAGGCAGGCACTTCAAACCGGCACTAGGAAACAAACTGAGAAACCAGAGTAAGGGTTTCGCCTGCAACCCGTTCCCTTTGTGCTGGATGAACGAACGTCTCTCCACATGCTTAGTTCTGAGAGATAAGTGTGTGTGAAAGCCGTCCTTCACCTAGCTTGAAGGGAACACAAAGTTTCTTTTCAGTTGCCAACTCCACTCCATACATATATATGGGGAGGTACAAGCTCCAACTCGGTTTTACAGTGAAAACGGTAGGCACTTCAAACCGGCACTAGGAAACAGACTGAGAAACCAGAGTAAGGGTTTCTCCTGCAACCCGTTCCCTTTTTGCTGGATGAAAGAAAGTCTCTCCACATGCTCAGTTCTGAGAGATAAGTGTGTGTGAAAGCCGTCCTTCACCTAGCTTGAAGGGAACACAAAGTTTCTTTTCAGTTGCAACTCCGCTCCTTACATATATATGGGGTGGTACAAGCTCCAACTCGGTTTTACAGTGAAAACGGCAGGCACTTCAAACCGGCACTAGGAAACAGACTGAGAAACCAGAGTAAGGGTTTCTCCTGCAACCAGTTCCCTTTGTGCTGGATGAACGAACGTCTCTCCACATGCTCAGTTCTGAGAGATAAGTGTGTGTGAAAGCCGTACTTCACCTAGCTTGAAGGGAACACAAAGTTTCTTTTCAGTTGCAAACTACGCTCCGTACATATATATGGGGAGGTACAAGCTCCAACTCGATTTTACAGTGAAAATGGCAGGCACTTCAAACCGGCACTAGGAAACAGACTGAGAAACCAGAGTAAGGGTTTCCCCTGCAAACCGTTCCCTTTGTGCTGGATGAACGAACGTCTCTCCACATGCTCAGTTCTGAGAGATAAGTGTGTGTGAAAGCCGTCCTTCACCTAGCTTGAAGGGAACACAAAGTTTCTTTTCAGTTGCAAACACCACCCAATACATATATATGGGGAGGTACAAGCTCCAACTCGGTTTTACAGTGAAAACGGCAGGCACTTCAAACCGGCACTAGGAAACAGACTGAGAAACCAGAGTCAGGGTTTCTCCTGCAACCCGTTCCCTTTGTGCTGGATGAAAGAACGTCTCTCCACATGCTCAGTTCTGAGAGATAAGTGTGTGTGAAAGCCGTCCTTCACCTAGCTTGAAGGGAACACAAAGTTTCTTTTCAGGTGCAAACTCCACTCCATACATATATATGGGGAAGTACAAGCTCCAACTCGGTTTTACAGTGAAAACGGCAGGCATTTCAAACCGGCACTAGGAAACAGACTGAGAAACCAGAGTAAGGGTTTCTCCTGCAATCCGCACCCTTTGTGCTGGATGAACGAACGTCTCTCCACATGCTCAGTTCTCAGAGATAAGTGTGTGTGAAAGCCGTCCTTCAACTAGCTTGAAGGGAACACAAAGTTTCTTTTCAGTTGCCAACTCCACTCCATACATATATATGGGGAGGTACAAGCTCCAACTCGGTTTTACAGTGAAAACGGCAGGCACTTCAAACCGGCACTAGAAAACAGACTGAGAAACCAGAGTAAGGGTTTCTCCTGCAAACCGTTCCCTTTGTGCTGGATGAAAGAACGTGTCTCCACATGCTCAGTTCTGAGAGATAAGTGTGTGTGAAAGCCGTCCTTCACCTAGCTTGAAGGGAACACAAAGTTTCTTTTCAGTTGCAAACTCCACTCCATACATATATATGGGGAGGTACAAGCTCCAACTCGGTTTTACAGTGAAAAAGGAAGGCAGTAAATACCGGCACTAGGAAACAGACTGAGAAACCAGAGTCAGTGATTCTCCTGCAACCCATTCCCTTTGTGCTGGATGAACGAACGTCTCTCCACATGCTCAGTTCTGAGAGATAAGTGTGTGTGAAAGCCGTACTTCACCTAGCTTGAAGGGAACACAAAGTTTCTTTTCAGTTGCAAACTCCACTCCATACATATATATGGGGAGGTAAAATCTCCAACGCGGTTTTACAGTGAAAACGGCAGGCACTTCAAACCGGCACTAGGAAACAGACTGAGAAACCAGAGTAAGGGTTTCTCCTGCAAACCGTTCCCTTTGTGCTGGATGAACGAACGTCTCTCCACATGCTCAGTTCTGAGAGAAAAGTGTGTGTGAAAGCCGTCCTTCACCTAGCTTGAAGGGAACACAAAGTTTCTTTTCAGTTGCAAACTCCACTCCGTACATATATATGGGGAGGTACAAGCTCCAATTCGGTTTTACAGTGAAAACGGAAGGCAGTAAATACCGGCAATAGGAAACAGACTGAGAAACCAGAGTCAGTGTTTCTCCTGCAACACATTCCCTTTGTGCTGGATCAACGAACTTCTATCCACATGCTCAGTTCTGAGGGATAAGTGTGTGTGAAAGCCGTCCTTCACCTAACTTGAAGGGAACACAAAGTTTCTTTTCAGTTGCAAACTCCACTCCATACATATATATGGGGAGGTACAAGCTCCAACTCGGTTTTACAGTGAAAACGGCAGGCACTTCAAACCGGCACTAGGAAACAGACTGAGAAACCAGAGTAAGGGTTTCTCCTGCAAACCGTTCCCTTTGTGCTGGATGAACGAACGTCTCTCCACATGCTCAGTTCTCAGAGATAAGTGTGTGTGAAAGCCGTCCTTCAACTAGCTTGAAGGAAACACAAAGTTTCTTTTCAGATGCCAACACCACTCCATACATATATATGGGGAGGTACAAGCTCCAACTCGGTTTTACAGTGAAAACGGCAGGCACTCCAAACCGGCACTAGGAAACAGACTGAGAAACCAGAGTAAGGGTTTCTCCTGCAACCCGTTCCCTTTGTGCTGGATGAACGAACGTCTCTCCACATTCTCAGTTCTGAGAGATAAGTGTGTGTGAAAGCCGTCCTTCACTTAGCTTGAAGGGAACACAAAGTTTCTTTTCAGTTGCAAACTCCACTCCATACATATATATGGGGAGGTACAAGCTCCAACTCGGTTTTACAGTGAAAACGGCAGGCACTTCAAACCGGCACTAGGAAACAGACTGAGAAACCAGAGTCAGTGTTTCTCCTGCAACCCATTCCCTTTGTGCTGGATGAACGAACGTCTCTCCACATGCTCAGTTCTGAGAGATAAGTGTGTGTGAAAGCCGTTCTTTACCTAGCTTGAAGGGAACACAAAGTTTCTTTTCAGTTGCAAACTCCGATCCGTACATATATATGGGGAGGTACAAGCTCCAACTCGGTTTTACAGTGAAAACGGCAGGCACTTCAAACCGGCACTAGGAAACAGACTGAGAAACCAGAGTCAGTGTTTCTCCTGCAACCCATTCCATTAGTGCTGAATGAACGAACGTCTCTCCACATGCTCAGTTCTGAGAGATATGTGTGTGTGAAAGCCGTCCTTCACCTAGCTTGAAGGGAACACAAAGTTTCTTTTCAGAGGCAAACTCCACTCCATACATATATATGGGGAAGTACAAGATCCAACTCGGTTTTATAGTGAAAACGGAAGGCAGTAAATACCGGCAATAGGAAATAGACTGAGAAACCAGAGTAAGGGTTTCTCCTGTAACCCGTTCCCTTTGTGCTGGATGAACGAACGTCTCTCCACATGCTCAGTTCTGAGAGACAAGTGTGTGTGAAAGCCGTCCTTCACCTAGCTTGAAGGGAACTCAAAGTTTCTTTTCAGTTGCAAACTCCACTCCATACATATATATGGGGTAGAAAAAGCTCCAACACGGTTTTACAGTGAAACCGGCAGGCACTTCAAACCGGCACTAGGAAACAGACTGAGAAACCAGAGTAAGGGTTTCTCCTGCAACCCGTTCCCTTTGTGCTGGATGAACGAACGTCTCTCCACATGCTCAGTTCTGAGAGATAAGTGTGTGTGAAAGCCGTCCTTCACCTAGCTTGAAGGGAACACAAAGTTTCTTTTCAGTTGCAAACTCCACTCCATACATATATATGGGGAGGTAAAGCTCCAACTCGGTTTTACAGTGAAAACGGCAGGCACTTCAAACCGGCACTAGGAAACAGACTGAGAAACCAGAGTAAGGGTTTCTCCTGCAAACCGTTCCCTTTGTGCTGGATGAACGAACGACTCTCCACATGCTCAGTTCTCAGAGATAAGTGTGTGTGAAAGCCGTCCTTCAACTAGCTTGAAGGGAACACAAAGTTTCTTTTCAGTTGCCAACTCCACTCCATACATATATATGGGGTGGTACAAGCTCCAACTCGGTTTTACAGTGAAAATGGTAGGCACTTCAAACCGGCACTAGGAAACAGACTGAGAAACCAGAGTAAGGGTTTCTCCTGCAACCCGTTCCCTTTGTGCTGGATGAACGAATGTTTCTTCACATGCTCAGTTCTGAGAGATAAGTGTGTGTGAAAGCCGTCCTTCAACTTCTTGTAGGGAACACAAAGTTTCATTTCAGTTGCAAACTCCACTCCATACATATATATGGGGTGGTACAAGCTCCAACTCGGTTTTACAGTGAAAACGGTAGGCACTTCAAACCGGCACTAGGAAACAGACTGTGAAACCAGAGTAAGGGTTTCTCCTGCAACCCGTACCCTTTGTGCTGGATGAACGAACGTCTCTCCACATGCTCAGTTCTGAGAGACAAGTGTGTGTGAAAGCCGTCCTTCACCTAGCTTGAAGGGAACTCAAAGTTTCTTTTCAGTTGCAAACTCCACTCCATACATATATATGGGGTAGAAAAAGCTCCAACACGGTTTTTCAGTGAAACCGGCAGGCACTTCAAACCGGCAATAGGAAACAGACTGAGAAACCAGAGTAAGGGTTTCTCCTGCAACCCGTTCCCTTTGTGCTGGATGAACGAACGTCTCTCCACATGCTCAGTTCTGAGAGATAAGTGTGTGTGAAAGCCGTCCTTCACCTAGCTTGAAGGGAACACAAAGTTTCTTTTAAGTTGCAAACTCCACTCCATACATATATATGGGGTGGAACAAGCTCCAACTCGGTTTTACAGTGAAAACGGCAGGCACTTCAAATCGGCACTAGGAAACAGACTGAGAAACCAGAGTAATGGTTTCTCCTGCAAACCGTTCCCTTTGTGCTGGATGAACGAACGTCTCTCCACATGCTCAGTTCTCAGAGATAAGTGTGTGTGAAAGCCGTCCTTCAACTAGCTTGAAGGGAACACAAAGTTTCTTTTCAGTTGCAAACCCCACTCCATACATATATATGGGGTGGTACAAGCTCCAACTCGGTTTTACAGTGAAAATGGTAGGCACTTCAAACCGGCACTAGGAAACAGACTGAGAAACCAGAGTAAGGGTTTCTCCTGCAACCCGTTCCCTTTTTGCTGGATGAACGAATGTCTCTTCACATGCTCAGTTCTGAGAGATAAGTGTGTGTGAAAGCCGTCCTTCACCTTCTTGAAGGGAACACAAAGTTTCATTTCAGTTGCAAACTCCACTCCATACATATATATGGGGAGGTACAAGCTCCAACTCGGTTTTACAGTGAAAACGGCAGGCACTTCAAACCGGCACTAGGAAACAGACTGAGAAACCAGAGTAAGGGTTTCTCCTGCAAACCGTTCCCTTTGTGCTGGATGAACGAACGTCTCTCCACATGCTCAGTTCTCAGAGATAAGTGTGTGTGAAAGCCGTCCTTCAACTAGCTTGAAGGGAACACAAAGTTTCTTTTCAGTTGCCAACTCCACTCCATACATATATATGGGGAGGTACAAGCTCCAACTCGGTTTTACAGTGAAAACGGCAGGCACTTCAAACCGGCACTAGGAAACAGACTGAGAAACCAGAGTAAGGGTTTCTCCTGCAACCCGTTCCCTTTGTGCTGGATGAACGAACGTCTCTCCACATGCTCAGTTCTGAGAGATAAGTGTGTGTGAAAGCCGTCCTTCACCTAGCTTGAAGGGAACACAAAGTTTCTTTTCAGTTGCAAACTCCACTCCATACATATATATGGGGTGGTACAAGCTCCAACTCGGTTTTACAGTGAAAACGGTAGGCACTTCAAACCGGCACTAGGAAACAGACTGTGAAACCAGAGTAAGGGTTTCTCCTGCAACCCGTTCCCTTTGTGCTGGATGAACGAACGTCTCTCCACATGCTCAGTTCTGAGAGATAAGTGTGTGTGAAAGCCGTCCTTCACCTAGCTTGAAGGGAACACAAAGTTTCTTTTCAGATGCAAACTCCACTCCATACATATATATGGGGAAGTACAAGATCCAACTCGATTTTATAGTGAAAAAGGAAGGCAGTAAATACCGGCAATAGGAAATAGACTGAGAAACCAGAGTAAGGGTTTCTCCTGTAACCCGTTCCGTTTGTGCTGGATGAACGAACGTCTCTCCACATGCTCAGCTCTGAGAGACAAGTGTGTGTGAAAGCCGTCCTTCACCTAGCTTGAAGGGAACTCAAAGTTTCTTTTCAGTTGCAAACTCCACTCCATACATATATATGGGGTAGAAAAAGCTCCAACACGGTTTTACAGTGAAACCGGCAGGCACTTCAAACCGGCAATAGGAAACAGACTGAGAAACCAGAGTAAGGGTTTCTCCTGCAACCCGTTCCCTTTGTGCTGGATGAACGAACGTCTCTCCACATGCTCAGTTCTGAGAGATAAGTGTGTGTGAAAGCCGTCCTTCAACTAGCTTGAAGGGAACACAAAGTTTCTTTTCAGTTGCCAACTCCACTCCATACATATATATGGGGTTGAACAAGCTCCAACTCGGTTTTACAGTGAAAACGGCAGGCACTTCAAACCGGCACTAGGAAACAGACTGAGAAACCAGAGTAAAGGTTTCCCCTGCAACCCGTTCCCTTTGTGCTGGATGAACGAACGTCTCTCCACATGCTCAGTTCTGAGAGATAAGTGTGTGTGAAAGCCGTCCTTCACCTAGCTTGAAGGGAACACAAAGTTTCTTTTCAGTTGCAAACTCCACTCCATACATATATATGGGGAGGTAAAGCTCCAACTCGGTTTTACAGTGAAAACGGCAGGCACTTCAAACCGGCACTAGGAAACAGACTGAGAAACCAGTGTAAGGGTTTCTCCTGCAACCCGTTCCCTTTGTGCTGGATGAACGAACGTCTCTCCACATGCTCAGTTCTGAGAGATAAGTGTGTGTGAAAGCCGTCCTTCACCTAGCTTGAAGGGAACACAAAGTTTCTTTTCAGTTTCAAACTCCACTCCATACATATATATGGGGTGGTACAAGCTCCAACTCGGTTTTACAGTGAAAACGGCAGGCACTTCAAACCGGCACTAGGAAACAGACTGAGAAACCAGAGTAAGGGTTTCTCCTGCAACCCGTTCCCTTTGTGCTGGATGAACGAATGTCTCTTCACATGCTCAGTTCTGAGAGATAAGTGTGTGTGAAAGCCGTCCTTCACCTTCTTGAAGGGAACACAAAGTTTCATTTCAGTTGCAAACTCCACTCCATACATATATATGGGGAGGTACGAGCTCCAACTCGGTTTTACAGTGAAAACGGCAGGCACTTCAAACCGGCACTAGGAAACAGACTGAGAAAACAGAGTAAGGGTTTCCCTGCAAACCGTTCCCTTTGTGCTGGATGAACGAACGTCTCTCCACATGCTAAGTTCTCAGAGATAAGTGTGTGTGAAAGCCGTCCTTCAACTAGCTTGAAGGGAACACAAAGTTTCTTTTCAGTTGCCAACTCCACTCCATACATATATATGGGGAGGTACAAGCTCCAACTCGGTTTTACAGTGAAAACGGCAGGCACTTCAAACCGGCACTAGGAAACAGACTGAGAAACCAGAGTAAGGGTTTCTCCTGCAACCCGTTCCCTTTGTGCTGGATGAACGAACGTCTCTCCACATGCTCAGTTCTGAGAGATAAGTGTGTGTGAAAGCCGTACTTCACCTAGCTTGAAGGGAACACAAAGTTTCTTTTCAGTTGTAAACTCCACTCCATACATATATATGGGGTGGTACAAGCTCAAACTCGGTTTTACAGTGAAAACTGCAGGCACTTCAAACCGGCACTAGGAAACAGACTGAGAAACCAGAGTAAGGGATTCTCCTGCAACCCGTTCCCATTGTGCTGGATGAACGAACGTCTCTCCTCATGCTCAGTTCTGAGAGATAAGTGTGTGTGAAAGCCGTCCTTCACCTAGCTTGAAGGAAACACAAATTTCTTTTCAGTTGCAAACTTCACTCCATACAAATATATGGGGAGGTACAAGCTCCAACTCGGTTTTACAGTGAAAACGGCAGGCACTCCAAACCGGCACTAGGAAACAGACAGAGAAACCAGAGTAAGGGTTTCTCCTGCAACCCGTTCCCTTTGTGCTGGATGAACGAACGTCTCTCCACATGCTCAGTTCTGAGAGATAAGTGTGTGTGAAAGCCGTCCTTCACCTAGCTTGAAGGGAACACAAAGTTTCTTTTCAGTTGCCAACTCCACTCCATACATATATATGGGGTTGAACAAGCTCCAAATCGGTTTTACAGTGAAAACGGCAGGCACTTCAAACCGGCACTAGGAAACAGACTGAGAAACCAGAGTAAGGGTTTCTCCTGCAACCCGTTCCCTTAGTGCTGGATGAACGAACGTCTCTCCACATGCTCAGTTCTGAGAGATAAGTGTGAGTGAAAGCCGTCCTTCACCTAGCTTGAAGGGAACACAAAGTTTCTTTTCAGTTGCAAACTCCACTCCATACATATATATGGGGAGGTACAAGCTCCAACTCGGTTTTACAGTGAAAACGGCAGGCACTTCAAACCGGCACTAGGAAACAGACTGAGAAACCAGAGTCAGTGTTTCTCCTGCAACCCATTCCCTTTGTGCTGGATCAACGAACGTCTCTCCACATGCTCAGTTCTGAGAGATAAGTGTGTGTGAAAGCCGTCCTTCACCTAGCTTGAAGGAAACACAAAGTTTCTTTTCAGTTGCAAACTCCACTCCATACATATATATGGGGTGGAACAAGCTCCAACTCGATTTTACAGTGAAAACGGCAGGCACTTCTAACCGGCACTAGGAAACAGACTGAGAAACCACAGTAAGGGTTTCTTCTGCAAACCGTTCACTTTGTGCTGGATGAACGAACGTCTCTCCACATTCTCAGTTCTGAGAGATAAGTGTGTGTGAAAGCCGTCCTTCACCTAGCTTGAAGGGAACCCAAAGTTTCTTTTCAGTTGCCAACTCCACTCCATACATATATATGGGGTGGAACAAGCTCCAACTCGGTTTTACAGTGAAAACGGCAGGCACTTCAAACCGGCACTAGGAAACAGACTGAGAAACCAGAGCAAGGGTTTCTCCTGCAACCCGTTCCCTTTGTGTTGGATGAACGAACGTCTCTCCACATGCTCAGATCTGAGAGATAAGTGTGTCTGAAAGCCGTCCTACACATAGCTTGAAGGGAACACGAAGTATCTTTTCAGATGCAAACTCAACATTATATATATATAAGGGGAGGTACAAGCTCAAACTCGGTTTTACAGTGAAAACGGCAGGCACTTCAAACCGGCACTAGTAAACAGACTGAGAAACCAGAGAAAGGGTTTCTCCTGCAACCCGTTCCCTTTGTGCTGGATGAACGAACGTCTCTCCACATGCTGAGTTCTGAGAGATAAGTGTGTGTGAAAGCCGTCCTTCACCTAGCTTGAATGGAACACAAAGTTTCTTTTCAGTTGCAAACTCCACTCCATACATATATATGGGGAGGTACAAGCTCCAACTCGGTTTTACAGTGAAAACGGCAGGCACTTCAAACGGGCACTAGGAAACAGACTGAGAAACCAGAGTAAGGGTTTCTCCTGCAACACGTTCCCTTTGTGCTGGATGAACGAACGTCTCTCCACACGCTCAGTTCTGAGAGATAAGTGTGTGTGAAAGCCGTCCTTCACCTAGCTTGAAGGGAACACAAAGTTTCTTTTCAGTTGCCAACTCCACTCCATACATATATATGGGGTTGAACAAGCCCCAACTCGGATTTACAGTGAAAACGGCAGGCACTTCAAACCGGCACTAGGAAACAGACTGAGAAACCAGAGTAAGGGTTTCTCCTGCAACCCGTTCACTTTGTGCTGGATGAACGAACGTCTCTCCACATGCTCAGTTCTGAGAGATAAGTGTGTGTGAAAGCCGTCCTTCACCTAGCTTGAAGGGAACACAAAGTTTCTTTTCAGTTGCCAACTCCACTCCATACATATATATGGGGTGGAATAAGCTCCAACTCGGTTTTACAGTGAAAACGGCAGGCACTTCAAAACGCCACTAGGAAACAGACTGTGAAACCAGAGTAAGGGTTTCTCCTGCAACCCGTTCCCTTTGTGCTGGATGAACGAACGTCTCTCCACATTCTCAGGTCTGAGAGATAAGTGTGTGTGAAAGCCGTCCTTCACCTAGCTTGAAGGGAACACAAAGTTTCTTCTCAGTTGCCAACTCCACTCCATACATATATATGGGGTGGAACAAGCTCCAACTCGGTTTTACAGTGAAAACGGCAGGCACTTCAAACCGGTACTAGGAAACAGACTGAGAAACCAGAGTAAGGGTTTCTCCTGCAACCCGTTCCCTTTGTGCTGAATGAACGAACATCTCTACACATGCTCAGTTCTGAGAGATAAGTGTGTGTGAAAGCCGTCCTTCACCTAGCATGAATGGAACACACACTTTCTTTTCAGTTGCAAACTTCACTCCATACATATATATGGGGTGGAACAAGCTCCAACTCGGTTTTACAGTGAAAACGGCAGGCACTTCAAACCGGTACTAGGAAACAGACTGAGAAACCAGAGTAAGGGTTTCGCCTGCAACCCGTTCCCTTTGTGCTGGATGAACGAACGTCTCTTCACATGCTCAATTCTGAGAGATAAGTGTGTGTGAAAGCCGTCCTTCACCTGCTTGAAGGGAACACAAAGTTTCTTTTCAGTTGCAAACTCCACTCCTTACATACATATTGGGAAGTACAAGCTCCAACTCGGTTTTACAGTGAAAACGGCAGGCACTTCAAACCGGCACTAGGAAACAGACAGAGAAACCAGAGTAAGGGTTTCTCCTGCAACCCGTTCCCTTTGTGCTGGATGAACGAACGTCTCTCCACATGCTCAGTTCTGAGAGATAAGTGTGTGTGAAAGCCGTCCTTCACCTAGCTTGAAGGAAACACAAATTTCTTTTCAGTTGCAAACTCCACTCCATACAAATATATGGGGAGGTACAAGCTCCAACTCGGTTTTACAGTGAAAACGGCAGGCACTTCAAACCGGCACTAGGAAACAGACAGAGAAACCAGAGTAAGGGTTTCTCCTGCAACCCGTTCCCTTTGTGCTGGATGAACGAACGTCTCTCCACATGCTCAGTTCTGAGAGATAAGTGTGTGTGAAAGCCGTCCTTCACCTAGCTTGAAGGGAACACAAAGTTTCTTTTCAGTTGCCAACTCCACTCCATACATATATATGGGGTTGAACAAGCTCCAACTCGGTTTTACAGTGAAAACGGCAGGCACTTCAAACCGGCACTAGGAAACAGACTGAGAAACCAGAGTAAGGGTTTCTCCTGCAACCCGTTCCCTTTGTGCTGGATGAACGAACGTCTCTCCACATGCTCAGTTCTGAGAGATAAGTGTGTGTGAAAGCCGTCCTTCACCTAGCTTGAAGGGAACACAAAGTTTCTTTTCAGTTGTCAACTCCACTCCATACATATATATGGGGTGGAACAAGCTCCAACTCGGATTTACAGTGAAAACGGCAGGCACTTCAAACCGGCACTAGGAAACAGACTGAGAAACCAGAGTAAGGGTTTCTCCTGCAACCCGTTCCCTTTGTGCTGGATGAACGAACGTCTCTCCACATGCTCAGTTCTGAGAGATAAGTGTGTGTGTAAGCCGTCCTTCAATTAGCTTGAAGGAAACACAAATTTCTTTTCAGTTGCAAACTCCACTCCATACAAATATATGGGGAGGTACAAGCTCCAACTCGGTTTTATAGTGAAAACGGAAGGCACTAAATACCGGAAATAGGAAATAGACTGAGAAACCAGAGTAAGGGTTTCTCCTGCAACCCGTTCCCTTTGTGCTGGATGAACGAACGTCTCTCCACATGCTCAGTTCTGAGAGAAAAGTGTGTGTGAAAGCCGACCTTCACCTAGCTTGAAGGGAACACAAAGTTTCTTTTCAGTTGCCAACTCCACTCCATACATATATATGGGGTGGAACAAGCTCCAACTCGGTTTTACAGTGAAAACGGCAGGCACTTCAAACCGCCACTAGGAAACAGACTGTGAAACCAGAGTAAGGGTTTCTCCTGGAACCCGTTCCCTTTGTGCTGGATGAACGAACGTCTCTCCACATTCTCAGGTCTGAGAAATAAGTGTGTGTGAAAGCCGTCCTTCACCTAGCTTGAAGGAAACACAAATTTCTTTTCAGTTGCAAACTCCACTCCATACAAATATATGGGGTTGTACAAGCTCCAACTCGGTTTTACAGTGAAATCGGCAGGCACTTCAAACCGGCACTAGGAAACAGACAGAGAAACCAGAGTAAGGGTTTCGCCTGCAACCCGTTCCCTTTGTGCTGGATGAACGAACGTCTCTCCACATGCTCAGTTCTGAGAGATAAGTGTGTGTGAAAGCCGTCCTTCACCTAGCTTGAAGGGAACACAAAGTTTCTTTTCAGTTGCCAACTCCAGTCCATACATATATATGGGGTTGAACAAGCTCCAACTCGGTTTTACAGTGAAAACGGCAGGCACTTCAAACCGGCACTAGGAAACAGACTGAGAAACCAGAGTAAGGGTTTCTCCTGCAACCCGTTCCCTTTGTGCTGGATGAACGAACGTCTCTCCACATGCTCAGTTCTGAGAGATAAGTGTGTGTGAAAGCCGTCCTTCACCTAGCTTGAAGGGAACACAAAGTATCTTTTCAGATGCAAACACAACTTTATATATATATAAGGGGAGGTACAAGCTCCAACTCGGTTTTACAGTGAAAACGGCAGGCACTTCAAACCGCCACTAGGAAACAGACTGAGAAACCAGAGTAAGTGTTTCTCCTGCAACCCGTTCCCTTTGTGCTGGATGAACGAACGTCTCTCCACATGCTCAGTTCTCAGAGATAAGTGTGTGTGAAAGCCGTCCTTCACCTAGCTTGAATGGAACACAAAGTTTCTTTTCAGTTGCAAACTCCACTCCATACATATATATGGGGAGGTACAAGCTCCAACTCGGTTTTACAGTGAAAACGGCAGGCACTTCAAACGGGCACCAGGAAACAGACTGAGAAACCAGAGTAAGGGTTTCTCCTGCAACCCGTTCCCTTTGTGCTGGATGAACGAACGTCTCTCCACATGCTCAGTTCTGAGAGATAAGTGTGTGTGAAAGCCGTCCTTCACCTAGCTTGAAGGGAACACAAAGTTTCTTTTCAGTTGCCAACTACACTCCTTACATATATATGGGGAGGTACAAGCTCAAACTCGGTTTTACAGTGAAAACGGCAGGCACTTCAAACCGGCACTAGGAAACAGAGTGAGAAACCAGAGTAAGGGATTCTCCTGCAACCCGTTCACTTTGTGCTGGATGAACGAACGTCTCTCCACATGCTCAGTTCTGAGAGATTAGTGTGTGTGAAAGCCGTCCTTCACCTAGCTTGAAGGAAACACAAATTTCTTTTCAGTTGCAAACTCCACTCCATACAAATATATGGGGAGGTACAAGCTCCAACTCGGTTTTATAGTGAAAACGGAAGGCACTAAATACCGGAAATAGGAAATAGACTGAGAAACCAGAGTAAGGGTTTCTCCTGCAACCCGTTCCCTTTGTGCTGGATGAACGAACGTCTCTCCACATGCTCAGTTCTGAGAGAAAAGTGTGTGTGAAAGCCGTCCTTCACCTAGCTTGAAGGGAACACAAAGTTTCTTTTCAGTTGCCAACTCCACTCCATACATATATATGGGGTGGAAGAAGCTCCAACTCGGTTTTACAGTGAAAACGGCAGGCACTTCAAACCGCCACTAGGAAACAGACTGTGAAACCAGAGTAAGGGTTTCTCCTGGAACCCGTTCCCTTTGTGCTGGATGAACGAACGTCTCTCCACATGCTCAGTTCTGAGAAATAAGTGTGTGTGAAAGCCGCCCTTCACCTAGCTTGAAGGGAACACAAAGTTTCTTTTCAGTTGCAAACTCCACTCCATACATATATAAGGGGTGGTACAAGCTCCAACTCGGTTTTACAGTGAAAACGGCAGGCACTTCAAACCGGCACTAGGAAACAGACTTAGAAAACAGAGTAAGGGTTTCTCCTGCAAACCGTTCCCTTTGTGCTGGATGAACGAACGTCTCTCCACATGCTCAGTTCTCAGAGATAAGTGTGTGTGAAAGCCGTCCTTCAACTAGCTTGAAGGGAACACAAAGTTTCTTTTCAGTTGCCAACTCCACTCCATACATATATATGGGGAGGTACAAGCTCCAACTCGGTTTTACAGTGAAAACGGCAGGCACTTCAAACCGGCACTAGGAAACAGACTGAGAAACCAGAGTCTGTGTTTCTCCTGCAACCCATTCCGTTTGTGCTGGATGAACGAACGTCTCCCAACATGCTCAGTTCTGAGAGATAAGTGTGTGTGAAAGCCGACTTTCACCTATCTTGAAGGGAACACAAAGTTTCTTTTCAGTTGCAAACTCCACTCCATACATATATATGGGGAGGTACAAGCTCCAACTAGGTTTTACAGTGAAAACGGCAGGCACTTCAAACCGGCACTAGGAAACAGACAGAGAAACCAGAGTAAGGGTTTCGCCTGCAACCCGTTCCCTTTGTGCTGGATGAACGAACGTCTCTTCACATGCTCAATTCTGAGAGATAAGTGTGTGTGAAAGCCGTCCTTCACCTGCTTGAAGGGAACACAAAGTTTCTTTTCAGTTGCAATCTCCACTCCATACATATATAAGGGGTGGTACAAGCTCCAACTCGGTTTTACAGTGAAAACGGCAGGCACTTCAAACCGGCACTAGGAAACAGACTGAGAAACCAGAGTAAGGGTTTCTCCTGCAACCCGTTCCCTTTGTGCTGGATGAACGAATGTCTCTTCACATGCTCAGTTCTGAGAGATAAGTGTGTGTGAAAGCCGTCCTTCACCTTCTTGAAGGGAACACAAAGTTTCATTTCAGTTGCAAACTCCACTCCATACATATATATGGGGAGGTACAAGCTCCAACTCGGTTTTACAGTGAAAACGGCAGGCACTTCAAACCGGCACTAGGAAACAGACTGAGAAACCAGAGTCAGTGTTTCTCCTGCAACCCATTCCGTTTGTGCTGGATGAACGAACGTCTCTCCACATGCTCAGTTCTGAGAGATAAGTGTGTGTGAAAGCCGACTTTCACCTATCTTGAAGGGAACACAAAGTTTCTTTTCAGTTGCAAACTCCACTCCATACATATATATGGGGAGGTACAAGCTCCAACTAGGTTTTACAGTGAAAACGGCAGGCACTTCAAACCGGCACTAGGAAACAGACTGAGAAACCAGAGTAAGGGTTTCGCCTGCAACCCGTTCCCTTTGTGCTGGATGAACGAACGTCTCTTCACATGCTCAATTCTGAGAGATAAGTGTGTGTGAAAGCCGTCCTTCACCTGCTTGAAGGGAACACAAAGTTTCTTTTCAGTTGCAATCTCCACTCCTTACATATATATTGGGAAGTACAAGCTCCAACTCGGTTTTACAGTGAAAAACGCAGGCACTTCAAACCGGCACTAGGAAACAGACTGAGAAACCAGAGTAAGGGTTTCTCCTGCAACCCGTTCCATTTGTGCTGGATGAACGAACGTCTCTCCACATGCTCAGTTCTGAGAGATAAGTGTGTGTGATAGCCGTCCTTCACCTAGCTTGAAGGGAACACAAAGTTTCTTTTCAGTTGCCAAGTACACTCCTTACATATATATGGGGAGGTACAAGCTCAAACTCGGTTTTACAGTGAAAATGGCAGGCACTTCAAACCGGCACTAGGAAACAGACTGAGAAACCAGAGTAAGGGATTCCCTGCAACCCGTTCCCTTTGTGCTGGATGAACGAACGTCTCTCCACATGCTCAGTTCTGAGAGATTTGTGTGTGTGAAAGCCGTCCTTCACCTAGCTTGAAGGGAACACAAAGTTTCTTTTCAGTTGCAAACTCCTCTCCATATATATATATGGGGTAGAAAAAACTCCAACATGGTTTTACAGTGAAACCGGCAGGCACTTCAAACCGGCACTAGGAAACAGACTGAGAAACCAGAGTAAGGGTTTCCCCTGCAACCCGTTCCCTTTGTGCTGGATGAACGAACGTATCTCCACATGCTCAGTTCTGAGAGATAAGTGTGTGTGAAAGCCGTCCTTCAACTAGCTTGAAGGGAACACAAAGTTTCTTTTCAGTTGCCAACTCCACTCCATACATATATATGGGGTTGAACAAGCTCCAACTCGGTTTTACAGTGAAAACGGCAGGCACGTCAAACCGGCACTAGAAAACAGACTGAGAAACCAGAGTAAAGGTTTCTCCTGCAACCCGTTCCCTTTGTGCTGGATGAACGAACGTCACTCCACATGCTCAGTTCTGAGAGATAAGTGTGTGTGAAAGCCGTCCTTCACCTAGCTTGAAGGGAACACAAAGTTTCTTTTCAGTTGCAAACTCCACTCCATACATATATATGGGGAGGTAAAGCTCCAACTCGGTTTTACAGTGAAAACGGCAGGCACTTCAAACCGGCACTAGGAAACAGACTGAGAAACCAGTGTAAGGGTTTCTCCTGCAACCCGTTCCCTTTGTGCTGGATGAACGAACGTCTCTCCACATGCTCAGTTCTGAGAGATAAGTGTGTGTGAAAGCCGTCCTTCACCTAGCTTGAAAGGAACACAAAGTTTCTTTTCAGTTGCAAACTCCACTCCATACATATATATGGGGTGGAAGAAGCTCCAACTCGGTTTTACAGTGAAAACGGCAGGCACTTCAAACCGCCACTAGGAAACAGACTGTGAAACCAGAGTAAGGGTTTCTCCTGGAACCCGTTCCCTTTGTGCTGGATGAACGAACGTCTCTCCACATGCTCAGTTCTGAGAAATAAGTGTGTGTGAAAGCCGCCCTTCACCTAGCTTGAAGGGAACACAAAGTTTCTTTTCAGTTGCAAACTCCACTCCATACATATATAAGGGGTGGTACAAGCTCCAACTCGGTTTTACAGTGAAAACGGCAGGCACTTCAAACCGGCACTAGGAAACAGACTTAGAAAACAGAGTAAGGGTTTCTCCTGCAAACCGTTCCCTTTGTGCTGGATGAACGAACGTCTCTCCACATGCTCAGTTCTCAGAGATAAGTGTGTGTGAAAGCCGTCCTTCAACTAGCTTGAAGGGAACACAAAGTTTCTTTTCAGTTGCCAACTCCACTCCATACATATATATGGGGAGGTACAAGCTCCAACTCGGTTTTACAGTGAAAACGGCAGGCACTTCAAACCGGCACTAGGAAACAGACTGAGAAACCAGAGTCTGTGTTTCTCCTGCAACCCATTCCGTTTGTGCTGGATGAACGAACGTCTCCCAACATGCTCAGTTCTGAGAGATAAGTGTGTGTGAAAGCCGAATTTCACCTATCTTGAAGGGAACACAAAGTTTCTTTTCAGTTGCAAACTCCACTCCATACATATATATGGGGAGGTACAAGCTCCAACTAGGTTTTACAGTGAAAACGGCAGGCACTTCAAACCGGCACTAGGAAACAGACAGAGAAACCAGAGTAAGGGTTTCGCCTGCAACCCGTTCCCTTTGTGCTGGATGAACGAACGTCTCTTCACATGCTCAATTCTGAGAGATAAGTGTGTGTGAAAGCCGTCCTTCACCTGCTTGAAGGGAACACAAAGTTTCTTTTCAGTTGCAATCTCCACTCCATACATATATAAGGGGTGGTACAAGCTCCAACTCGGTTTTACAGTGAAAACGGCAGGCACTTCAAACCGGCACTAGGAAACAGACTGAGAAACCAGAGTAAGGGTTTCTCCTGCAACCCGTTCCCTTTGTGCTGGATGAACGAATGTCTCTTCACATGCTCAGTTCTGAGAGATAAGTGTGTGTGAAAGCCGTCCTTCACCTTCTTGAAGGGAACACAAAGTTTCATTTCAGTTGCAAACTCCACTCCATACATATATATGGGGAGGTACAAGCTCCAACTCGGTTTTACAGTGAAAACGGCAGGCACTTCAAACCGGCACTAGGAAACAGACTGAGAAACCAGAGTCAGTGTTTCTCCTGCAACCCATTCCGTTTGTGCTGGATGAACGAACGTCTCTCCACATGCTCAGTTCTGAGAGATAAGTGTGTGTGAAAGCCGACTTTCACCTATCTTGAAGGGAACACAAAGTTTCTTTTCAGTTGCAACTCCACTCCATACATATATATGGGGAGGTACAAGCTCCAACTAGGTTTTACAGTGAAAACGGCAGGCACTTCAAACCGGCACTAGGAAACAGACTGAGAAACCAGAGTAAGGGTTTCTCCTGCAACCCGTTCCATTTGTGCTGGATGAACGAACGTCTCTCCACATGCTCAGTTCTGAGAGATAAGTGTGTGTGATAGCCGTCCTTCACCTAGCTTGAAGGGAACACAAAGTTTCTTTTCAGTTGCCAAGTACACTCCTTACATATATATGGGGAGGTACAAGCTCAAACTCGGTTTTACAGTGAAAATGGCAGGCACTTCAAACCGGCACTAGGAAACAGACTGAGAAACCAGAGTAAGGGATTCCCTGCAACCCGTTCCCTTTGTGCTGGATGAACGAACGTCTCTCCACATGCTCAGTTCTGAGAGATTTGTGTGTGTGAAAGCCGTCCTTCACCTAGCTTGAAGGGAACACAAAGTTTCTTTTCAGTTGCAAACTCCTCTCCATATATATATATGGGGTAGAAAAAACTCCAACATGGTTTTACAGTGAAACCGGCAGGCACTTCAAACCGGCACTAGGAAACAGACTGAGAAACCAGAGTAAGGGTTTCCCCTGCAACCCGTTCCCTTTGTGCTGGATGAACGAACGTATCTCCACATGCTCAGTTCTGAGAGATAAGTGTGTGTGAAAGCCGTCCTTCAACTAGCTTGAAGGGAACACAAAGTTTCTTTTCAGTTGCCAACTCCACTCCATACATATATATGGGGTTGAACAAGCTCCAACTCGGTTTTACAGTGAAAACGGCAGGCACGTCAAACCGGCACTAGAAAACAGACTGAGAAACCAGAGTAAAGGTTTCTCCTGCAACCCGTTCCCTTTGTGCTGGATGAACGAACGTCACTCCACATGCTCAGTTCTGAGAGATAAGTGTGTGTGAAAGCCGTCCTTCACCTAGCTTGAAGGGAACACAAAGTTTCTTTTCAGTTGCAAACTCCACTCCATACATATATATGGGGAGGTAAAGCTCCAACTCGGTTTTACAGTGAAAACGGCAGGCACTTCAAACCGGCACTAGGAAACAGACTGAGAAACCAGTGTAAGGGTTTCTCCTGCAACCCGTTCCCTTTGTGCTGGATGAACGAACGTCTCTCCACATGCTCAGTTCTGAGAGATAAGTGTGTGTGAAAGCCGTCCTTCACCTAGCTTGAAAGGAACACAAAGTTTCTTTTCAGTTGCAAACTCCACTCCATACATATATATGGGGTGGTACAAGCTCCAACTCGGTTTTACAGTGAAAACGGCAGGCACTTCAAACCGGCACTAGGAAACAGATTGAGAAACCAGAGTAAGGGTTTCTCCTGCAACCCGTTCCCTTTGTGCTGGATGAACGAATGTCTCTTCACATGCTCAGTTCTGAGAGATAAGTGTGTGTGAAAGCCGTCCTTCACCTTCTTGAAGGGAACACAAAGTTTCATTTCAGTTGCAAACTCCACTCCATACATATATATGGGGAGGTACAAGCTCCAACTCGGTTTTACAGTGAAACCGGCAGGCACTTCAATCCGGCACTAGGAAACAGACTGAGAAACCAGAGTAAGGGTTTCTCCTGCAACCCGTTCCCTTTGTGCTGGATGAACGAACGTCTCTCCACATGCTCAGTTCTGAGAGATAAGTGTGTGTGAAAGCCGTCCTTCAACTAGCTTGAAGGGAACACAAAGTTTCTTTTCAGTTGCCAACTCCACTCCATACATATATATGGGGTTGAACAAGCTCCAACTCGGTTTTACAGTGAAAACGGCAGGCACGTCAAACCGGCACTAGGAAACAGACTGAGAAACCAGAGTAAAGGTTTCTCCTGCAACCCATTCCCTTTGTGCTGGATGAAAGAACGTCTCTCCACATGCTCAGTTCTGAGAGATAAGTGTGTGTGAAAGCCGTCCTTCACCTAGCTTGAAGGGAACACAAAGTTTCTTTTCAGTTGCAAACTCCACTCCATACATATATATGGGGAGGTACAAGCTCCAACTCGATTTTACAGTGAAAAAGGCAGGCACTTCAAACCGGCACTAGGAAACAGACTGAGAAACCAGAGTAAGGGTTTCGCCTGCAACCCGTTCCCTTTGTGCTGGATGAACGAACGTCTCTCCACATGCTTAGTTCTGAGAGATAAGTGTGTGTGAAAGCCGTCCTTCACCTAGCTTGAAGGGAACACAAAATTTCTTTTCAGTTGCCAACTCCACTCCATACATATATATGGGGAGGTACAAGCTCCAACTCGGTTTTACAGTGAAAACTGTAGGCACTTCAAACCGGCACTAGGAAACAGACTGAGAAACCAGAGTAAGGGTTTCTCCTGCAACCAGTTCCCTTTGTGCTGGATGAACGAACGTCTCTCCACATGCTCAGTTCTGAGAGATAAGTGTGTGTGAAAGCCGTCCTTCACCTAGCTTGAAGGGAACACAAAGTTTCTTTTCAGTTGCCAACTCCACTCCATACATATATAAGGGGAAGTACAAGCTCCAACTCGATTTTACAGTGAAAATGGCAGGCACGTCAAACCGGCACTAGGAAACAGACTGAGAAACCAGAGTAAGGGTTTCCCCTGCAAACCGTTCCCTTTGTGCTGGAAGAACGAACGTCTCTCCACATGCTCAGTTCTGAGAGATAAGTGTGTGTGAAAGCCGTCCTTCACCTAGCTTGAAGGGAACACAAAGTTTCTTTTCAGTTGCAAACACCACCCCATGCATATATATGGGGAGGTACAAGCTCCAACTCGGTTTTACAGTGAAAACGGCAGGCACTTCAAACCGGCACTAGGAAACAGACTGAGAAACCAGAGTCAGGGTTTCTCCTGCAACCCGTTCCCTTTGTGCTGGATGAAAGAACGTCTCTCCACATGCTCAGTTCTGAGAGATAAGTGTGTGTGAAAGCCGTCCTTCACCTAGCTTGAAGGGAACACAAATTTCTTTTCAGTTGCCAACACCAGTCCATACATATATATGGGGAGGTACAAGCTCCAACTCGGTTTTACAGTGAAAACGGCAGGCACTTCAAACCGGCACTAGGAAACAGACTGAGAAACCAGAGTAAGGGTTTCTCTTGCAACCCGTTCCCTTTGTGCTGCATGACCGAACGTCTCTCCACATGCTCATTTCTGAGAGATAAGTGTGTGTGAAAGCCGTCCTTCACCTAGCTTGAAGGGAACACAAAGTTTCTTTTCAGTTGCAAACTCCACTCCATACATATATATGGGGAGGTACAAGCTCCAACTCGGTTTTACAGTGAAAACGGTAGGCACTTCAAACCGGCACTAGGAAACAGACTGAGAAACCAGAGTAAGGGTTTCTCCTGCAACCCGTTCCCTTTTTGCTGGATGAAAGAAAGTCTCTCCACATGCTCAGTTCTGAGAGATAAGTGTGTGTGAAAGCCGTCCTTCACCTAGCTTGAAGGGAACACAAAGTTTCTTTTCAGTTGCAACTCCGCTCCTTACATATATATGGGGTGGTACAAGCTCCAACTCGGTTTTACAGTGAAAACGGCAGGCACTTCAAACCGGCACTAGGAAACAGACTGAGAAACCAGAGTAAGGGTTTCTCCTGCAACCAGTTCCCTTTGTGCTGGATGAACGAACGTCTCTCCACATGCTCAGTTCTGAGAGATAAGTGTGTGTGAAAGCCGTCCTTCACCTGCTTGAAGGGAACACAAAGTTTCTTTTCAGTTGCCAACTCCAGTCCATACATATATATGGGGAGGTACAAGCTCCAACTCTGTTTTACAGTGAAAACGGCAGGCACTTCAAACCGGCACTAGGAAACAGACTGAGAAACCAGAGTAAGGGTTTCTCCTGCAAACAGTTCCCTTTGTGCTGGATGAACGAACGTCTCTCCACATGCTCAGTTCTGAGAGATAAGTGTGTGTGAAAGCCGTCCTTCACCTGCTTGAAGGGAACACAAAGTTTCTTTTCAGTTGCCAACTCCAGTCCATACATATATATGGGGAGGTACAAGCTCCAACTCGGTTTTACAGTAAAAACGGCAGGCACTTCAAATCGGCACTAGGAAACAGACTGAGAAACCAGAGTAAGGGTTTCTCTTGCAACCCGTTCCCTTTGTGCTGCATGACCGAACGTCTCTCCACATGCTCATTTCTGAGAGATAAGTGTGTGTGAAAGCCGTCCTTCACCTAGCTTGAAGGGAACACAAAGTTTCTTTTCAGTTGCAAACTCCACTCCATACATATATATGGGGAGGTACAAGCTCCAACTCGGTTTTACAGTGAAAACGGCAGGCACTTCAAACCGGCACTAGGAAACAGACTGAGAAACCAGAGTAAGGGTTTCTCCTGCAAAAAGTTCCCTTTGTGCTGGATGAACGAACGTCTCTCCACATGCTCAGTTCTGAGAGATAAGTGTGTGTGAAAGCCGTCCTTCACCTGCTTGAAGGGAACACAAAGTTTCTTTTCAGTTGCCAACTCCAGTCCATACATATATATGGGGAGGTACAAGCTCCAACTCGGTTTTACAGTGAAAACGGCAGGCACTTCAAACCGGCACTAGGAAACAGACTGAGAAACCAGAGTAAAAGTTTCTCTTGCAACCCGTTCCCTTTGTGCTGCATGACCGAACGTCTCTCCACATGCTCATTTCTGAGAGATAAGTGTGTGTGAAAGCCGTCCTTCACCTAGCTTGAAGGGAACACAAAGTTTCTTTTCAGTTGCAAACTCCACTCCATACATATATATGGGGAGGTACAAGCTCCAACTCGATTTTACAGTGAAAAAGGCAGGCACTTCAAACCGGCACTAGGAAACAGACTGAGAAACCAGAGTAAGGGTTTCGCCTGCAACCCGTTCCCTTTGTGCTGGATGAACGAACGTCTCTCCACATGCTTAGTTCTGAGAGATAAGTGTGTGTGAAAGCCGTCCTTCACCTAGCTTGAAGGGAACACAAAATTTCTTTTCAGTTGCCAACTCCACTCCATACATATATATGGGGAGGTACAAGCTCCAACTCGGTTTTACAGTGAAAACTGTAGGCACTTCAAACCGGCACTAGGAAACAGACTGAGAAACCAGAGTAAGGGTTTCTCCTGCAACCAGTTCCCTTTGTGCTGGATGAACGAACGTCTCTCCACATGCTCAGTTCTGAGAGATAAGTGTGTGTGAAAGCCGTCCTTCACCTAGCTTGAAGGGAACACAAAGTTTCTTTTCAGTTGCCAACTCCACTCCATACATATATAAGGGGAAGTACAAGCTCCAACTCGATTTTACAGTGAAAATGGCAGGCACTTCAAACCGGCACTAGGAAACAGACTGAGAAACCAGAGTAAGGGTTTCCCCTGCAAACCGTTCCCTTTGTGCTGGAAGAACGAACGTCTCTCCACATGCTCAGTTCTGAGAGATAAGTGTGTGTGAAAGCCGTCCTTCACCTAGCTTGAAGGGAACACAAAGTTTCTTTTCAGTTGCAAACACCACCCCATGCATATATATGGGGAGGTACAAGCTCCAACTCGGTTTTACAGTGAAAACGGCAGGCACTTCAAACCGGCACTAGGAAACAGACTGAGAAACCAGAGTCAGGGTTTCTCCTGCAACCCGTTCCCTTTGTGCTGGATGAAAGAACGTCTCTCCACATGCTCAGTTCTGAGAGATAAGTGTGTGTGAAAGCCGTCCTTCACCTAGCTTGAAGGGAACACAAATTTCTTTTCAGTTGCCAACACCAGTCCATACATATATATGGGGAGGTACAAGCTCCAACTCGGTTTTACAGTGAAAACGGCAGGCACTTCAAACCGGCACTAGGAAACAGACTGAGAAACCAGAGTAAGGGTTTCTCTTGCAACCCGTTCCCTTTGTGCTGCATGACCGAACGTCTCTCCACATGCTCATTTCTGAGAGATATGTGTGTGTGAAAGCCGTCCTTCACCTAGCTTGAAGGGAACACAAAGTTTCTTTTCAGTTGCCAACTCCACTCCATACATATATATGGGGAGGTACAAGCTCCAACTCGGTTTTACAGTGAAAACTGTAGGCACTTCAAACCGGCACTAGGAAACAGACTGAGAAACCAGAGTAAGGGTTTCTCCTGCAACCCGTTCCCTTTTTGCTGGATGAAAGAAAGTCTCTCCACATGCTCAGTTCTGAGAGATAAGTGTGTGTGAAAGCCGTCCTTCACCTAGCTTGAAGGGAACACAAAGTTTCTTTTCAGTTGCAACTCCGCTCCTTACATATATATGGGGTGGTACAAGCTCCAACTCGGTTTTACAGTGAAAACGGCAGGCACTTCAAACCGGCACTAGGAAACAGACTGAGAAACCAGAGTAAGGGTTTCTCCTGCAACCAGTTCCCTTTGTGCTGGATGAACGAACGTCTCTCCACATGCTCAGTTCTGAGAGATAAGTGTGTGTGAAAGCCGTCCTTCACCTAGCTTGAAGGGAACACAAAGTTTCTTTTCAGTTGCAAACTCCGCTCCGTACATATATATGGGGAGGTACAAGCTCCAACTCGATTTTACAGTGAAAATGGCAGGCACTTCAAACCGGCACTAGGAAACAGACTGAGAAACCAGAGTAAGGGTTTCCCCTGCAAACCGTTCCCTTTGTGCTGGATGAACGAACGTCTCTCCACATGCTCAGTTCTGAGAGAAAAGTGTGTGTGAAAGCCGTCCTTCACCTAGCTTGAAGGGAACACAAAGTTTCTTTTCAGTTGCAAACACCACCCAATACATATATATGGGGAGGTACAAGCTCCAACTCGGTTTTACAGTGAAAACGGCAGGCACTTCAAACCGGCACTAGGAAACAGACTGAGAAACCAGAGTCAGGGTTTCTCCTGCAACCCGTTCCCTTTGTGCTGGATGAACGAACGTCTCTCCACATGCTCAGTTCTCAGAGATAAGTGTGTGTGAAAGCCGTCCTTCAACTAGCTTGAAGGGAACACAAAGTTTCTTTTCAGTTGCCAACTCCACTCCATACATATATATGGGGAGGTACAAGCTCCAACTCGGTTTTACAGTGAAAACGGCAGGCACTTCAAACCGGCACTAGAAAACAGACTGAGAAACCAGAGTAAGGGTTTCTCCTGCAAACCGTTCCCTTTGTGCTGGATGAACGAACGTGTCTCCACATGCTCAGTTCTGAGAGATAAGTGTGTGTGAAAGCCGTCCTTCACCTAGCTTGAAGGGAACACAAAGTTTCTTTTCAGTTGCAAACTCCACTCCATACATATATATGGGGAGGTACAAGTTCCAACTCGGTTTTACAGTGAAAACGGAAGGCAGTAAATACCGGCACTAGGAAACAGACTGAGAAACCAGAGTCAGTGATTCTCCTGCAACCCATTCCCTTTGTGCTGGATGAAAGAACGTCTCTCCACATGCTCAGTTCTGAGAGATAAGTGTGTGTGAAAGCCGTCCTTCACCTAGCTTGAAGGGAACACAAAGTTTCTTTTCAGTTGCAAACTCCACTCCATACATATATATGGGGAGGTAAAATCTCCAACGCGGTTTTACAGTGAAAACGGCAGGCACTTCAAACCGGCACTAGGAAACAGACTGAGAAACCAGAGTAAGGGTTTCTCCTGCAAACCGTTCCCTTTGTGCTGGATGAACGAACGTCTCTCCACATGCTCAGTTCTGAGAGACAAGTGTGTGTGAAAGCCGTCCTTCACCTAGCTTGAAGGGAACACAAAGTTTCTTTTCAGTTGCAAACTCCACTCCATACATATATATGGGGAGGTACAAGCTCCAACTCGGTTTTACAGTGAAAACGGCAGGCACTTCAAACCGGCACTAGGAAACAGACTGAGAAACCAGAGTCAGTGTTTCTCCTGCAACCCATTCCCTTTGTGCTGGATGAACGAACGTCTCTCCACATGCTCAGTTCTGAGAGATAAGTGTGTGTGAAAGCCGTTCTTTACCTAGCTTGAAGGGAACACAAAGTTTCTTTTCAGTTGCAAACACCGATCCGTACATATATATGGGGAGGTACAAGCTCCAACTCGGTTTTACAGTGAAAACGGCAGGCACTTCAAACCGGCACTAGGAAACAGACTGAGAAACCAGAGTCAGTGTTTCTCCTGCAACCCATTCCATTTGTGCTGAATGAACGAACGTCTCTCCACATGCTCAGTTCTGAGAGATAAGTGTGTGTGAAAGCCGTCCTTCACCTAGCTTGAAGGGAACACAAAGTTTCTTTTCAGATGCAAACTCCACTCCATACATATATATGGGGAAGTACAAGATCCAACTCGGTTTTATAGTGAAAACGGAAGGCAGTAAATACCGGCAATAGGAAATAGACTGAGAAACCAGAGTAAGGGTTTCTCCTGTAACCCGTTCCCTTTGTGCTGGATGAACGAACGTCTCTCCACATGCTCAGTTCTGAGAGACAAGTGTGTGTGAAAGCCGTCCTTCACCTAGCTTGAAGGGAACTCAAAGTTTCTTTTCAGTTGCAAACTCCACTCCATACATATATATGGGGTAGAAAAAGCTCCAACACGGTTTTACAGTGAAACCGGCAGGCACTTCAAACCGGCAATAGGAAACAGACTGAGAAACCAGAGTAAGGGTTTCTCCTGCAACCCGTTCCTTTTGTGCTGGATGAACGAACGTCTCTCCACATGCTCAGTTCTGAGAGATAAGTGTGTGTGAATGCCGTCCTTCACCTAGCTTGAAGGGAACACAAAGTTTCTTTTCAGTTGCAAATTCCACTCCATACATATATATGGGGTGGAACAAGCTCCAACTCGGTTTTACAGTGAAAATGGTAGGCACTTCAAACCGGCACTAGGAAACAGACTGAGAATCCAGAGTAAGGGTTTCTCCTGCAACCCGTTCCCTTTGTGCTGGATGAACGAATGTCTCTTCACATGCTCAGTTCTGAGAGATAAGTGTGTGTGAAAGCCGTCCTTCACCTTCTTGTAGGGAACACAAAGTTTCATTTCAGTTGCAAACTCCACTCCATACATATATATGGGGAGGTACAAGCTCCAACTCGGTTTTACAGTGAAAACGGCAGGCACTTCAAACCGGCACTAGGAAACAGACTGAGAAACCAGAGTAAGGGTTTCTCTTGCAAACCGTTCCCTTTGTGCTGGATGAACGAACGTCTCTCCACATGCTCAGTTCTCAGAGATAAGTGTGTGTGAAAGCCGTCCTTCAACTAGCTTGAAGGGAACACAAAGTTTCTTTTCAGTTGCCAACTCCAATCCATACATATATATGGGGAGGTACAAGCTCCAACTCGGTTTTACAGTGAAAACGGCAGGCACTTCAAACCGGCACTAGGAAACAGACTGAGAAACCAGAGTAAGGGTTTCTCCTGCAACCCGTTCCCTTTGTGCTGGATGAACGAACGTCTCTCCACATGCTCAGTTCTGAGAGATAAGTGTGTGTGAAAGCCGTCCTTCACCTAGCTTGAAGGGAACACAAAGTTTCTTTTCAGTTGCCAACTCCACTCCATACATATATATGGGGTGGTACAAGCTCCAACTCGGTTTTACAGTGAAAACGGTAGGTACTTCAAACCGGCACTAGGAAACAGACTGTGAAACCAGAGTAAGGGTTTCTCCTGCAACCCGTTCCCTTTGTGCTGGATGAACGAACGTCTCTCCACATGCTCAGTTCTGAGAGATAAGTGTGTGTGAAAGCCGTCCTTCACCTAGCTTGAAGGGAACACAAAGTTTCTTTTCAGATGCAAACTCCACTCAATACATATATATGGGGAAGTACAAGATCCAACTCGATTTTATAGTGAAAACGGAAGGCAGTAAATACCGGCAATAGGAAATAGACTGAGAAACCAGAGTAAGGGTTTCTCCTGTAACCCGTTCCCTTTGTGCTGGATGAAAGAACGTCTCTCCACATGCTCAGTTCTGAGAGACAAGTGTGTGTGAAAGCCGTCCTTCACCTAGCTTGAAGGGAACTCAAAGTTTCTTTTCAGTTGCAAACTCCACTCCATACATATATATGGGGTAGAAAAAGCTCCAACACGGTTTTACAGTGAAACCGGCAGGCACTTCAAACCGGCAATAGGAAACAGACTGAGAAACCAGAGAAAGGGTTTCTCCTGCAACCCGTTCCCTTTGTGCTGGATAAACGAACGTCTCTCCACATGCTCAGTTCTGAGAGATAAGTGTGTGTGAAAGCCGTCCTTCAACTAGCTTGAAGGGAACACAAAGTTTCTTTTCAGTTGCCAACTCCACTCCATACATATATATGGGGTTGAACAAGCTCCAACTCGGTTTTACAGTGAAAACGGCAGGCACTTCATACCGGCACTAGGAAGCAGACTGAGAAACCAGAGTAAAGGTTTCTCCTGCAACCCGTTCCCTTTGTGCTGGATGAACGAACGTCTCTCCACATGCTCAGTTCTGAGAGATAAGTGTGTGTGAAAGCCGTCCTTCACCTAGCTTGAAGGGAACACAAAGTTTCTTTTCAGTTGCAAACTCCACTCCATACATATATATGGGGAGGTAAAGCTCCAACTCGGTTTTACAGTGAAAACGGCAGGCACTTCAAACCGGCACTAGGAAACAGACTGAGAAACCAGAGTAAGGGTTTCTCCTGCAAACCGTTCCCTTTGTGCTGGATGAACGAACGACTCTCCACATGCTCAGTTCTCAGAGATAAGTGTGTGTGAAAGCCGTCCTTCAACTAGCTTGAAGGGAACACAAAGTTTCTTTTCAGTTGCAAACTCCACTCCATACATATATATGGGGTGGTACAAGCTCCAACTCGGTTTTACAGTGAAAATGGTAGGCACTTCAAACCGGCACTAGGAAACAGACTGAGAAACCAGAGTAAGGGTTTCTCCTGCAACCCGTTCCCTTTGTGCTGGATGAACGAATGTCTCTTCACATGCTCAGTTCTGAGAGATAAGTGTGTGTGAAAGCCGTCCTTCACCTTCTTGTAGGGAACACAAAGTTTCATTTCAGTTGCAAACTCCACTCCATACATATATATGGGGAAGTACAAGATCCAACTCGATTTTATAGTGAAAACGGAAGGCAGTAAATACCGGCAATAGGAAATAGACTGAGAAACCAGAGTAAGGGTTTCTCCTGTAACCCGTTCCCTTTGTGCTGGATGAACGAACGTCTCTCCACATGCTCAGTTCTGAGAGACAAGTGTGTGTGAATGCCGTCCTTCACCTAGCTTGAAGGGAACTCAAAGTTTCTTTTCAGTTGCAAACTCCACTCCATACATATATATGGGGTAGAAAAAGCTCCAACACGGTTTTACAGTGAAACCGGCAGGCACTTCAAACCGGCAATAGGAAACAGACTGAGAAACCAGAGTAAGGGTTTCTCCTGCAACCCGTTCCCTTTGTGCTGGATGAACGAACGTCTCTCCACATGCTCAGTTCTGAGAGATAAGTGTGTGTGAAAGCCGTCCTTCAACTAGCTTGAAGGGAACACAAAGTTTCTTTTCAGTTGCCAACTCCACTCCATACATATATATGGGGTTGAACAAGCTCCAACTCGGTTTTACAGTGAAAACGGCAGGCACTTCATACCGGCACTAGGAAGCAGACTGAGAAACCAGAGTAAAGGTTTCTCCTGCAACCCGTTCCCTTTGTGCTGGATGAACGAACGTCTCTCCACATGCTCAGTTCTGAGAGATAAGTGTGTGTGAAAGCCGTCCTTCACCTAGCTTGAAGGGAACACAAAGTTTCTTTTCAGTTGCAAACTCCACTCCATACATATATATGGGGAGGTAAAGCTCCAACTCGGTTTTACAGTGAAAACGGCAGGCACTTCAAACCGGCACTAGGAAACAGACTGAGAAACCAGAGTAAGGGTTTCTCCTGCAAACCGTTCCCTTTGTGCTGGATGAACGAACGACTCTCCACATGCTCAGTTCTCAGAGATAAGTGTGTGTGAAAGCCGTCCTTCAACTAGCTTGAAGGGAACACAAAGTTTCTTTTCAGTTGCAAACTCCACTCCATACATATATATGGGGTGGTACAAGCTCCAACTCGGTTTTACAGTGAAAATGGTAGGCACTTCAAACCGGCACTAGGAAACAGACTGAGAAACCAGAGTAAGGGTTTCTCCTGCAACCCGTTCCCTTTGTGCTGGATGAACGAACGTCTCTCCACATGCTCAGTTCTGAGAGATAAGTGTGTGTGAAAGCCGTCCTTCACCTAGCTTGAAGGGAACACAAAGTTTCTTTTCAGTTGCAAACTCCACTCCATACATATATATGGGGTGGTACAAGCTCCAACTCGGTTTTACAGTGAAAACGGTAGGCACTTCAAACCGGCACTAGGAAACAGACTGTGAAACCAGAGTAAGGGTTTCTCCTGCAACCCGTTCACTTTGTGCTGGATGAACGAACGTCTCTCCACATGCTCAGTTCTGAGAGATAAGTGTGTGTGAAAGCCGTCCTTCACCTAGCTTGAAGGGAACACAAAGTTTCTTTTCAGATGCAAACTCCACTCCATACATATATATGGGGAAGTACAAGATCCAACTCGATTTTATAGTGAAAACGGAAGGCAGTAAATACCGGCAATAGGAAATAGACTGAGAAACCAGAGTAAGGGTTTCTCCTGTAACCCGTTCCCTTTGTGCTGGATGAAAGAACGTCTCTCCACATGCTCAGTTCTGAGAGACAAGTGTGTGTGAAAGCCGTCCTTCACCTAGCTTGAAGGGAACTCAAAGTTTCTTTTCAGTTGCAAACTCCACTCCATACATATATATGGGGTAGAAAAAGCTCCAACACGGTTTTACAGTGAAACCGGCAGGCACTTCAAACCGGCAATAGGAAACAGACTGAGAAACCAGAGTAAGGGTTTATCCTGCAACCCGTTCCCTTTGTGCTGGATGAACGAACGTCTCTCCACATGCTCAGTTCTGAGAGATAAGTGTGTGTGAAAGCCGTCCTTCACCTAGCTTGAAGGGAACACAAAGTTTCTTTTAAGTTGCAAACTCCACTCCATACATATATATGGGGTGGAACAAGCTCCAACTCGGTTTTACAGTGAAAACGGCAGGCACTTCAAATCGGCACTAGGAAACAGACTGAGAAACCAGAGTAATGGTTTCTCCTGCAAACCGTTCCCTTTGTGCTGGATGAACGAACGTCTCTCCACATGCTCAGTTCTCAGAGATAAGTGTGTGTGAAAGCCGTCCTTCAACTAGCTTGAAGGGAACACAAAGTTTCTTTTCAGTTGCAAACCCCACTCCATACATATATATGGGGTGGTACAAGCTCCAACTCGGTTTTACAGTGAAAATGGTAGGCACTTCAAACCGGCACTAGGAAACAGACTGAGAAACCAGAGTAAGGGTTTCTCCTGCAACCCGTTCCCTTTTTGCTGGATGAACGAATGTCTCTTCACATGCTCAGTTCTGAGAGATAAGTGTGTGTGAAAGCCGTCCTTCACCTTCTTGAAGGGAACACAAAGTTTCATTTCAGTTGCAAACTCCACTCCATACATATATATGGGGAGGTACAAGCTCCAACTCGGTTTTACAGTGAAAACGGCAGGCACTTCAAACCGGCACTAGGAAACAGACTGAGAAACCAGAGTAAGGGTTTCTCCTGCAAACCGTTCCCTTTGTGCTGGATGAACGAACGTCTCTCCACATGCTCAGTTCTCAGAGATAAGTGTGTGTGAAAGCCGTCCTTCAACTAGCTTGAAGGGAACACAAAGTTTCTTTTCAGTTGCCAACTCCACTCCATACATATATATGGGGAGGTACAAGCTCCAACTCGGTTTTACAGTGAAAACGGCAGGCAATTCAAACCGGCACTAGGAAACAGACTGAGAAACCAGAGTCAGGGTTTCTCCTGCAACCCGTTCCCTTTGTGCTGGATGAACGAACGTCTCTCCACATGCTCAGTTCTGAGAGATAAGTGTGTGTGAAAGCCGTCCTTCACCTAGCTTGAAGGGAACACAAAGTTTCTTTTCAGTTGCAAACTCCACTCCATACATATATATGGGGTGGTACAAGCTCCAACTCGGTTTTACAGTGAAAACGGTAGGCACTTCAAACCGGCACTAGGAAACAGACTGTGAAACCAGAGTAAGGGTTTCTCCTGCAACCCGTTCCTTTGTGCTGGATGAACGAACGTCTCTCCACATGCTCAGTTCTGAGAGATAAGTGTGTGTGAAAGCCGTCCTTCACCTAGCTTGAAGGGAACACAAAGTTTCTTTTCAGATGCAAACTCCACTCCATACATATATATGGGGAAGTACAAGATCCAACTCGATTTTATAGTGAAAACGGAAGGCAGTAAATACCGGCAATAGGAAATAGACTGAGAAACCAGAGTAAGGGTTTCTCCTGTAACCCGTTCCCTTTGTGCTGGATGAACGAACGTCTCTCCACATGCTCAGTTCTGAGAGACAATTGTGTGTGAAAGCCGTCCTTCACCTAGCTTGAAGGGAACTCAAAGTTTCTTTTCAGTTGCAAACTCCACTCCATACATATATATGGGGTAGAAAAAGCTCCAACACGGTTTTACAGTGAAACCGGCAGGCACTTCAAACCGGCAATAAGAAACAGACTGAGAAACCAGAGTAAGGGTTTATCCTGCAACCCGTTCCCTTTGTGCTGGATGAACGAACGTCTCTCCACATGCTCAGTTCTGAGAGATAAGTGTGTGTGAAAGCCGTCCTTCACCTAGCTTGAAGGGAACACAAAGTTTCTTTTAAGTTGCAAAATCCACTCCATACATATATATGGGGTGGAACAAGCTCCAACTCGGTTTTACAGTGAAAACGGCAGGCACTTCAAATCGGCACTAGGAAACAGACTGAGAAACCAGAGTAATGGTTTCTCCTGCAAACCGTTCCCTTTGTGCTGGATGAACGAACGTCTCTCCACATGCTCAGTTCTCAGAGATAAGTGTGTGTGAAAGCCGTCCTTCAACTAGCTTGAAGGGAACACAAAGTTTCTTTTCAGTTGCAAACCCCACTCCATACATATATATGGGGTGGTACAAGCTCCAACTCGGTTTTACAGTGAAAATGGTAGGCACTTCAAACCGGCACTAGGAAACAGACTGAGAAACCAGAGTAAGGGTTTCTCCTGCAACCCGTTCCCTTTTTGCTGGATGAACGAATGTCTCTTCACATGCTCAGTTCTGAGAGATAAGTGTGTGTGAAAGCCGTCCTTCACCTTCTTGAAGGGAACACAAAGATTCATTTCAGTTGCAAACTCCACTCCATACATATATATGGGGAGGTACAAGCTCCAACTCGGTTTTACAGTGAAAACGGCAGGCACTTCAAACCGGCACTAGGAAACAGACTGAGAAACCAGAGTAAGGGTTTCTCCTGCAAACCGTTCCCTTTGTGCTGGATGAACGAACGTCTCTCCACATGCTCAGTTCTCAGAGATAAGTGTGTGTGAAAGCCGTCCTTCAACTAGCTTGAAGGGAACACAAAGTTTCTTTTCAGTTGCCAACTCCACTCCATACATATATATGGGGAGGTACAAGCTCCAACTCGGTTTTACAGTGAAAACGGCAGGCACTTCAAACCGGCACTAGGAAACAGACTGAGAAACCAGAGTAAGGGTTTCTCCTGCAACCCGTTCCCTTTGTGCTGGATGAACGAACGTCTCTCCACATGCTCAGTTCTGAGAGATAAGTGTGTGTGAAAGCCGTCCTTCACCTAGCTTGAAGGGAACACAAAGTTTCTTTTCAGTTGCAAACTCCACTCCATACATATATATGGGGTGGTACAAGCTCCAACTCGGTTTTACAGTGAAAACGGTAGGCACTTCAAACCGGCACTAGGAAACAGACTGTGAAACCAGAGTAAGGGTTTCTCCTGCAACCCGTTCCTTTGTGCTGGATGAACGAACGTCTCTCCACATGCTCAGTTCTGAGAGATAAGTGTGTGTGAAAGCCGTCCTTCACCTAGCTTGAAGGGAACACAAAGTTTCTTTTCAGATGCAAACTCCACTCCATACATATATATGGGGAAGTACAAGATCCAACTCGATTTTATAGTGAAAACGGAAGGCAGTAAATACCGGCAATAGGAAATAGACTGAGAAACCAGAGTAAGGGTTTCTCCTGTAACCCGTTCCCTTTGTGCTGGATGAACGAACGTCTCTCCACATGCTCAGTTCTGAGAGACAAGTGTGTGTGAAAGCCGTCCTTCACCTAGCTTGAAGGGAACTCAAAGTTTCTTTTCAGTTGCAAACTCCACTCCATACATATATATGGGGTAGAAAAAGCTCCAACACGGTTTTACAGTGAAACCGGCAGGCACTTCAAACCGGCAATAGGAAACAGACTGAGAAACCAGAGTAAGGGTTTCTCCTGCAACCCGTTCCCTTTGTGCTGGATGAACGAAGGTCTCTCCACATTCTCAGGTCTGAGAGATAAGTGTGTGTGAAAGCCGTCCTTCACCTAGCTTGAAGGGAACACAAAGTTTCTTCTCAGTTGCCAACTCCACTCCATACATATATATGGGGTGGAACAAGCTCCAACTCGGTTTTACAGTGAAAACGGCAGGCACTTCAAACCGGTACTAGGAAACAGACTGAGAAACCAGAGTAAGGGTTTCTCCTGCAACCCGTTCCCTTTGTGCTGAATGAACGAACATCTCTCCACATGCTCAGTTCTGAGAGAAAAGTGTGTGTGAAAGCCGTCCTTCACCTAGCATGAAGGGAACACACACTTTCTTTTCAGTTGCAAACTTCACTCCATACATATATATGGGGTGGAACAAGCTCCAACTCGGTTTTACAGTGAAAACGGCAGGCACTTCAAACCGCCACTAGGAAACAGACTGTGAAACCAGAGTAAGGGTTTCTCCTGGAACCCGTTCCCTTTGTGCTGGATGAACGAACGTCTCTCCACATTCTCAGGTCTGAGAGATAAGTGTGTGTGAAAGCCGTCCTTCACCTAGCTTGAAGGGAACACAAAGTTTCTTTTCAGTTGCAAATTCCACTCCATACATATATATGGGGAAGTACAAGATCCAACTCGGTTTTATAGTGAAAACGGAAGGCACTAAATACCGGAAATAGGAAATAGACTGAGAAACCAGAGTAAGGGTTTCTCCTGCAAACCGTTCCCTTTGTGCTGGATGAACGAACGTCTCTCCACATGCTCAGTTCTCAGAGATAAGTGTGTGTGAAAGCCGTCCTTCACCTAGCTTGAAGGGAACACAAAGTTTCTTTTCAGTTGCCAACTCCACTCCATACATATATATGGGGTGGAACAAGCTCCAACTCGGTTTTACAGTGAAAACGGCAGGCACTTCAAACCGACACTAGGAAACAGACTGTGAAACCAGAGTAAGGGTTTCTCCTGGAACCCGTTCCCTTTGTGCTGGATGAACGAACGTCTCTCCACATTCTGAGGTCTGAGAGAAAAGTGTGTGTGAAAGCCGTCCTTCATCTAGCTTGAAGGGAACACAAAGTTTCTTTTCAGTTGCAAACTCCACTCCATACATATATATGGGGTGGTACAAGCTCCAACTCGGTTTTACAGTGAAAACGGCAGGCACTTCAAACCGGCACTAGGAAACAGACTGAGAAACCAGAGTAAGGGTTTCTCCTGCAACCCGTTCCCTTTGTGCTGGATGAACGAATGTCTCTTCACATGCTCAGTTCTGAGAGATAAGTGTGTGTGAAAGCCGTCCTTCACCTAGCTTGAAGGGAACACAAAGTTTCATTTCAGTTGCAAATTCCACTCCATACATATATATGGGGAGGTACAAGCTCCAACTCGGTTTTACAGTGAAAACGGCAGGCACTTCAAACCGGCACTAGGAAACAGACTGAGAAACCAGAGTAAGGGTTTCTCCTGCAAACCGTTCCCTTTGTGCTGGATGAACGAACGTCTCTCCACATGCTCAGTTCTCAGAGATAAGTGTGTGTGAAAGCCGTCCTTCACCTAGCTTGAAGGGAACACAAAGTTTCTTTTCAGTTGCCAACTCCACTCCATACATATATATGGGGTGGAACAAGCTCCAACTCGGTTTTACAGTGAAAACGGCAGGCACTTCAAACCGGCACTAGGAAACAGACAGAGAAACCAGAGTAAGGGTTTCTCCTGCAACCCGTTCCCTTTGTGCTGGATGAACGAACGTCTCTCCACATTCTCAGGTCTGAGAGAAAAGTGTGTGTGAAAGCCGTCCTTCACCTAGCTTGAAGGGAACACAAAGTTTCTTTTCAGTTGCAAACTCCACTCCATACATATATATGGGGTGGTACAAGCTCCAACTCGGTTTTACAGTGAAAACGGCAGGCACTTCAAACCGGCACTAGGAAACAGACTGAGAAACCAGAGTAAGGGTTTCACCTGCAACCCGTTCCCTTTGTGCTGGATGAACGAATGTCTCTTCACATGCTCAGTTCTGAGAGATAAGTGTGTGTGAAAGCCGTCCTTCACCTTCTTGAAGGGAACACAAAGTTTCATTTCAGTTGCCAACTCCACTCCATACATATATATGGGGAGGTACAAGCTCCAACTCGGTTTTACAGTGAAAACGGCAGGCACTTCAAACCGGCACTAGGAAACAGACTGAGAAACCAGAGTAAGGGTTTCTCCTGCAAACCGTTCCCTTTGTGCTGGATGATCGAACGTCTCTCCACATGCTCAGTTCTGAGAGATAAGTGTGTGTGAAAGCCGTCCTTCAACTAGCTTGAAGGGAACACAAAGTTTCTTTTCAGTTGCCAACTCCACTCCATACATATATATGGGGAGGTACAAGCTCCAACTCGGTTTTACAGTGAAAACGGCAGGCACTTCAAACCGGCACTAGGCAACAGACTGAGAAACCAGAGTAAGGGTTTCGCCTGCAACCCGTTCCCTTTGTGCTGGATGAACGAACGTCTCTTCACATGCTCAATTCTGAGAGATAAGTGTGTGTGAAAGCCGTCCTTCACCTGCTTGAAGGGAACACAAAGTTTCTTTTCAGTTGCAAACTCCACTCCTTACATACATATTGGGAAGTACAAGCTCCAACTCGGTTTTACAGTGAAAACGGCAGGCACTTCAAACCGGCACTAGGAAACAGACAGAGAAACCAGAGTAAGGGTTTCTCCTGCAACCCGTTCCCTTTGTGCTGGATGAACGAACGTCTCTCCACATGCTCAGTTCTGAGAGATAAGTGTGTGTGAAAGCCGTCCTTCACCTAGCTTGAAGGAAACACAAATTTCTTTTCAGTTGCAAACTCCACTCCATACAAATATATGGGGAGGTACAAGCTCCAACTCGGTTTTACAGTGAAAACGGCAGGCACTTCAAACCGGCACTAGGAAACAGACAGGGAAACCAGAGTAAGGGTTTCTCCTGCAACCCGTTCCCTTTGTGCTGGATGAACGAACGTCTCTCCACATGCTCAGTTCTGAGAGATAAGTGTGTGTGAAAGCCGTCCTTCACCTAGCTTGAAGGGAACACAAAGTTTCTTTTCAGTTGCCAACTCCAGTCCATACATATATATGGGGTTGAACAAGCTCCAACTCGGTTTTACAGTGAAAACGGCAGGCACTTCAAACCGGCACTAGGAAACAGACTGAGAAACCAGAGTAAGGGTTTCTCCTGCAACCCGTTCCCTTTGTGCTGGATGAACGAACGTCTCTCCACATGCTCAGTTCTGAGAGATAAGTGTGTGTGAAAGCCGTCCTTCACCTAGCTTGAAGGGAACACAAAGTATCTTTTCAGATGCAAACTCAACTTTATATATATATAAGGGGAGGTACAAGCTCCAACTCGGTTTTACAGTGAAAACGGCAGGCACTTCAAACCGGCACTAGGAAACAGACTGAGAAACCAGAGTAAGGGTTTCTCCTGCAACCCGTTCCCTTTGTGCTGGATGAACGAACGTCTCTCCACATGCTCAGTTCTGAGAGATAAGTGTGTGTGAAAGCCGTCCTTCACCTAGCTTGAATGGAACACAAAGTTTGTTTTCAGTTGCAAACTCCACTCCATACATATATATGGGGAGGTACAAGCTCCAACTCGGTTTTACAGTGAAAACGGCAGGCACTTCAAACGGGCACTAGGAAACAGACTGAGAAACCAGAGTAAGGGTTTCTCCTGCCACCCGTTCCCTTTGTGCTGGATGAACGAACGTCTCTCCACATGCTCAGTTCTGAGAGATAAGTGTGTGTGAAAGCCGTCCTTCACCTAGCTTGAAGGGAACACAAAGTTTCTTTTCAGTTGCCAACTACACTCCTTACATATATATGGGGAGGTACAAGCTCAAACTCGGTTTTACAGTGAAAACGGCAGGCACTTCAAACCGGCACTAGGAAACAGACTGAGAAACCAGAGTAAGGGATTCTCCTGCAACCCGTTCCCTTTGTGCTGGATGAACGAACGTCTCTCCACATGCTCAGTTCTGAGAGATTAGTGTGTGTGAAAGCCGTCCTTCACCTAGCTTGAAGGGAACACAAAGTTTCTTTTCAGTTGCCAACTCCACTCCATACATATATATGGGGTGGAACAAGCTCCAACTCGGATTTACAGTGAAAACGGCAGGCACTTCAAACCGGCACTAGGAAACAGACTGAGAAACCAGAGTAAGGGTTTCTCCTGCAACCCGTTCCCTTTGTGCTGGATGAACGAACGTCTCTCCACATGCTCAGTTCTGAGAGATAAGTGTGTGTGAAAGCCGTCCTTCACTTAGCTTGAAGGAAACACAAATTTCTTTTCAGTTGCAAACTCCACTCCATACAAATATATGGGAAGGTACAAGCTCCAACTCGGTTTTATAGTGAAAACGGAAGGCACTAAATACCGGAAATAGGAAATAGACTGAGAAACCAGAGTAAGGGTTTCTCCTGCAACCCGTTCCCTTTGTGCTGGATGAACGAACGTCTCTCCACATGCTCAGTTCTGAGAGAAAAGTGTGTGTGAAAGCCGTCCTTCACCTAGCTTGAAGGGAACACAAAGTTTCTTTTCAGTTGCCAACTCCACTCCATACATATATATGGGGTGGAACAAGCTCCAACTCGGTTTTACAGTGAAAACGGCAGGCACTTCAAACCGCCACTAGGAAACAGACTGT
The DNA here is from genome assembly GCF_048564905.1 of Vicugna pacos. Lineage (NCBI taxonomy): Eukaryota > Metazoa > Chordata > Mammalia > Artiodactyla > Camelidae > Vicugna > Vicugna pacos. The sequence continues at coordinate 5,582,884 of NC_133017.1, forward strand.
GAAACCAGAGTAAGGGTTTCTCCTGGAACCCGTTCCCTTTGTGCTGGATGAACGAACGTCTCTCCACATTCTCAGGTCTGAGAAATAAGTGTGTGTGAAAGCCGTCCTTCACCTAGCTTGAAGGAAACACAAATTTCTTTTCAGTTGCAAACTCCACTCCATACAAATATATGGGGATGTACAAGCTCCAACTCGGTTTTACAGTGAAATCGGCAGGCACTTCAAACCGGCACTAGGAAACAGACAGAGAAACCAGAGTAAGGGTTTCTCCTGCAACCCGTTCCCTTTGTGCTGGATGAACGAACGTCTCTCCACATGCTCAGTTCTGAGAGATAAGTGTGTGTGAAAGCCGTCCTTCACCTAGCTTGAAGGGAACACAAAGTTTCTTTTCAGTTGCCAACTCCAGTCCATACATATATATGGGGTTGAACAAGCTCCAACTCGGTTTTACAGTGAAAACGGCAGGCACTTCAAACCGGCACTAGGAAACAGACTGAGAAACCAGAGTAAGGGTTTCTCCTGCAACCCGTTCCCTTTGTGCTGGATGAACGAACGTCTCTCCACATGCTCAGTTCTGAGAGATAAGTGTGTGTGAAAGCCGTCCTTCACCTAGCTTGAAGGGAACACAAAGTATCTTTTCAGATGCAAACTCAACTTTATATATATATAAGGGGAGGTACAAGCTCCAACTCGGTTTTACAGTGAAAACGGCAGGCACTTCAAACCGGCACTAGGAAACAGACTGAGAAACCAGAGTAAGGGTTTCTCCTGCAACCCGTTCCCTTTGTGCTGGATGAACGAACGTCTCTCCACATGCTCAGTTCTGAGAGATAAGTGTGTGTGAAAGCCGTCCTTCACCTAGCTTGAATGGAACACAAAGTTTCTTTTCAGTTGCAAACTCCACTCCATACATATATATGGGGAGGTACAAGCTCCAACTCGGTTTTACAGTGAAAACGGCAGGCACTTCAAACGGGCACCAGGAAACAGACTGAGAAACCAGAGTAAGGGTTTCTCCTGCAACCCGTTCCCTTTGTGCTGGATGAACGAACGTCTCTCCACATGCTCAGTTCTGAGAGATAAGTGTGTGTGAAAGCCGTCCTTCACCTAGCTTGAAGGGAACACAAAGTTTCTTTTCAGTTGCCAACTACACTCCTTACATATATATGGGGAGGTACAAGCTCAAACTAGGTTTTACAGTGAAAACGGCAGGCACTTCAAACCGGCACTAGGAAACAGACTGAGAAACCAGAGTAAGGGATTCTCCTGCAACCCGTTCCCTTTGTGCTGGATGAACGAACGTCTCTCCACATGCTCAGTTCTGAGAGATTAGTGTTTGTGAAAGCCGTCCTTCACCTAGCTTGAAGGGAACACAAAGTTTCTTTTCAGTTGCAAACTCCACTCCATACATATATATGGGGTGGAACAAGCTCCAACTCGGATTTACAGTGAAAACGGCAGGCACTTCAAACCGGCACTAGGAAACAGACTGAGAAACCAGAGTAAGGGTTTCTCCTGCAACCCGTTCCCTTTGTGCTGGATGAACGAACGTCTCTCCACATGCTCAGTTCTGAGAGATAAGTGTGTGTGAAAGCCGTCCTTCACCTAGCTTGAAGGAAACACAAATTTCTTTTCAGTTGCAAACTCCACTCCATACAAATATATGGGGAGGTACAAGCTCCAACTCGGTTTTATAGTGAAAACGGAAGGCACTAAATACCGGAAATAGGAAATAGACTGAGAAACCAGAGTAAGGGTTTCTCCTGCAACCCGTTCCCTTTGTGCTGGATGAACGAACGTCTCTCCACATGCTCAATTCTGAGAGAAAAGTGTGTGTGAAAGCCGTCCTTCACCTAGCTTGAAGGGAACACAAAGTTTCTTTTCAGTTGCCAACTCCACTCCATAAATATATATGGGGTGGAACAAGCTCCAACTCGGTTTTACAGTGAAAACGGCAGGCACTTCATACCGCCACTAGGAAACAGACTGTGAAACCAGAGTAAGGGTTTCTCCTGGAACCCGTTCCCTTTGTGCTGGATGAACGAACGTCTCTCCACATTCTCAGGTCTGAGAAATAAGTGTGTGTGAAAGCCGTCCTTCAACTAGCTTGAAGGGAACACAAAGTTTCTTTTCAGTTGCAAACTCCACTCCATACATATATAAGGGGTGGTACAAGCTCCAACTCGGTTTTACAGTGAAAACGGCAGGCACTTCAAACCGGCACTAGGAAACAGACTGTGAAACCAGAGTAAGGGTTTCTCCTGCAACCCGTTCCCTTTGTGCTGGATGAACGAATGTCTCTTCACATGCTCAGTTCTGAGAGATAAGTGTGTGTGAAAGCCGTCCTTCACCTTCTTGAAGGGAACACAAAGTTTCATTTCAGTTGCAAACTCCACTCCATACATATATATGGGGAGGTACAAGCTCCAACTCGGTTTTACAGTGAAAACGGCAGGCACTTCAAACCGGCACTAGGAAACAGACTGAGAAACCAGAGTAAGGGTTTCTCCTGCAAACCGTTCCCTTTGTGCTGGATGAACGAACGTCTCTCCACATGCTCAGTTCTCAGAGATAAGTGTGTGTGAAAGCCGTCCTTCAACTAGCTTGAAGGGAACACAAAGTTTCTTTTCAGTTGCCAACTCCACTCCATACATATATATGGGGAGGTACAAGCTCCAACTCGGTTTTACAGTGAAAACGGCAGGCACTTCAAACCGGCACTAGGAAACAGACTGAGAAACCAGAGTCAGTGTTTCTCCTGCAACCCATTCCCTTTGTGCTGGATGAACGAACGTCTCTCCACATGCTCAGTTCTGAGAGATAAGTGTGTGTGAAAGCCGACTTTCACCTATCTTGAAGGGAACACAAAGTTTCTTTTCAGTTGCAAACTCCACTCCATACATATATATGGGGAGGTACAAGCTAAAACTAAGTTTTACAGTAAAAACGGCAGGCACTTCAAACCGGCACTAGGAAACAGACTGAGAAACCAGAGTAAGGGTTTCGCCTGCAACCCGTTCCCTTTGTGCTGGATGAACGAACGTCTCTTCACATGCTCAATTCTGAGAGATAAGTGTGTGTGAAAGCCGCCCTTCACCTGCTTGAAGGGAACACAAAGTTTCTTTTCAGTTGCAATCTCCACTCCATACATATATAAGGGGTGGTACAAGCTCCAACTCGGTTTTACAGTGAAAACGGCAGGCACTTCAAACCGGCACTAGGAAACAGACTGAGAAACCAGAGTAAGGGTTTCTCCTGCAACCCGTTCCCTTTGTGCTGGATGAACGAATGTCTCTTCACATGCTCAGTTCTGAGAGATAAGTGTGTGTGAAAGCCGTCCTTCACCTTCTTGAAGGGAACACAAAGTTTCATTTCAGTTGCAAACTCCACTCCATACATATATATGGGGAGGTACAAGCTCCAACTCGGTTTTACAGTGAAAACGGCAGGCACTTCAAACCGGCACTAGGAAACAGACTGAGAAACCAGAGTAAGGGTTTCTCCTGCAAACCGTTCCCTTTGTGCTGGATGAACGAACGTCTCTCCACATGCTCAGTTCTGAGAGATAAGTGTGTGTGAAAGCCGACTTTCACCTATCTTGAAGGGAACACAAAGTTTCTTTTCAGTTGCAAACTCCACTCCATACATATATATGGGGAGGTACAAGCTCCAACTCGGTTTTACAGTGAAAACGGCAGGCACTTCAAACCGCCACTAGGAAACAGACTGTGAAACCAGAGTAAGGGTTTCTCCTGCAACCCGTTCCCTTTGTGCTGGATGAACGAACGTCTCTCCACATTCTCAGGTCTGAGAAATAAGTGTGTGTGAAAGCCGTCCTTCACCTAGCTTGAAGGAAACACAAATTTCTTTTCAGTTGCAAACTCCACTCCATACAAATATATGGGGAGGTACAAGCTCCAACTCGGTTTTACAGTGAAAACGGCAGGCACTTCAAACCGGCACTAGGAAACAGACAGAGAAACCAGAGTAAGGGTTTCTCCTGCAACCCGTTCCCTTTGTGCTGGATGAACGAACGTCTCTCCACATGCTCAGTTCTGAGAGATAAGTGTGTGTGAAAGCCGTCCTTCACCTAGCTTGAAGGGAACACAAAGTTTCTTTTCAGTTGCCAACTCCAGTCCATACATATATATGGGGTTGAACAAGCTCCAACTCGGTTTTACAGTGAAAACGGCAGGCACTTCAAACCGGCACTAGGAAACAGACTGAGAAACCAGAGTAAGGGTTTCTCCTGCAACCCGTTCCCTTTGTGCTGGATGAACGAACGTCTCTCCACATGCTCAGTTCTGAGAGATAAGTGTGTGTGAAAGCCGTCCTTCACCTAGCTTGAAGGGAACACAAAGTATCTTTTCAGATGCAAACTCAACTTTATATATATATAAGGGGAGGTACAAGCTCCAACTCGGTTTTACAGTGAAAACGGCAGGCACTTCAAACCGGCACTAGGAAACAGACTGAGAAACCAGAGTAAGGGTTTCTCCTGCAACCCGTTCCCTTTGTGCTGGATGAACGAACGTCTCTCCACATGCTCAGTTCTGAGAGATAAGTGTGTGTGAAAGCCGTCCTTCACCTAGCTTGAATGGAACACAAAGTTTCTTTTCAGTTGCAAACTCCACTCCATACATATATATGGGGAGGTACAAGCTCCAACTCGGTTTTACAGTGAAAACGGCAGGCACTTCAAACGGGCACCAGGAAACAGACTGAGAAACCAGAGTAAGGGTTTCTCCTGCAACCCGTTCCCTTTGTGCTGGATGAACGAACGTCTCTCCACATGCTCAGTTCTGAGTGATAAGTGTGTGTGAAAGCCGTCCTTCACCTAGCTTGAAGGGAACACAAAGTTTCTTTTCAGTTGCCAACTACACTCCTTACATATATATGGGGAGGTACAAGCTCAAACTCGGTTTTACAGTGAAAACGGCAGGCACTTCAAACCGGCACTAGGAAACAGACTGAGAAACCAGAGTAAGGGATTCTCCTGCAACCCGTTCCCTTTGTGCTGGATGAACGAACTTCTCTCCACATGCTCAGTTCTGAGAGATTAGTGTGTGTGAAAGCCGTCCTTCACCTAGCTTGAAGGGAACACAAAGTTTCTTTTCAGTTGCCAACTCCACTGCATACATATATATGGGGTGGAACAAGCTCCAACTCGGATTTACAGTGAAAACGGCAGGCACTTCAAACCGGCACTAGGAAACAGACTGAGAAACCAGAGTAAGGGTTTCTCCTGCAACCCGTTCCCTTTGTGCTGGATGAACGAACGTCTCTCCACATGCTCAGTTCTGAGAGATAAGTGTGTGTGAAAGCCGTCCTTCACCTAGCTTGAAGGAAACACAAATTTCTTTTCAGTTGCAAACTCCACTCCATACAAATATATGGGGAGGTACAAGCTCCAACTCGGTTTTATAGTGAAAACGGAAGGCAATAAATACCGGAAATAGGAAATAGACTGAGAAACCAGAGTAAGGGTTTCTCCTGCAACCCGTTCCCTTTGTGCTGGATGAACGAACGTCTCTCCACATGCTCAGTTCTGAGAGAAAAGTGTGTGTGAAAGCCGTCCTTCACCTAGCTTGAAGGGAACACAAAGTTTCTTTTCAGTTGCCAACTCCACTCCATACATATATATGGGGTGGAAGAAGCTCCAACTCGGTTTTACAGTGAAAACGGCAGGCACTTCAAACCGGCACTAGGAAACAGACTGAGAAACCAGAGTCTGTGTTTCTCCTGCAACCCATTCCGTTTGTGCTGGATGAACGAACGTCTCCCAACATGCTCAGTTCTGAGAGATAAGTGTGTGTGAAAGCCGACTTTCACCTATCTTGAAGGGAACACAAAGTTTCTTTTCAGTTGCAAACTCCACTCCATACATATATATGGGGAGGTACAAGCTCCAACTAGGTTTTACAGTGAAAACGGCAGGCACTTCAAACCGGCACTGGGAAACAGACTGAGAAACCAGGGTAAGGGTTTCGCCTGCAACCCGTTCCCTTTGTGCTGGATGAACGAACGTCTCTTCACATGCTCAATTCTGAGAGATAAGTGTGTGTGAAAGCCGTCCTTCACCTGCTTGAAGGGAACACAAAGTTTCTTTTCAGTTGCAATCTCCACTCCATACATATATAAGGGGTGGTACAAGCTCCAACTCGGTTTTACAGTGAAAACGGCAGGCACTTCAAACCGGCACTAGGAAACAGACTGAGAAACCAGAGTAAGGGTTTCTCCTGCAACCCGTTCCCTTTGTGCTGGATGAACGAATGTCTCTTCACATGCTCAGTTCTGAGAGATAAGTGTGTGTGAAAGCCGTCCTTCACCTTCTTGAAGGGAACACAAAGTTTCATTTCAGTTGCAAACTCCACTCCATACATATATATGGGGAGGTACAAGCTCCAACTAGGTTTTACAGTGAAAACGGCAGGCACTTCAAACCGGCACTAGGAAACAGACTGAGAAACCAGAGTCAGTGTTTCTCCTGCAACCCATTCCGTTTGTGCTGGATGAACGAACGTCTCTCCACATGCTCAGTTCTGAGAGATAAGTGTGTGTGAAAGCCGACTTTCACCTATCTTGAAGGGAACACAAAGTTTCTTTTCAGTTGCAAACTCCACTCCATACATATATATGGGGAGGTACAAGCTCCAACTAGGTTTTACAGTGAAAACGGCAGGCACTTCAAACCGGCACTAGGAAACAGACTGAGAAACCAGAGTAAGGGTTTCGCCTGCAACCCGTTCCCTTTGTGCTGGATGAACGAACGTCTCTTCACATGCTCAATTCTGAGAGATAAGTGTGTGTGAAAGCCGTCCTTCACCTGCTTGAAGGGAACACAAAGTTTCTTTTCAGTTGCAATCTCCACTCCTTACATATATATTGGGAAGTACAAGCTCCAACTCGGTTTTACAGTGAAAAACGCAGGCACTTCAAACCGGCACTAGGAAACAGACTGAGAAACCAGAGTAAGGGTTTCTCCTGCAACCCGTTCCCTTTGTGCTGGATGAACGAACGTCTCTCCACATGCTCAGTTCTGAGAGATAAGTGTGTGTGATAGCCGTCCTTCACCTAGCTTGAAGGGAACACAAAGTTTCTTTTCAGTTGCCAAGTACATTCCTTACATATATATGGGGAGGTACAAGCTCAAACTCGGTTTTACACTGAAAATGGCAGGCACTTCAAACCGGCACTAGGAAACAGACTGAGAAACCAGAGTAAGGGATTCTCCTGCAACCCGTTCCCTTTGTGCTGGATGAACGAACGTCTCACCACATGCTCAGTTCTGAGAGATTTGTGTGTGTGAAAGCCGTCCTTCACCTAGCTTGAAGGGAACACAAAGTTTCTTTTCAGTTGCAAACTCCTCTCCATATATATATATGGGGTAGAAAAAACTCCAACATGGTTTTACAGTGAAACCGGCAGGCACTTCAAACCGGCACTAGGAAACAGACTGAGAAACCAGAGTAAGGGTTTCTCCTGCAACCCGTTCCGTTTGTGCTGGATGAACGAACGTCTCTCCACATGCTCAGTTCTGAGAGATAAGTGTGTGTGATAGCCGTCCTTCACCTAGCTTGAAGGGAACACAAAGTTTCTTTTCAGTTGCCAAGTACACTCCTTACATATATATGGGGAGGTACAAGCTCAAACTCGGTTTTACAGTGAAAACGGCAGGCACTTCAAACCGGCACTAGGAAACAGACTGAGAAACCAGAGTAAGGGATTCTCCTGCAACCCGTTCCCTTTGTGCTGGATGAACGAACGTCTCTCCACATGCTCAGTTCTGAGAGATTAGTGTGTGTGAAAGCCGTCCTTCACCTAGCTTGAAGGGAACACAAAGTTTCTTTTCAGTTGCAAACTCCTCTCCATACATATATATGGGGAAGTACAAGATCCAACTCGGTTTTATAGTGAAAACGGAAGGCACTAAATACCGGCAATAGGAAATAGACTGAGAAACCAGAGTAAGGGTTTCTCCTGCAACCCGTTCCCTTTGTGCTGGATGAACGAACGTCTCTCCACATGCTCAGTTCTGAGAGATAAGTGTGTGTGAAAGCCGTCCTTCACCTAGCTTGAAGGAAACACAAATTTCTTTTCAGTTGCAAACTCCACTCCATACAAATATATGGGGAGGTACAAGCTCCAACTCGGTTTTACAGTGAAAACGGCAGGCACTTCAAACCGGCACTAGGAAACAGACAGAGAAACCAGAGTAAGGGTTTCTCCTGCAACCCGTTCCCTTTGTGCTGGATGAACGAACGTCTCTCCACATGCTCAGTTCTGAGAGATAAGTGTGTGTGAAAGCCGTCCTTCACCTAGCTTCAAGGGAACACAAAGTTTCTTTTCAGTTGCCAACTCCACTCCATACATATATATGGGGTTGAACAAGCTCCAACTCGGTTTTACAGTGAAAACGGCAGGCACTTCAAACCGCCACTAGGAAACAGACTGAGAAACCAGAGTAAGGGTTTCTCCTGCAACCCGTTCCCTTTGTGCTGGATGAACGAACGTCTCTCCACATGCTCAGTTCTGAGAGATAAGTGTGTGTGAAAGCCGTCCTTCACCTAGCTTGAAGGTAACACAAAGTATCTTTTCAGATGCAAACTCAACTTTATATATATATAAGGGGAGGTACAAGCTCCAACTCGGTTTTACAGTGAAAACGACAGGCACTTCAACCCGGCACTAGGAAACAGACTGAGAAATCAGAGTAAGGGTTTCTCCTGCAACCCTTTCCCTTTGTGCTGGATGAACGAACGTCTCTCCACATGCTCAGTTCCGAGAGATAAGTGTGTGTGAAAGCCGTCCTTCACCTAGCTTGAATGGAACACAAAGTTTCTTTTCAGTTGCAAACTCCACTCCATACATATATATGGGGAAGTACAAGCTCCAACTCGGTTTTACAGTGAAAACGGCAGGCACTTCAACGGGCACTAGGAAACAGACTGAGAAACCAGAGTAAGGGTTTCTCCTGCAACCCGTTCCCTTTGTGCTGGATCAACGAACGTCTCTCCACATGCTCAGTTCTGAGAGATAAGTGTGTGTGAAAGCCGTCCTTCACCTAGCTTGAAGGGAACACAAAGTTTCTTTTCAGTTGCCAACTACACTCCTTACATATATATGGGGAGGTACAAGCTCAAACTCGGTTTTACAGTGAAAACGGCAGGCACTTCAAACCGGCACTAGGAAACAGACTGAGAAACCAGATTAAGGGATTCTCCTGCAACCCGTTCCCTTTGTGCTGGATGAACGAACGTCTCTCCACATGCTCAGTTCTGAGATATTAGTGTGTGTGAAAGCCGTCCTTCAACTAGCTTGAAGGGAACACAAAGTTTCTTTTCAGTTGCCAACTCCACTCCATACATATATATGGGGTGGAACAAGCTCCAACTCGGATTTACAGTGAAAACGGCAGGCACTTCAAACCGGCACTAGGAAACAGACTGAGAAACCAGAGTAAGGGTTTCTCCTGCAACCCGTTCCCTTTGTGCTGGATGAACGAACGTCTCTCCACATGCTCAGTTCTGAGAGATAACTGTGTGTGAAAGCCGTCCTTCACCTAGCTTGAAGGAAACACAAATTTCTTTTCAGTTGCAAACTCCACTCCATACAAATATATGGGGAGGTACAAGCTCCAACTCGGTTTTATAGAGAAAACGGAAGGCACTAAATACCGGAAATAGGAAATAGACTGAGAAACCAGAGTAAGGGTTTCTCCTGCAACCCGTTCCCTTTGTGATGGATGAACGAACGTCTCTCCACATGCTCAGTTCTGAGAGAAAAGTGTGTGTGAAAGCCGTCCTTCACCTAGCTTGAAGGGAACACAAAGTTTCTTTTCAGTTGCCAACTCCACTCCATACATATATATGGGGTGGAACAAGCTCCAACTCGGTTTTACAGTGAAAACGGCAGGCACTTCAAACCGCCACTAGGAAACAGACTGTGAAACCAGAGTAAGGGTTTCTCCTGGAACCCGTTCCCTTTGTGCTGGATGAACGAACGTCTCTCCACATTCTCAGGTCTGAGAAATAAGTGTGTGTGAAAGCCGTCCTTCACCTAGCTTGAAGGGAACACAAAGTTTCTTTTCAGTTGCAAACTCCACTCCATACATATATATGGGGTGGTACAAGCTCCAACTCGGTTTTACAGTGAAAACGGCAGGCACTTCAAACCGGCACTAGGAAACAGACTGAGAAACCAGAGTAAGGGTTTCTCCTGCAACCCGTTCCCTTTGTGCTGGATGAACGAATGTCTCTTCACATGCTCAGTTCTGAGAGATAAGTGTGTGTGAAAGCCGTCCTTCACCTTCTTGAAGGGAACACAAAGTTTCATTTCAGTTGCAAACTCCACTCCATACATATATATGGGGAGGTACAAGCTCCAACTCGGTTTTACAGTGAAAACGGCAGGCACTTCAAACCGGCACTAGGAAACAGACTGAGAAACCAGAGTAAGGGTTTCTCCTGCAAACCGTTCCCTTTGTGCTGGATGAACGAACGTCTCTCCACATGCTAGGTTCTCAGAGATAAGTGTGTGTGAAAGCCGTCCTTCAACTAGCTTGAAGGGAACACAAAGTTTCTTTTCAGTTGCCAACTCCACTCCATACATATATATGGGGAGGTACAAGCTCCAACTAGGTTTTACAGTGAAAACGGCAGGCACTTCAAACCGGCACTAGGAAACAGACTGAGAAACCAGAGTAAGGGATTCTCCTGCAACCCGTTCCCTTTGTGCTGGATGAACGAACGTCTCTCCACATGCTCAGTTCTGAGAGATTTGTGTGTGTGAAAGCCGTCCTTCACCTAGCTTGAAGGGAACACAAAGTTTCTTTTCAGTTGCAAACTCCTCTCCATATATATATATGGGGTAGAAAAAACTCCAACATGGTTTTACAGTGAAACCGGCAGGCACTTCAAACCGGCACTAGGAAACAGACTGAGAAACCAGAGTAAGGGTTTCTCCTGCAACCCGTTCCCTTTGTGCTGGATGAACGAACGTCTCTCCACATGCTCAGTTCTGAGAGATAAGTGTGTGTGATAGCCGTCCTTCACCTAGCTTGAAGGGAACACAAAGTTTCTTTTCAGTTGCCAAGTACACTCCTTACATATATATGGGGAGGTACAAGCTCAAACTCGGTTTTACAGTGAAAACGGCAGGCACTTCAAACCGGCACTAGGAAACAGACTGAGAAACCAGAGTAAGGGATTCTCCTGCAACCCGTTCCCTTTGTGCTGGATGAACGAACGTCTCTCCACATGCTCAGTTCTGAGAGATTAGTGTGTGTGAAAGCCGTCCTTCACCTAGCTTGAAGGGAACACAAAGTTTCTTTTCAGTTGCAAACTCCTCTCCATACATATATATGGGGAAGTACAAGATCCAACTCGGTTTTATAGTGAAAACGGAAGGCACTAAATACCGGCAATAGGAAATAGACTGAGAAACCAGAGTAAGGGTTTCTCCTGCAACCCGTTCCCTTTGTGCTGGATGAACGAACGTCTCTCCACATGCTCAGTTCTGAGAGATAAGTGTGTGTGAAAGCCGTCCTTCACCTAGCTTGAAGGAAACACAAATTTCTTTTCAGTTGCAAACTCCACTCCATACAAATATATGGGGAGGTACAAGCTCCAACTCGGTTTTACAGTGAAAACGGCAGGCACTTCAAACCGGCACTAGGAAACAGACAGAGAAACCAGAGTAAGGGTTTCTCCTGCAACCCGTTCCCTTTGTGCTGGATGAACGAACGTCTCTCCACATGCTCAGTTCTGAGAGATAAGTGTGTGTGAAAGCCGTCCTTCACCTAGCTTCAAGGGAACACAAAGTTTCTTTTCAGTTGCCAACTCCACTCCATACATATATATGGGGTTGAACAAGCTCCAACTCGGTTTTACAGTGAAAACGGCAGGCACTTCAAACCGCCACTAGGAAACAGACTGAGAAACCAGAGTAAGGGTTTCTCCTGCAACCCGTTCCCTTTGTGCTGGATGAACGAACGTCTCTCCACATGCTCAGTTCTGAGAGATAAGTGTGTGTGAAAGCCGTCCTTCACCTAGCTTGAAGGGAACACAAAGTATCTTTTCAGATGCAAACTCAACTTTATATATATATAAGGGGAGGTACAAGCTCCAACTCGGTTTTACAGTGAAAACGACAGGCACTTCAACCCGGCACTAGGAAACAGACTGAGAAATCAGAGTAAGGGTTTCTCCTGCAACCCTTTCCCTTTGTGCTGGATGAACGAACGTCTCTCCACATGCTCAGTTCCGAGAGATAAGTGTGTGTGAAAGCCGTCCTTCACCTAGCTTGAATGGAACACAAAGTTTCTTTTCAGTTGCAAACTCCACTCCATACATATATATGGGGAAGTACAAGCTCCAACTCGGTTTTACAGTGAAAACGGCAGGCACTTCAACGGGCACTAGGAAACAGACTGAGAAACCAGAGTAAGGGTTTCTCCTGCAACCCGTTCCCTTTGTGCTGGATCAACGAACGTCTCTCCACATGCTCAGTTCTGAGAGATAAGTGTGTGTGAAAGCCGTCCTTCACCTAGCTTGAAGGGAACACAAAGTTTCTTTTCAGTTGCCAACTACACTCCTTACATATATATGGGGAGGTACAAGCTCAAACTCGGTTTTACAGTGAAAACGGCAGGCACTTCAAACCGGCACTAGGAAACAGACTGAGAAACCAGATTAAGGGATTCTCCTGCAACCCGTTCCCTTTGTGCTGGATGAACGAACGTCTCTCCACATGCTCAGTTCTGAGATATTAGTGTGTGTGAAAGCCGTCCTTCAACTAGCTTGAAGGGAACACAAAGTTTCTTTTCAGTTGCCAACTCCACTCCATACATATATATGGGGTGGAACAAGCTCCAACTCGGATTTACAGTGAAAACGGCAGGCACTTCAAACCGGCACTAGGAAACAGACTGAGAAACCAGAGTAAGGGTTTCTCCTGCAACCCGTTCCCTTTGTGCTGGATGAACGAACGTCTCTCCACATGCTCAGTTCTGAGAGATAACTGTGTGTGAAAGCCGTCCTTCACCTAGCTTGAAGGAAACACAAATTTCTTTTCAGTTGCAAACTCCACTCCATACAAATATATGGGGAGGTACAAGCTCCAACTCGGTTTTATAGTGAAAACGGAAGGCACTAAATACCGGAAATAGGAAATAGACTGAGAAACCAGAGTAAGGGTTTCTCCTGCAACCCGTTCCCTTTGTGCTGGATGAACGAACGTCTCTCCACATGCTCAGTTCTGAGAGAAAAGTGTGTGTGAAAGCCGTCCTTCACCTAGCTTGAAGGGAACACAAAGTTTCTTTTCAGTTGCCAACTCCACTCCATACATATATATGGGGTGGAACAAGCTCCAACTCGGTTTTACAGTGAAAACGGCAGGCACTTCAAACCGCCACTAGGAAACAGACTGTGAAACCAGAGTAAGGGTTTCTCCTGGAACCCGTTCCCTTTGTGCTGGATGAACGAACGTCTCTCCACATTCTCAGGTCTGAGAAATAAGTGTGTGTGAAAGCCGTCCTTCACCTAGCTTGAAGGGAACACAAAGTTTCTTTTCAGTTGCAAACTCCACTCCATACATATATATGGGGTGGTACAAGCTCCAACTCGGTTTTACAGTGAAAACGGCAGGCACTTCAAACCGGCACTAGGAAACAGACTGAGAAACCAGAGTAAGGGTTTCTCCTGCAACCCGTTCCCTTTGTGCTGGATGAACGAATGTCTCTTCACATGCTCAGTTCTGAGAGATAAGTGTGTGTGAAAGCCGTCCTTCACCTTCTTGAAGGGAACACAAAGTTTCATTTCAGTTGCAAACTCCACTCCATACATATATATGGGGAGGTACAAGCTCCAACTCGGTTTTACAGTGAAAACGGCAGGCACTTCAAACCGGCACTAGGAAACAGACTGAGAAACCAGAGTAAGGGTTTCTCCTGCAAACCGTTCCCTTTGTGCTGGATGAACGAACGTCTCTCCACATGCTAGGTTCTCAGAGATAAGTGTGTGTGAAAGCCGTCCTTCAACTAGCTTGAAGGGAACACAAAGTTTCTTTTCAGTTGCCAACTCCACTCCATACATATATATGGGGAGGTACAAGCTCCAACTAGGTTTTACAGTGAAAACGGCAGGCACTTCAAACCGGCACTAGGAAACAGACTGAGAAACCAGAGTCAGTGTTTCTCCTGCAACCCATTCCCTTTGTGCTGGATGAACGAACGTCTCTCCACATGCTCAGTTCTGAGAGATAAGTGTGTGTGAAAGCCGACTTTCACCTAGCTTGAAGGGAACACAAAGTTTCTTTTCAGTTGCAAACTCCACTCCATACATATATATGGGGAGGTACAAGCTCCAACTAGGTTTTACAGTGAAAACGGCAGGCACTTCAAACCGGCACTAGGAAACAGACTGAGAAACCAGAGTAAGGGTTCCTCCTGCAACCGGTTCCCTTTGTGCTGGATGAACGAACGTCTCTTCACATGCTCAATTCTGAGAGATAAGTGTGTGTGAAAGCCGTCCTTCACCTGTTTGAAGGGAACACAAAGTTTCTTTTCAGTTGCAAACTCCACTCCTTACATATATATTGGGAAGTACAAGCTCCAACTCGGTTTTACAGTGAAAACGGCAGGCACTTCAAACCGGCACTAGGAAACAGACTGAGAAACCAGAGTAAGGGTTTCTCCTGCAACCCGTTCCCTTTGTGCTGGATGAACGAACGTCTCTCCACATGCTCAGTTCTGAGAGATAAGTGTGTGTGATAGCCGTCCTTCACCTAGCTTGAAGGGAACACAAAGTTTCTTTTCAGTTGCCAAGTACACTCCTTACATATATATGAGGAGGTACAAGCTCAAACTCGGTTTTACAGTGAAAACGGCAGGCACTTCAAACCGGCACTAGGAAACAGACTGAGAAACCAGAGTAAGGGATTATCCTGCAAACCGTTCCCTTTGTGCTGGATGAACGAACGTCTCTCCACAGGCTCAGTTCTGAGAGATTAGTGTGTGTGAAAGCCGTCCTTCACCTAGCTTGAAGGGAACACAAAGTTTCTTTTCAGTTGCAAACTCCTCTCCATACATATATATGGGGAAGTACAAGATCCAACTCGGGTTTATAGTGAAAACGGAAGGCACTAAATACCGGCAATAGGAAATAGACTGAGAAACCAGAGTAAGGGTTTCTCCTGCAACCCGTTCCCTTTGTGCTGGATGAACGAACGTCTCTCCACATGCTCAGTTCTGAGAGATAAGTGTGTGTGAAAGCCGTCCTTCACCTAGCTTGAAGGAAACACAAATTTCTTTTCAGTTGCAAACTCCACTCCATACAAATATATGGGGAAGTACAAGCTCCAACTCGGTTTTACAGTGAAAACGGCAGGCACTTCAAACCGGCACTAGGAAACAGACAGAGAAACCAGAGAAAGGGTTTCTCCTGCAACCCGTTCCCTTTGTGCTGGATGAACGAACGTCTCTCCACATGCTCAGTTCTGAGAGATAAGTGTGTGTGAAAGCCGTCCTTCACCTAGCTTCAAGGGAACACAAAGTTTCTTTTCAGTTGCCAACTCCACTCCATACATATATATGGGGTTGAACAAGCTCCAACTCGGTTTTACAGTGAAAACGGCAGGCACTTCAAACCGGCACTAGGAAACAGACTGAGAAACCAGAGTAAGGGTTTCTCCTGCAACCCGTTCCCTTTGTGCTGGATGAACGAACGTCTCTCCACATGCTCAGTTCTGAGAGATAAGTGTGTGTGAAAGCCGTCCTTCACCTAGCTTGAAGGGAACACAAAGTATCTTTTCAGATGCAAAATCAACTTTATATATATATAAGGGGAGGTACAAGCTCCAACTCGGTTTTACAGTGAAAACGACAGGCACTTCAACCCGGCACTAGGAAACAGACTGAGAAACCAGAGTAAGGGTTTCTCCTGCAACCCGTTCCCTTTGTGCTGGATGAACGAACGTCTCTCCACATGCTCAGTTCTGAGAGATAAGTGTGTGTGAAAGCCGTCCTTCACCTAGCTTGAATGGAACACAAAGTTTCTTTTCAGTTGCAAACTCCACTCCATACATATATATGGGGAGGTACAAGCTCCAACTCGGTTTTACAGTGAAAACGGCAGGCACTTCAACGGGCACTAGGAAACAGACTGAGAAACCAGAGTAAGGGTTTCTCCTGCAACCCGTTCCCTTTGTGCTGGATCAACGAACGTCTCTCCACATGCTCAGTTCTGAGAGATAAGTGTGTGTGAAAGCCGTCCTTCACCTAGCTTGAAGGGAACACAAAGTTTCTTTTCAGTTGCCAAGTACACTCCTTACATATATATGGGGAGGTACAAGCTCCAACTCGGTTTTACAGTGAAAACGGCAGGCACTTCAAACCGGCACTAGGAAACAGACTGAGAAACCAGATTAAGGGATTCTCCTGCAACCCGTTCCCTTTGTGCTGGATGAACGAACGTCTCTCCACATGCTCAGTTCTGAGAGATTAGTGTGTGTGAAAGCCGTCCTTCACCTAGCTTGAAGGGAACACAAAGTTTCTTTTCAGTTGCCAACTCCACTCCATACATATATATGGGGTGGAACAAGCTCCAACTCGGATTTACAGTGAAAACGGCAGGCACTTCAAACCGGCACTAGGAAACAGACTGAGAAACCAGAGTAAGGGTTTCTCCTGCAACCCGTTCCCTTTGTGCTGGATGAACGAACGTCTCTCCACATGCTCAGTTCTGAGAGATAACTGTGTGTGAAAGCCGTCCTTCACCTAGCTTGAAGGAAACACAAATTTCTTTTCAGTTGCAAACTCCACTCCATACAAATATATGGGGAGGTACAAGCTCCAACTCGGTTTTATAGTGAAAACGGAAGGCACTAAATACCGGAAATAGGAAATAGACTGAGAACCCAGAGTAAGGGTTTCTCCTGCAACCCGTTCCCTTTGTGCTGGATGAACGAACGTCTCTCCACATGCTCAGTTCTGAGAGAAAAGTGTGTGTGAAAGCCGTCCTTCACCTAGCTTGAAGGGAACACGAAGTTTCTTTTCAGTTGCCAACTCCACTCCATACATATATATGGGGTGGAACAAGCTCCAACTCGTTTTTACAGTGAAAACGGCAGGCACTTAAAACCGCCACTAGGAAACAGACTGTGAAACCAGAGTAAGTGTTTCTCCTGGAACCCGTTCCCTTTGTGCTGGATGAACGAACGTCTCTCCACATTCTCAGGTCTGAGAAATAAGTGTGTGTGAAAGCCGTCCTTCACCTAGCTTGAAGGGAACACAAAGTTTCTTTTCAGTTGCAAACTCCACTCCATACATATATATGGGGTGGTACAAGCTCCAACTCGGTTTTACAGTGAAAACGGCAGGCACTTCAAACCGGCACTAGGAAACAGACTGAGAAACCAGAGTAAGGGTTTCTCCTGCAACCCGTTCCCTTTGTGCTGGATGAACGAATGTCTCTTCACATGCTCAGTTCTGAGAGATAAGTGTGTGTGAAAGCCGTCCTTCACCTTCTTGAAGGGAACACAAAGTTTCATTTCAGTTGCAAACTCCACTCCATACATATATATGGGGAGGTACAAGCTCCAACTCGGTTTTACAGTGAAAACGGCAGGCACTTCAAACCGGCACTAGGAAACAGACTGAGAAACCAGAGTAAGGGTTTCTCCTGCAAACCGTTCCCTTTGTGCTGGATGAACGAACGTCTCTCCACATGCTCAGTTCTCAGAGATAAGTGTGTGTGAAAGCCGTCCTTCAACTAGCTTGAAGGGAACACAAAGTTTCTTTTCAGTTGCCAACTCCACTCCATACATATATATGGGGAGGTACAAGCTCCAACTAGGTTTTACAGTGAAAACGGCAGGCACTTCAAACCGGCACTAGGAAACAGACTGAGAAACCAGAGTCAGTGTTTCTCCTGCAACCCATTCCCTTTGTGCTGGATGAACGAACGTCTCTCCACATGCTCAGTTCTGAGAGATAAGTGTGTGTGAAAGCCGACTTTCACCTAGCTTGAAGGGAACACAAAGTTTCTTTTCAGTTGCAAACTCCACTCCATACATATATACGGGGAGGTACAAGCTCCAACTAGGTTTTACAGTGAAAACGGCAGGCACTTCAAACCGGCACTAGGAAACAGACTGAGAAACCAGAGTAAGGGTTTCTCCTGCAACCCGTTCCCTTTGTGCTGGATGAACGAACGTCTCTCCACATGCTCAGTTCTGAGAGATAAGTGTGTGTGATAGCCGTCCTTCACCTAGCTTGAAGGGAACACAAAGTTTCTTTTCAGTTGCCAAGTACACTACTTACATATATATGGGGAGGTACAAGCTCAAACTCGGTTTTACAGTGAAAACGGCAGGCACTTCAAACCGGCACTAGGAAACAGACTGAGAAACCAGAGTAAGGGATTCTCCTGCAAACCGTTCCCTTTGTGTTGGATGAACGAACGTCTCTCCACATGCTCAGTTCTGAGAGATTAGTGTGTGTGAAAGCCGTCCTTCACCTAGCTTGAAGGGAACACAAAGTTTCTTTTCAGTTGCAAACTCCTCTCCATACATATATATGGGGAAGTACAAGATCCAACTCTGTTTTATAGTGAAAACGGAAGGCACTAAATACCGGCAATAGGAAATAGACTGAGAAACCAGAGTAAGGGTTTCTCCTGCAACCCGTTCCCTTTGTGCTGGATGAACGAACGTCTCTCCACATGCTCAGTTCTGAGAGATAAGTGTGTGTGAAAGCCGTCCTTCACCTAGCTTGAAGGAAACACAAATTTCTTTTCAGTTGCAAACTCCACTCCATACAAATATATGGGGAAGTACAAGCTCCAACTCGGTTTTACAGTGAAAACGGCAGGCACTTCAAACCGGCACTAGGAAACAGACAGAGAAACCAGAGTAAGGGTTTCTCCTGCAACCCGTTCCCTTTGTGCTGGATGAACGAACGTCTCTCCACATGCTCAGTTCTGAGAGATAAGTGTGTGTCAAAGCCGTCCTTCACCTAGCTTCAAGGGAACACAAAGTTTCTTTTCAGTTGCCAACTCCACTCCATACATATATATGGGGTTGAACAAGCTCCAACTCGGTTTTACAGTGAAAACGGCAGGCACTTCAAACCGGCACTAGGAAACAGACTGAGAAACCAGAGTAAGGGTTTCTCCTGCAACCCGTTCCCTTTGTGCTGGATCAACGAACGTCTCTCCACATGCTCAGTTCTGAGAGATAAGTGTGTGTGAAAGCCATCCTTCACCTAGCTTGAAGGGAACACAAAGTATCTTTTCAGATGCCAACTCCACTCCATACATATATATGGGTTGGTACAAACTCCAACTCGGTTTTACAGTGAAAACGGCAGGCACTTCAAACCGGCACTAGGAAACAGACTGAGAAACCAGAGTAAGGGTTTCTCCTGCAACACGTTCCCTTTGTGCTGGATGAACGAACATCTCTCCACATGCTCAGTTCTGAGAGATAAGTGTGTGTGAAAGCCGTCCTTCACCTAGCATGAAGGGAACACACACTTTCTTTTCAGTTGCAAACTTCACTCTATACATATATATGGGGTGGAACAAGCTCCAACTCGGTTTTACAGTGAAAACGGCAGGCACTTCAAACCGGCACTAGGAAACAGACTGAGAAACCAGAGGAAGGGTTTCTCCTGCAACCCGTTCCCATTGTGCTGGATGAACGAACGTCTCTCCACATGCTCAGTTCTGAGAGATAAGTGTGTTTGAAAGCCGTCCTTCACCTAAATTGAAGGGAACTCAAAGTTTCTTTTCAGTTGCAAACTCCACTCCATACATATATATGGGGAAGTACAAGATCCAACTCAGTTTTATAGTGAAAACGGAAGGCACTAAATACCGGAAATAGGAAATAGACTGAGAAACCAGAGTAAGGGTTTCTCCTGCAACCCGTTCCCTTTGTGCTGGATGAACGAACGTCTCTCCACATGCTCAGTTCTGAGAGATAAGTGTGTGTGAAAGCCGTCCTTCACCTTCTTGAAGGGAACACAAAGTTTCATTTCAGTTGCAAACTCCACTCCAAACATATATATGGGGAGGTACAAGCTCCAACTCGGTTTTACAGTGAAAACGGCAGGCACTTCCAACCGGCACTAGGAAACAGACTGAGAAACCAGAGTAAGGGTTTCTCCTGCAAACCGTTCCCTTTGTGCTGGATGAACGAACGTCTCTCCAAATGCTCAGTTCTCAGAGATAAGTGTGTGTGAAAGCCGTCCTTCAACTAGCTTGAAGGGAACAAAAGTTTCTTTTCAGTTGTCAACTCCACTCCATACATATATATGGGGAGGTACAAGCTCCAACTCGGTTTTACAGTGAAAACGGCAGGCACTTCAAACCGGCACTAGGAAACAGACTGAGAAACCAGAGTCAGTGTTTCTCCTGCAACCCATTCCCTTTGTGCTGGATGAACGAACGTCTCTCCACATGCTCAGTTCTGAGAGATAAGTGTGTGTGAAAGCCGACTTTCACTTAGCTTGAAGGGAACACAAAGTTTCTTTTCATTTGCAAACTCCACTCCATACATATATATGGGGAGGTACAAGCTCCAACTAGGTTTTACAGTGAAAACGGCAGGCACTTCAAACCGGCACTAGGAAACAGACTGAGAAACCAGAGTAATGGTTTCGCCTGCAACCCGTTCCCTTTGTGCTAAATGAACGAACGACTCTTCACATGCTCAATTCTGAGAGATAAGTGTGTGTGAAAGCCGTCCTTCACCTGCTTGAAGGGAACACAAAGTTTCTTTTCAGTTGCAAACTCCACTCCTTACATATATATTGGGAAGTACAAGCTCCAACTCGGTTTTACAGTGAAAACGGCAGGCACTTCAAACCGGCACTAGGAAACAGACTGAGAAACCAGAGTAAGGGTTTCTCCTGCAACCCGTTCCCTTTGTGCTGGATGAACGAACGTCTCTCCTCATGCTCAGTTCTGAGAGATAAGTGTGTGTGATAGCCGTCCTTCACCTAGCTTGAAGGGAACACAAAGTTTCTTTTCAGTTGCCAAGTACACTCCTTACATATATATGGGGAGGTACAAGCTCAAACTCGGTTTTACAGTGAAAACGGCAGGCACTTCAAACCGGCACTAGGAAACAGACTGAGAAACCAGAGTAAGGGATTCTCCTGCAACCCGTTCCCTTTGTGCTGGATGAACGAACGTCTCTCCACATGCTCAGTTCTGAGAGATTAGTGTGTGTGAAAGCCGTCCTTCACCTAGCTTGAAGGGAACACAAAGTTTCTTTTCAGTTGCAAACTCCTCTCCATACATATATATGGGGAAGTACAAGATCCAACTCGGTTTTATAGTGAAAACGGAAGGCACTAAATACCGTCAATAGGAAATAGACTGAGAAACCAGAGTAAGGGTTTCTCCTGCAACCCGTTCCCTTTGTGCTGGATGAACGAACGTCTCTCCACATGCTCAGTTCTGAGAGATAAGTGTGTGTGAAAGCCGTCCTTCACCTAGCTTGAAGGTAACACAAATTTCTTTTCAGTTGCAAACTCCACTCCATACAAATATATTGGGAGGTACAAGCTCCAACTCGGTTTTACAGTGAAAACGGCAGGCACTTCAAACCGGCACTAGGAAACAGACAGAGAAACCAGAGTAAGGGTTTCTCCTGCAACCCGTTCCCTTTGTGCTGGATGAACGAACGTCTCTCCACATGCTCAGTTCTGAGAGATAAGTGTGTGTGAAAGCCGTCCTTCACCTAGCTTCAAGGGAACACAAAGTTTCTTTTCAGTTGCCAACTCCACTCCATACATATATATGGGGTTGAACAAGCTCCAACTCGGTTTTACAGTGAAAACGGCAGGCACTTCAAACCGCCACTAGGAAACAGACTGAGAAACCAGAGTAAGGGTTTCTCCTGCAACCCGTTCCCTTTGTGCTGGATGAACGAACGTCTCTCCACATGCTCAGTTCTGAGAGATAAGTGTGTGTGAAAGCCGTCCTTCACCTAGCTTGAAGGGAACACAAAGTATCTTTTCAGATGCAAACTCAACTTTATATATATATAAGGGGAGGTACAAGCTCCAACTCGGTTTTACAGTGAAAACGACAGGCACTTCAACCCGGCACTAGGAAACAGACTGAGAAACCAGAGTAAGGGTTTCTCCTGCAACCCGTTCCCTTTGTGCTGGATGAACGAACGTCTCTCCACATGCTCAGTTCTGAGAGATAAGTGTGTGTGAAAGCCGTCCTTCACCTAGCTTGAATGGAACACAAAGTTTCTTTTCAGTTGCAAACTCCACTCCATACATATATATGGGGAAGTACAAGCTCCAACTCGGTTTTACAGTGAAAACGGCAGGCACTTCAACGGGCACTAGGAAACAGACTGAGAAACCAGAGTAAGGGTTTCTCCTGCAACCCGTTCCCTTTGTGCTGGATCAACGAACGTCTCTCCACATGCTCAGTTCTGAGAGATAAGTGTGTGTGAAAGCCGTCCTTCACCTAGCTTGAAGGGAACACAAAGTTTCTTTTCAGTTGCCAACTACACTCCTTACATATATATGGGGAGGTACAAGCTCAAACTCGGTTTTACAGTGAAAACGGCAGGCACTTCAAACCGGCACTAGGAAACAGACTGAGAAACCAGATTAAGGGATTCTCCTGCAACCCGTTCCCTTTGTGCTGGATGAACGAACGTCTCTCCACATGCTCAGTTCTGAGAGATTAGTGTGTGTGAAAGCCGTCCTTCAACTAGCTTGAAGGGAACACAAAGTTTCTTTTCGGTTGCCAACTCCACTCCATACATATATATGGGGTGGAACAAGCTCCAACTCGGATTTACAGTGAAAACGGCAGGCACTTCAAACCGGCACTAGGAAACAGACTGAGAAACCAGAGTAAGGGTTTCTCCTGCAACCCGTTCCCTTTGTGCTGGATGAACGAACGTCTCTCCACATGCTCAGTTCTGAGAGATTACTGTGTGTGAAAGCCGTCCTTCACCTAGCTTGAAGGAAACACAAATTTCTTTTCAGTTGCAAACTCCACTCCATACAAATATATGGGGAGGTACAAGCTCCAACTCGGTTTTATAGTGAAAACGGAAGGCACTAAAAACCGGAAATAGGAAATAGACTGAGAAACCAGAGTAAGGGTTTCTCCTGCAACCCGTTCCCTTTGTGCTGGATGAACGAACGTCTCTCCACATGCTCAGTTCTGAGAGAAAAGTGTGTGTGAAAGCCGTCCTTCACCTAGCTTGAAGGGAACACAAAGTTTCTTTTCAGTTGCCAACTCCACTCCATACATATATATGGGGTGGAACAAGCTCCAACTCGGTTTTACAGTGAAAACGGCAGGCACTTCAAACCGCCACTAGGAAACAGACAGTGAAACCAGAGTAAGGGTTTCTCCTGGAACCCGTTCCCTTTGTGCTGGATGAACGAACGTCTCTCCACATTCTCAGGTCTGAGAAATAAGTGTGTGTGAAAGCCGTCCTTCACCTAGCTTGAAGGGAACACAAAGTTTCTTTTCAGTTGCAAACTCCACTCCATACATATATATGGGGTGGTACAAGCTCCAACTCGGTTTTACAGTGAAAACGGCAGGCACTTCAAACCGGCACTAGGAAACAGACTGAGAAACCAGAGTAAGGGTTTCTCCTGCAACCCGTTCCCTTTGTGCTGGATGAACGAATGTCTCTTCACATGCTCAGTTCTGAGAGATAAGTGTGTGTGAAAGCCGTCCTTCACCTTCTTGAAGGGAACACAAAGTTTCATTTCAGTTGCAAACTCCACTCCATACATATATATGGGGAGGTACAAGCTCCAACTCGGTTTTACAGTGAAAACGGCAGGCACTTCAAACCGGCACTAGGAAACAGACTGAGAAACCAGAGTAAGGGTTTCTCCTGCAAACCGTTCCCTTTGTGCTGGATGAACGAACGTCTCTCCACATGCTAGGTTCTCAGAGATAAGTGTGTGTGAAAGCCGTCCTTCAACTAGCTTGAAGGGAACACAAAGTTTCTTTTCAGTTGCCAACTCCACTCCATACATATATATGGGGAGGTACAAGCTCCAACTAGGTTTTACAGTGAAAACGGCAGGCACTTCAAACCGGCACTAGGAAACAGACTGTGAAACCAGAGTCAGTGTTTCTCCTGCAACCCATTCCCTTTGTGCTGGATGAACGAACGTCTCTCCACATGCTCAGTTCTGAGAGATAAGTGTGTGTGAAAGCCGACTTTCACCTAGCTTGAAGGGAACACAAAGTTTCTTTTCAGTTGCAAACTCCACTCCATACATATATATGGGGAGGTACAAGCTCCAACTAGGTTTTACAGTGAAAACGGCAGGCACTTCAAACCGGCACTAGGAAACAGACTGAGAAACCAGAGTAAGGGTTCCTCCTGCAACCGGTTCCCTTTGTGCTGGATGAACGAACGTCTCTTCACATGCTCAATTCTGAGAGATAAGTGTGTGTGAAAGCCGTCCTTCACCTGTTTGAAGGGAACACAAAGTTTCTTTTCAGTTGCAAACTCCACTCCTTACATATATATTGGGAAGTACAAGCTCCAACTCGGTTTTACAGTGAAAACGGCAGGCACTTCAAACCGGCACTAGGAAACAGACTGAGAAACCAGAGTAAGGGTTTCTCCTGCAACCCGTTCCCTTTGTGCTGGATGAACGAACGTCTCTCCACATGCTCAGTTCTGAGAGATAAGTGTGTGTGATAGCCGTCCTTCACCTAGCTTGAAGGGAACACAAAGTTTCTTTTCAGTTGCCAAGTACACTCCTTACATATATATGAGGAGGTACAAGCTCAAACTCGGTTTTACAGTGAAAACGGCAGGCACTTCAAACCGGCACTAGGAAACAGACTGAGAAACCAGAGTAAGGGATTCTCCTGCAAACCGTTCCCTTTGTGCTGGATGAACGAACGTCTCTCCACAGGCTCAGTTCTGAGAGATTAGTGTGTGTGAAAGCCGTCCTTCACATAGCTTGAAGGGAACACAAAGTTTCTTTTCAGTTGCAAACTCCTCTCCATACATATATATGGGGAATTACAAGATCCAACTCGGGTTTATAGTGAAAACGGAAGGCACTAAATACCGGCAATAGGAAATAGACTGAGAAACCAGAGTAAGGGTTTCTCCTGCAACCCGTTCCCTTTGTGCTGGATGAACGAACGTCTCTCCACATGCTCAGTTCTGAGAGATAAGTGTGTGTGAAAGCCGTCCTTCACCTAGCTTGAAGGAAACACAAATTTCTTTTCAGTTGCAAACTCCACTCCATACAAATATATGGGGAGGTACAAGCTCCAACTCGGTTTTACAGTGAAAACGGCAGGCACTTCAACGGGCACTAGGAAACAGACTGAGAAACCAGAGTAAGGGTTTCTCCTGCAACCCGTTCCCTTTGTGCTGGATCAACGAACGTCTCTCCACATGCTCAGTTCTGAGAGATAAGTGTGTGTGAAAGCCGTCCTTCACCTAGCTTGAAGGGAACACAAAGTTTCTTTTCAGTTGCCAACTACACTCCTTACATATATATGGGGAGGTACAAGCTCAAACTCGGTTTTACAGTGAAAACGGCAGGCACTTCAAACCGGCACTAGGAAACAGACTGAGAAACCAGATTAAGGGATTCTCCTGCAACCCGTTCCCTTTGTGC
Source organism: Vicugna pacos (assembly GCF_048564905.1). Taxonomy (NCBI): domain Eukaryota; kingdom Metazoa; phylum Chordata; class Mammalia; order Artiodactyla; family Camelidae; genus Vicugna; species Vicugna pacos. The sequence continues at coordinate 5,608,541 of NC_133017.1, forward strand.
TGGATGAACGAACGTCTCTCCACATGCTCAGTTCTGAGAGATTAGTGTGTGTGAAAGCCGTCCTTCAACTAGCTTGAAGGGAACACAAAGTTTCTTTTCGGTTGCCAACTCCACTCCATACATATATATGGGGTGGAACAAGCTCCAACTCGGATTTACAGTGAAAACGGCAGGCACTTCAAACCGGCACTAGGAAACAGACTGAGAAACCAGAGTAAGGGTTTCTCCTGCAACCCGTTCCCTTTGTGCTGGATGAACGAACGTCTCTCCACATGCTCAGTTCTGAGAGATAACTGTGTGTGAAAGCCGTCCTTCACCTAGCTTGAAGGAAACACAAATTTCTTTTCAGTTGCAAACTCTACTCCATACAAATATATGGGGAGGTACAAGCTCCAACTCGGTTTTATAGTGAAAACGGAAGGCACTAAATACCGGAAATAGGAAATAGACTGAGAAACCAGAGTAAGGGTTTCTCCTGCAACCCGTTCCCTTTGTGCTGGATGAACGAACGTCTCTCCACATGCTCAGTTCTGAGAGAAAAGTGTGTGTGAAAGCCGTCCTTCACCTAGCTTGTAGGGAACACAAAGTTTCTTTTCAGTTGCCAACTCCACTCCATACATATATATGGGGTGGAACAAGCTCCAACTCGGTTTTACAGTGAAAACGGCAGGCACTTCAAACCGCCACTAGGAAACAGACAGTGAAACCAGAGTAAGGGTTTCTCCTGGAACCCGTTCCCTTTGTGCTGGATGAACGAACGTCTCTCCACATTCTCAGGTCTGAGAAATAAGTGTGTGTGAAAGCCGTCCTTCACCTAGCTTGAAGGGAACACAAAGTTTCTTTTCAGTTGCAAACTCCACTCCATACATATATATGGGGTGGTACAAGCTCCAACTCGGTTTTACAGTGAAAACGGCAGGCACTTCAAACCGGCACTAGGAAACAGACTGAGAAACCAGAGTAAGGGTTTCTCCTGCAACCCGTTCCCTTTGTGCTGGATGAACGAATGTCTCTTCACATGCTCAGTTCTGAGAGATAAGTGTGTGTGAAAGCCGTCCTTCACCTTCTTGAAGGGAACACAAAGTTTCATTTCAGTTGCAAACTCCACTCCATACATATATATGGGGAGGTACAAGCTCCAACTCGGTTTTACAGTGAAAACGGCAGGCACTTCAAACCGGCACTAGGAAACAGACTGAGAAACCAGAGTAAGGGTTTCTCCTGCAAACCGTTCCCTTTGTGCTGGATGAACGAACGTCTCTCCACATGCTAGGTTCTCAGAGATAAGTGTGTGTGAAAGCCGTCCTTCAACTAGCTTGAAGGGAACACAAAGTTTCTTTTCAGTTGCCAACTCCACTCCATACATATATATGGGGAGGTACAAGCTCCAACTAGGTTTTACAGTGAAAACGGCAGGCACTTCAAACCGGCACTAGGAAACAGACTGTGAAACCAGAGTCAGTGTTTCTCCTGCAACCCATTCCCTTTGTGCTGGATGAACGAACGTCTCTCCACATGCTCAGTTCTGAGAGATAAGTGTGTGTGAAAGCCGACTTTCACCTAGCTTGAAGGGAACACAAAGTTTCTTTTCAGTTGCAAACTCCACTCCATACATATATATGGGGAGGTACAAGCTCCAACTAGGTTTTACAGTGAAAACGGCAGGCACTTCAAACCGGCACTAGGAAACAGACTGAGAAACCAGAGTAAGGGTTCCTCCTGCAACCGGTTCCCTTTGTGCTGGATGAACGAACGTCTCTTCACATGCTCAATTCTGAGAGATAAGTGTGTGTGAAAGCCGTCCTTCACCTGTTTGAAGGGAACACAAAGTTTCTTTTCAGTTGCAAACTCCACTCCTTACATATATATTGGGAAGTACAAGCTCCAACTCGGTTTTACAGTGAAAACGGCAGGCACTTCAAACCGGCACTAGGAAACAGACTGAGAAACCAGAGTAAGGGTTTCTCCTGCAACCCGTTCCCTTTGTGCTGGATGAACGAACGTCTCTCCACATGCTCAGTTCTGAGAGATAAGTGTGTGTGATAGCCGTCCTTCACCTAGCTTGAAGGGAACACAAAGTTTCTTTTCAGTTGTCAAGTACACTCCTTACATATATATGAGGAGGTACAAGCTCAAACTCGGTTTTACAGTGAAAACGGCAGGCACTTCAAACCGGCACTAGGAAACAGACTGAGAAACCAGAGTAAGGGATTCTCCTGCAAACCGTTCCCTTTGTGCTGGATGAACGAACGTCTCTCCACAGGCTCAGTTCTGAGAGATTAGTGTGTGTGAAAGCCGTCCTTCACCTAGCTTGAAGGGAACACAAAGTTTCTTTTCAGTTGCAAACTCCTCTCCATACATATATATGGGGAAGTACAAGATCCAACTCGGGTTTATAGTGAAAACGGAAGGCACTAAATACCGGCAATAGGAAATAGACTGAGAAACCAGAGTAAGGGTTTCTCCTGCAACCCGTTCCCTTTGTGCTGGATGAACGAACGTCTCTCCACATGCTCAGTTCTGAGAGATAAGTGTGTGTGAAAGCCGTCCTTCACCTAGCATGAAGGAAACACAAATTTCTTTTCAGTTGCAAACTCCACTCCATACAAATATATGGGGAGGTACAAGCTCCAACTCGGTTTTACAGTGAAAACGGCAGGCACTTCAAACCGGCACTAGGAAACAGACAGAGAAACCAGAGTAAGGGTTTCTCCTGCAACCCGTTCCCTTTGTGCTGGATGAACGAACGTCTCTCCACATGCTCAGTTCTGAGAGATAAGTGTGTGTGAAAGCCGACCTTCACCTAGCTTCAAGGGAACACAAAGTTTCTTTTCAGTTGCCAACTCCACTCCATACATATATATGGCGTTGAACAAGCTCCAACTCGGTTTTACAGTGAAAACGGCAGGCACTTCAAACCGTCACTAGGAAACAGACTGAGAAACCAGAGTAAGGGTTTCTCCTGCAACCCGTTCCCTTTGTGCTGGATGAACGAACGTCTCTCCACATGCTCAGTTCTGAGAGATAAGTGTGTGTGAAAGCCGTCCTTCACCTAGCTTGAAGGGAACACAAAGTATCTTTTCAGATGCAAAATCAACTTTATATATATATAAGGGGAGGTACAAGCTGCAACTCGGTTTTACAGTGAAAACGACAGGCACTTCAACCCGGCACTAGGAAACAGACTGAGAAACCAGAGTAAGGGTTTCTCCTGCAACCCGTTCCCTTTGTGCTGGATGAACGAACGTCTCTCCACATGCTCAGTTCTGAGAGATAAGTGTGTGTGAAAGCCGACCTTCACCTAGCTTGAATGGAACACAAAGTTTCTTTTCAGTTGCAAACTCCACTCCATACATATATATGGGGAGGTACAAGCTCCAACTCGGTTTTACAGTGAAAACGGCAGGCACTTCAACGGGCACTAGGAAACAGACTGAGAAACCAGAGTAAGGGTTTCTCCTGCAAACCGTTCCCTTTGTGCTGGATCAACGAACGTCTCTCCACATGCTCAGTTCTGAGAGATATGTGTGTGTGAAAGCCGTCCTTCACCTAGCTTGAAGGGAACACAAAGTTTCTTTTCAGTTGCCAAGTACACTCCTTACATATATATGGGGAGGTACAAGCTCAAACTCGGTTTTACAGTGAAAACGGCAGGCACTTCAAACCGGCACTAGGAAACAGACTGAGAAACCAGATTAAGGGATTCTCCTGCAACCCGTTCCCTTTGTGCTGGATGAACGAACGTCTCTCCACATGCTCAGTTCTGAGAGATTAGTGTGTGTGAAAGCCGTCCTTCACCTAGCTTGAAGGGAACACAAAGTTTCTTTTCAGTTGCCAACTCCACTCCATACATATATATGGGGTGGAACAAGCTCCAACTCGGATTTACAGTGAAAACGGCAGGCACTTCAAACCGGCACTAGGAAACAGACTGAGAAACCAGGGTAAGGGTTTCTCCTGCAACCCGTTCCCCTTGTGCTGGATGAACGAACGTCTCTCCACATGCTCAGTTCTGAGAGATAACTGTGTGTGAAAGCCGTCCTTCACCTAGCTTGAAGGAAACACAAATTTCTTTTCAGTTGCAAACTCCACTCCATACAAATATATGGGGAGGTACAAGCTCCAACTCGGTTTTACAGTGAAAACGGCAGGCACTTCAAACCGGCACTAGGAAACAGACAGAGAAACCAGAGTAAGGGTTTCTCCTGCAACCCGTTCCCTTTGTGCTGGATGAACGAACGTCTCTCCACATGCTCAGTTCTGAGAGATAAGTGTGTGTGAAAGCCGTCCTTCACCTAGCTTCAAGGGAACACAAAGTTTCTTTTCAGTTGCCAACTCCACTCCATACATATATATGGCGTTGAACAAGCTCCAACTCGGTTTTACAGTGAAAACGGCAGGCACTTCAAACCGGCACTAGGAAACAGACTGAGAAACCAGAGTAAGGGTTTCTCCTGCAACCCGTTCCCTTTGTGCTGGATGAACGAACGTCTCTCCACATGCTCAGTTCTGAGAGATAAGTGTGTGTGAAAGCCGTCCTTCACCTAGCTTGAAGGGAACACAAAGTATCTTTTCAGATGCAAAATCAACTTTATATATATATAAGGGGAGGTACAAGCTCCAACTCGGTTTTACAGTGAAAACGACAGGCACTTCAACCCGGCACTAGGAAACAGACTGAGAAACCAGAGTAAGGGTTTCTCCTGCAACCCGTTCCCTTTGTGCTGGATGAACGAACGTCTCTCCACATGCTCAGTTCTGAGAGATAAGTGTGTGTGAAAGCCGACCTTCACCTAGCTTGAATGGAACACAAAGTTTCTTTTCAGTTGCAAACTCCACTCCATACATATATATGGGGAGGTACAAGCTCCAACTCGGTTTTACAGTGAAAATGGCAGGCACTTCAACGGGCACTAGGAAACAGACTGAGAAACCAGAGTAAGGGTTTCTCCTGCAACCCGTTCCCTTTGTGCTGGATCAACGAACGTCTCTCCACATGCTCAGTTCTGAGAGATAAGTGTGTTGAAAGCCGTCCTTCACCTAGCTTGAAGGGAACACAAAGTTTCTTTTCAGTTGCCAAGTACACTCCTTACATATATATGGGGAGGTACAAGCTCAAACTCGGTTTTACAGTGAAAACGGCAGGCACTTCAAACCGGCACTAGGAAACAGACTGAGAAACCAGATTAAGGGATTCTCCTACAACCCGTTCCCTTTGTGCTGGATGAACGAACGTCTCTCCACATGCTCAGTTCTGAGAGATTAGTGTGTGTGAAAGCCGTCCTTCACCTAGCTTGAAGGGAACACAAAGTTTCTTTTCAGTTGCCAACTCCACTCCATACATATATATGGGGTGGAACAAGCTCCAACTCGGATTTACAGTGAAAACGGCAGGCACTTCAAACCGGCACTAGGAAACAGACTGAGAAACCAGGGTAAGGGTTTCTCCTGCAACCCGTTCCCTTTGTGCTGGATGAACGAACGTCTCTCCACATGCTCAGTTCTGAGAGATAACTGTGTGTGAAAGCCGTCCTTCACCTAGCTTGAAGGAAACACAAATTTCTTTTCAGTTGCAAACTCCACTCCATACAAATATATGGGGAGGTACAAGCTCCAACTCGGTTTTATAGTGAAAACGGAAGGCACTAAATACCGGAAATAGGAAATAGACTGAGAACCCAGAGTAAGGGTTTCTCCTGCAACCCGTTCCCTTTGTGCTGGATGAACGAACGTCTCTCCACATGCTCAGTTCTGAGAGAAAAGTGTGTGTGAAAGCCTTCCTTCACCTAGCTTGAAGGGAACACAAAGTTTCTTTTCAGTTGCCAACTCCACTCCATACATATATATGGGGTGGAACAAGCTCCAACTCGTTTTTACAGTGAAAACGGCAGGCACTTCAAACCGCCACTAGGAAACAGACTGTGAAACCAGAGTAAGGGTTTCTCCTGGAACCCGTTCCCTTTGTGCTGGATGAACGAACGTCTCTCCACATTCTCAGGTCTGAGAAATAAGTGTGTGTGAAAGCCGTGCTTCACCTAGCTTGAAGGGAACACAAAGTTTCTTTTCAGTTGCAAACTCCACTCCATACATATATATGGGGTGGTACAAGCTCCAACTCGGTTTTACAGTGAAAACGGCAGGCACTTCAAACCGGCACTAGGAAACAGACTGAGAAACCAGAGTAAGGGTTTCTCCTGCAACCCGTTCCCTTTGTGCTGGATGAACGAATGTCTCTTCACATGCTCAGTTCTGAGAGATAAGTGTGTGTGAAAGCCGTCCTTCACCTTCTTGAAGGGAACACAAAGTTTCATTTCAGTTGCAAACTCCACTCCATACATATATATGGGGAGGTACAAGCTCCAACTCGGTTTTACAGTGAAAACGGCAGGCACTTCAAACCGGCACTAGGAAACAGACTGAGAAACCAGAGTAAGGGTTTCTCCTGCAAACCGTTCCCTTTGTGCTGGATGAACGAACGTCTCTCCACATGCTCAGTTCTCAGAGATAAGTGTGTGTGAAAGCCGTCCTTCAACTAGCTTGAAGGGAACACAAAGTTTCTTTTCAGTTGCCAACTCCACTCCATACATATATATGGGGAGGTACAAGCTCCAACTAGGTTTTACAGTGAAAACGGCAGGCACTTCAAACCGGCACTAGGAAACAGACTGAGAAACCAGAGTCAGTGTTTCTCCTGCAACCCATTCCCTTTGTGCTGGATGAACGAACGTCTCTCCACATGCTCAGTTCTGAGAGATAAGTGTGTGTGAAAGCCGACTTTCACCTAGCTTGAAGGGAACACAAAGTTTCTTTTCAGTTGCAAACTCCACTCCATACATATATACGGGGAGGTACAAGCACCAACTAGGTTTTACAGTGAAAACGGCAGGCACTTCAAACCGGCACTAGGAAACAGACTGAGAAACCAGAGTAAGGGTTTCGCCTGCAACCCGTTCCCTTTGTGCTGGATGAACGAACGTCTCTTCACATGCTCAATTCTGAGAGATAAGTGTGTGTGAAAGCCGTCCTTCACCTGTTTGAAGGGAACACAAAGTTTCTTTTCAGTTGCAAACTCCACTCCTTACATATATATTGGGAAGTACAAGCTCCAACACGGTTTTACAGTGAAAACGGCAGGCACTTCAAACCGGCACTAGGAAACAGACTGAGAAACCAGAGTAAGGGTTTCTCCTGCAACCCGTTCCCTTTGTGCTGGATGAACGAACGTCTCTCCACATGCTCAGTTCTGAGAGATAAGTGTGTGTGATAGCCGTCCTTCACCTAGCTTGAAGGGAACACAAAGTTTCTTTTCAGTTGCCAAGTACACTCCTTACATATATATGGGGAGGTACAAGCTCAAACTCGGTTTTACAGTGAAAACGGCAGGCACTTCAAACCGGCACTAGGAAACAGACTGAGAAACCAGAGTAAGGGATTCTCCTGCAAACCGTTCCCTTTGTGTTGGATGAACGAACGTCTCTCCACATGCTCAGTTCTGAGAGATTAGTGTGTGTGAAAGCCGTCCTTCACCTAGCTTGAAGGGAACACAAAGTTTCTTTTCAGTTGCAAACTCCTCTCCATACATATATATGGGGAAGTACAAGATCCAACTCTGTTTTATAGTGAAAACGGAAGGCACTAAATACCGGCAATAGGAAATAGACTGAGAAACCAGAGTAAGGGTTTCTCCTGCAACCCGTTCCCTTTGTGCTGGATGAACGAACGTCTCTCCACATGCTCAGTTCTGAGAGATAATTGTGTGTGAAAGCCGTCCTTCACCTAGCTTGAAGGAAACACAAATTTCTTTTCAGTTGCAAACTCCAATCCATACAAATATATGGGGAGGTACAAGCTCCAACTCGGTTTTACAGTGAAAACGGCAGGCACTTCAAACCGGCACTAGGAAACAGACAGAGAAACCAGAGTAAGGGTTTCTCCTGCAACCCGTTCCCTTTGTGCTGGATGAACGAACGTCTCTCCACATGCTCAGTTCTGAGAGATAAGTGTGTGTGAAAGCCGTCCTTCACCTAGCTTCAAGGGAACACAAAGTTTCTTTTCAGTTGCCAACTCCACTCCATACATATATATGGGGTTGAACAAGCTCCAACTCGGTTTTACAGTGAAAACGGCAGGCACTTCAAACCGGCACTAGGAAACAGACTGAGAAACCAGAGTAAGGGTTTCTCCTGCAACCCGTTCCCTTTGTGCTGGATCAACGAACGTCTCTCCACATGCTCAGTTCTGAGAGATAAGTGTGTGTGAAAGCCGTCCTTCACCTAGCTTGAAGGGAACACAAAGTATCTTTTCAGATGCAAACTCAACTTTATATATATATAAGGGGAGGTACAAGCTCCAACTCGATTTTACAGTGAAAACTGCAGGCACTTCAAACCGGCACTAGGAAACAGACTGAGAAACCAGAGTAAGGGTTTCTCCTGCAACCCGTTCCCTTTGTGCTGGATGAACGAACGTCTCTCCACATGCTCAGTTCTGAGAGATAAGTGTGTGTGAAAGCCGTCCTTCACCTAGCTTGAATGGAACACAAAGTTTCTTTTCAGTTGCAAACTCCACTCCATACATATATATGGGGAGGTACAAGCTCCAACTCGGTTTTACAGTGAAAACGGCAGGCACTTCATACGGGCACTAGGAAACAGACTGAGAAACCAGAATAAGGGTTTCTCCTGCAACCCGTTCCCTTTGTGCTGGATCAACGAACGTCTCTCCACATGCTCAGTTCTGAGAGATAAGTGTGTGTGAAAGCCGTCCTTCACCTAGCTTGAAGGGAACACAAAGTTTCTTTTCAGTTGCCAACTACACTCCTTACATATATATGGGGAGGTACAAGCTCAAACTCGGTTTTACAGTGAAAACGGCAGGCACTTCAAACCGGCACTAGGAAACAGACTGAGAAACCAGAGTAAGGGATTCTCCTGCAACCCGTTCCCTTTGTGCTGGATGAACGAACGTCTCTCCACATGCTCAGTTCTGAGAGATTAGTGTGTGTGAAAGCCGTCCTTCACCTAGCTTGAAGGGAACACAAAGTTTCTTTTCAGTTGCCAACTCCACTCCATACATATATATGGGGTGGAACAAGCTCCAACTCGGATTTACAGTGAAAACGGCAGGCACTTCAAACCGGCACTAGGAAACAGACTGAGAAACCAGAGTAAGGGTTTCTCCTGTAACCCGTTCCCTTTGTGCTGGATGAACGAACGTCTCTCCACATGCTCAGTTCTGAGAGATAAGTGTGTGTGAAAGCCGTCCTTCACCTAGCTTGAAGGAATCACAAATTTCTTTTCAGTTGCAAACTCCACTCCATACAAATATATGGGGAGGTACAAGCTCCAACTCGGTTTTACAGTGAAAACGGCAGGCACTTCAATCCGGCACTAGGAAACAGACAGAGAAACCAGAGTAAGGGTTTCTCCTGCAAACCGTTCCCTTTGTGCTGGATGAACGAACGTCTCTCCACATGCTCAGTTCTCAGAGATAAGTGTGTGTGAAAGCCGTCCTTCAACTAGCTTGAAGGGAACACAAAGTTTCTTTTCAGTTGCCAACTCCACTCCATACATATATATGGGGAGGTACAAGCTCCAACTAGGTTTTACATTGAAAACGGCAGGCACTTCAAACCGGCACTAGGAAACAGACTGAGAAACCAGAGTCAGTGTTTCTCCTGCAACCCATTCCCTTTGTGCTGGATGAACGAACGTCTCTCCACATGCTCAGTTCTGAGAGATAAGTGTGTGTGAAAGCCGACTTTCACCTAGCTTGAAGGGAACACAAAGTTTCTTTTCAGTTGCAAACTCCACTCCATACATATATATGGGGAGGTACAAGCTCCAACTAGGTTTTACAGTGAAAACGGCAGGCACTTCAAACCGGCACTAGGAAACAGACTGAGAAACCAGAGTAAGGGTTCCTCCTGCAACCGGTTCCTTTGTGCTGGATGAACGAACGTCTCTTCACATGCTCAATTCTGAGAGATAAGTGTGTGTGAAAGCCGTCCTTCACCTGTTTGAAGGGAACACAAAGTTTCTTTTCAGTTGCAAACTCCACTCCTTACATATATATTGGGAAGTACAAGCTCCAACTCGGTTTTACAGTGAAAACGGCAGGCACTTCAAACCGGCACTAGGAAACAGACTGAGAAACCAGAGTAAGGGTTTCTCCTGCAACCCGTTCCCTTTGTGCTGGATGAACGAACGTCTCTCCACATGCTCAGTTCTGAGAGATAAGTGTGTGTGATAGCCGTCCTTCACCTAGCTTGAAGGGAACACAAAGTTTCTTTTCAGTTGCCAAGTACACTCCTTACATATATATGGGGAGGTACAAGCTCAAACTCGGTTTTACAGTGAAAACGGCAGGCACTTCAAACCGGCACTAGGAAACAGACTGAGAAACCAGAGTAAGGGATTCTCCTGCAAACCGTTCCCTTTGTGCTGGATGAACGAACGTCTCTCCACATGCTCAGTTCTGAGAGATTAGTGTGTGTGAAAGCCGTACTTCACCTAGCTTGAAGGGAACACAAAGTTTCTTTTCAGTTGCAAACTCCTCTCCAAACATATATATGGGGAAGTACAAGATCCAACTCGGTTTTATAGTGAAAACGGAAGGCACTAAATACCGGCAATAGGAAATAGACTGAGAAACCAGAGTAAGGGTTTCTCCTGCAACCCGTTCCCTTTGTGCTGGATGAACGAACGTCTCTCCACATGCTCAGTTCTGAGAGATAAGTGTGTGTGAAAGCCGTCCTTCACCTAGCTTGAAGGAAACACAAATTTCTTTTCAGTTGCAAACTCCACTCCATACAAATATATGGGGAGGTACAAGCTCCAACTCGGTTTTACAGTGAAAACGGCAGGCACTTCAAACCGGCACTAGGAAACAGACAGAGAAACCAGAGTAAGGGTATCTCCTGCAACCCGTTCCCTTTGTGCTGGATGAACGAACGTCTCTCCACATGCTCAGTTCTGAGAGATAAGTGTGTGTGAAAGCCGTCCTTCACCTAGCTTCAAGGGAACACAAAGTTTCTTTTCAGTTGCCAACTCCACTCCATACATATATATGGGGTTGAACAAGCTCCAACTCGGTTTTACAGTGAAAACGGCAGGCACTTCAAACCGGCACTAGGAAACAGACTGAGAAACCAGAGTAAGGGTTTCTCCTGCAACCCGTTCCCTTTGTGCTGGATGAACGAACGTCTCTCCACATGCTCAGTTCTGAGAGATAAGTGTGTGTGAAAGCCGTCCTTCACCTAGCTTGAAGGAAACACAATTTTCTTTTCAGTTGCAAACTCCACTCCATACAAATATATGGGGAGGTACAAGCTCCAACTCGGTTTTACAGTGAAAACGGCAGGCACTTCAAACCGGCACTAGGAAACAGACAGAGAAACCAGAGTAAGGGTTTCTCCTGCAACCCGTTCCCTTTGTGCTGGATGAACGAACGTCTCTCCACATGCTCAGTTCTGAGAGATAAGTGTGTGTGAAAGCCGTCCTTCACCTAGCTTGAAGGGAACACAAAGTTTCTTTTCAATTGCCAACTCCACTCCATACATATATATGGGGTTGAACAAGCTCCAACTCGGTTTTACAGTGAAAACGGCAGGCACTTCAAACCGGCACTAGGAAACAGACTGAGAAACCAGAGTAAGGGTTTCTCCTGCAACCCGTTCCCTTTGTGCTGGATGAACGAACGTCTCTCCACATGCTCAGATCTGAGAGATAAGTGTGTGTGAAAGCCGTCCTTCACCTAGCTTGAAGGGAACACAAAGTATCTTTTCAGATGCAAACTCAACTTTATATATATATAAGGGGAGGTACAAGCTCCAACTCGGTTTTACAGTGAAAACGGCAGGCACTTCAAACCGGCACTAGGAAACAGACTGAGAAACCAGAGTAAGGGTTTCTCCTGCAACCCGTTCCCTTTGTGCTGGATGAACGAACGTCTCTCCACATGCTCAGTTCTGAGAGATAAGTGTGTGTGAAAGCCGTCCTTCACCTAGCTTGAATGGAACACAAAGTTTCTTTTCAGTTGCAAACTCCACTCCATACATATATATGGGGAGGTACAAGCTCCAACTCGGTTTTACAGTGAAAACGGCAGGCACTTCAAACGGGCACTAGGAAACAGACTGAGAAACCAGAGTAAGGGTTTCTCCTGCAACCCGTTCCCTTTGTGCTGGATCAACGAACGTCTCTCCACATGCTCAGTTCTGAGAGATAAGTGTGTGTGAAAGCCGTCCTTCACCTAGCTTGAAGGGAACACAAAGTTTCTTTTCAGTTGCCAACTCCACTCCATACATATATATGGGGTGGAACAAGCTCCAACTCGGATTTACAGTGAAAACGGCAGGCACTTCAAACCGGCACTAGGAAACAGACTGAGAAACCAGAGTAAGGGTTTCTCCTGCAACCCGTTCCCTTTGTGCTGGATGAACGAACGTCTCTCCACATGCTCAGTTCTGAGAGATAAGTGTGTGTGAAAGCCGTCCTTCACCTAGCTTGAAGGGAACACAAAGTTTCTTTTCAGTTGCCAACTCCACTCCATACATATATATGGGGTGGAACAAGCTCCAACTCGGTTTTACAGTGAAAACGGCAGGCACTTCAAACCGCCACTAGGAAACAGACTGTGAAAGCAGAGTAAGGGTTTCTCCTGCAACCCGTTCCCTTTGTGCTGGATGAACGAACGTCTCTCCACATGCTCAGTTCTGAGAGATAAGTGTGTGTGAAAGCCGTCCTTCACCTAGCTTGAAGGAAACACAAATTTCTTTTCAGTTGCAAACTCCAATCCATACAAATATATGGGGAGGTACAACCTCCAACTAGGTTTTACAGTGAAATCGGCAGGCACTTCAAACCGGCACTAGGAAACAGACTGAGAAACCAGAGTAAGGGTTTCGCCTGCAACCCGTTCCCTTTTTGCTGGATGAACGAACGTCTCTTCACATGCTCAATTCTGAGAGATAAGTGTGTGTGAAAGCCGTCCTTCACCTGCTTGAAGGGAACACAAAGTTTCTTTTCAGTTGCAAACTCCACTCCTTACATATATATTGGGAAGTACAAGCTCCAACTCGGTTTTACAGTGAAAACGGCAGGCACTTCAAACCGGCACTAGGAAACAGACTGAGAAACCAGAGTAAGGGTTTCTCCTGCAACCCGTTCCCTTTGTGCTGGATGAACGAACGTCTCTCCACATGCTCAGTTCTGAGAGATAAGTGTGTGTGATAGCCGTCCTTCACCTATCTTGAAGGGAACACAAAGTTTCTTTTCAGTTGCCAACTACACTCCTTACATATATATGGGGAGGTACAAGCTCAAACTCGGTTTTACAGTGAAAACGGCAGGCACTTCAAACCGGCACTAGGAAACAGACTGAGGAACCATAGTAAGGGATTCTCCTGCAACCCGTTCCCTTTGTGCTGGATGAACGAACGTTTCTCCACATGCTCAGTTCTGAGAGATTAGTGTGTGTGAAAGCCGTCCTTCACCTAGCTTGAAGGGAACACAAAGTTTCTTTTCAGTTGCAAACTCCTCTCCATACATATATATGGGGAAGTACAAGATCCAACTCTGTTTTATAGTGAAAACGGAAGGCACTAAATACCGGCAATAGGAAATAGACTGAGAAACCAGAGTAAGGGTTTCTCCTGCAACCCGTTCCATTTGTGCTGGATGAACGAACGTCTCTCCACATGCTCAGTTCTGAGAGATAAGTGTGTGTGAAAGCCGTCCTTCACCTAGCTTGAAGGAAACACAATTTTCTTTTCAGTTGCCAACTCCACTCCATACAAATATATGGGGAGGTACAAGCTCCAACTCGGTTTTACAGTGAAAACGGCAGGCACTTCAAACCGGCACTAGGAAACAGACTGAGAAACCAGAGTAAGGGTTTCTCCTGCAACCCGTTCCCTTTGTGCTGGATGAACGAACGTCTCTCCACATGCTCAGTTCTGAGAGATAAGTGTGTGTGAAAGCCGTCCTTCACCTAGCTTGAAGGGAACACAAAGTATCTTTTCAGATGCAAACTCAACTTTATATATATATAAGGGGAGGTACAAGCTCCAACTCGGTTTTACAGTGAAAACGGCAGGCACTTCAAACCGGCACTAGGAAACAGACTGAGAAACCAGAGTAAGGGTTTCTCCTGCAACCCGTTCCATTTGTGCTGGATGAACGAACGTCTCTCCACATGCTCAGTTCTGAGAGATAAGTGTGTGTGAAAGCCGTCCTTCACCTAGCTTGAATGGAACACAAAGTTTCTTTTCAGTTGCAAACTCCACTCCATACATATATATGGGGAGGTACAAGCTCCAACTCGGTTTTACAGTGAAAACGGCAGGCACTTCAAACGGGCACTAGGAAACAGACTGAGAAACCAGAGTAAGGGTTTCTCCTGCAACCCGTTCCCTTTGTGCTGGATCAACGAACGTCTCTCCACATGCTCAGTTCTGAGAGATAAGTGTGTGTGAAAGCCGTCCTTCACCTAGCTTGAAGGGAACACAAAGTTTCTTTTCAGTTGCCAACTCCACTCCATACATATATATGGGGTGGAACAAGCTCCAACTCGGATTTACAGTGAAAACGGCAGGCACTTCAAACCGGCACTAGGAAACAGACTGAGAAACCAGAGTAAGGGTTTCTCCTGCAACCCGTTCCCTTTGTGCTGGATGAACGAACGTCTCTCCACATGCTCAGTTCTGAGAGATAAGTGTGTGTGAAAGCCGTCCTTCACCTAGCTTGAAGGGAACACAAAGTTTCTTTTCAGTTGCAAACTCCACTCCATAAATATATATGGGGAGGTACAAGCTCCAACACGGTTTTACAGTGAAAACGGCAGGCACTTCAAACCGGCACTAGGAAACAGTCTGAGAAACCAGAGTAAGGGTTTCTCCTGCAACCCGTTCCCTTTGTGCTGGATGAACGAACGTCTCTCCACATGCTCAGTTCTGAGAGATAAGTGTGTGTGAAAGCCGTCCTTCACCTAGCTTGAAGGGAACACAAAGTTTCTTTTCAGTTGCAAAGTCCACTCCATACATATATATGGGGAAGTACAAGATCCAACTCGGTTTTATAGTGAAAACGGAAGGCACTAAATACCGGAAATAGGAAATAGACTGAGAAACCAGAGTAAGGGTTTTTCCTGCAACCCGTTCCCTTTGTGCTGGATGAACGAACGTCTCTCCACATGCTCAGTTCTGAGAGATAAGTGTGTGTGAAAGCCGTCCTTCACCTAGCTTGAAGGGAACACAAAGTTTCTTTTCAGTTGCCAACTCCACTCCATACATATATATGGGGTGGAACAAGCTCCAACTCGGTTTTACAGTGAAAACTGCAGGCACTTCAAACCGCCACTAGGAAACAGACTGTGAAACCAGAGTAAGGGTTTCTCCTGCAACCCGTTCCCTTTGTGCTGGATGAACGAACGTCTCTCCACATTCTCAGGTCTGAGAGATAAGTGTGTGTGAAAGCCGTCCTTCACCTAGCTTGAAGGGAACACAAAGTTTCTTTTCAGTTGCCAACTCCACTCCATACATATATATGGGGTGGAACAAGCTCCAACTCGGTTTTACAGTGAAAACGGCAGGCACTTCAAACCGGCACTAGGAAACAGACTGAGAAACCAGAGTAAGGGTTTCTCCTGCAACCCGTTCCCTTTGTGCTGGATGAACGAACGTCTCTCCACATGCTCAGTTCTGAGAGATAAGTGTGTGTGAAAGCCGTCCTTCACCTAGCTTGAAGGGAACACAAAGTTTCTTTTCAGTTGCAAACTCCACTCCATATATATATATGGGGTGGAACATGCTCCAACTCCGTTTTACAGTGAAAACGGCAGGCACTTCAAACCGGCACTCGGAAACAGACTGAGAAACCAGAGTAAGGGATTCTCCTGCAACCCGTTCCATTTGTGCTGGATGAACGATCGTCTCTCCACATGCTCAGTTCTGAGAGATAATTGTGTGTGAAAGCCGTCCTTCACCTAGCTTGAATGAAACACAAAGTTTCTTTTCAGTTGCAAATTCCACTCCATACATATATATGGGGAGGTACAAGCTCCAACTCGGTTTTATAGTGAAAACGGAAGGCACTAAAAACCGGCACTAGGAAATAGACTGAGAAACCAGAGTAAGGGTTTCTCCTGCAACACGTTCCCTTTGTGATGGATGAACGAACGTCTCTCCACATGCTCAGTTCTGAGAGATAAGTGTGTGTGAAAGCCGTCCTTCACCTAGCTTGAAGGGAACACAAAGTTTCTTTTCAGTTGCAAACTCCACTCCATACATATATATGGGGAGGTACAAGCTCCAACTCGGTTTTACAGTGAAAACGGCAGGCACTTCAAACCGGCACTAGGAAACAGACTGAGAAACCAGAGTAAGGGTTTCTCCTGCAACCCGTTCCATTTGTGCTGGATGAACGAACGTCTCTCCACCTGCTCAGTTCTGAGAGATAAGTGTGTGTGAAAGCCGTCCTTCACCTAGCTTGAAGGGAACACAAAGTTTCTTTTCAGTTGCAAACTCCACTCCATACAAATATATGGGGAGGTACAAGCTCCAACTCGGTTTTATAGTGAAAACGGAAGGCACTAAAACCCGGCACTAGGAAATAGACTGAGAAACCAGAGTAAGGGTTTCTCCTGCAAACCGTACCTTTTGTGCTGGATGAACGAACGTCTCTCCACATGCTCAGTTCTGAGAGATGTGTGTGAAAGCCGTCCTTCACCTAGCTTGAAGGGAACACAAAGTTTCTTTTCAGTTGCCAACTCCACTCCATACATATATATGGGGTGGAACAAGCTCCAACTCGGTTTTACAGTGAAAACGGCAGGCACTTCAAACCGCCACTAGGAAACAGACTGAGAAACCAGAGTAAGGGTTTCTCCTGCAACCCGTACCCTTTGTGTTGGATGAACGAACGTCTCTCCACATGCTCAGTTCTGAGAGATAAGTGTGTGTGAAAGCCGTCCTTCACCTAGCTTGAAGGGAACACAAAGTACCTTTTCAGTTGCCAACCCCACTCCATACATATATATGGGGTGGAAAAAGCTCCAACACGGTTTTACAGTGAAACCGGCAGGCACTTCAAACCGGCACTAGGAAACAGACTGAGAAACCAGAGTAAGGGTTTCTCCTGCAACCCGTTCCCTTTGTGCTGAATGAACGAACGTCTCTCCACATGCTCAGTTCTGAGAGATAAGTGTGTGTGAAAGCCGTCCTTCACCTAGCTTGAAGGGAACACAAAGTTTCTTTTCAGTTGCAAACTCCACTCCATATATATATATGGGGTGGAACAAGCTCCAACTCCGTTTTACAGTGAAAACGGCAGGCACTTCAAACCGGCACTCGGAAACAGACTGAGAAACCAGAGTAAGGGATTCTCCTGCAACCCGTTCCATTTGTGCTGGATGAACGATCGTCTCTCCACATGCTCAGTTCTGAGAGATAATTGTGTGTGAAAGCCGTCCTTCACCTAGCTTGAATGAAACACAAAGTTTCTTTTCAGTTGCAAATTCCACTCCATACATATATATGGGGAGGTACAAGCTCCAACTCGGTTTTATAGTGAAAACGGAAGGCACTAAAAACCGGCACTAGGAAATAGACTGAGAAACCAGAGTAAGGGTTTCTCCTGCAACACGTTCCCTTTGTGATGGATGAACGAACGTCTCTCCACATGCTCAGTTCTGAGAGATAAGTGTGTGTGAAAGCCGTCCTTCACCTAGCTTGAAGGGAACACAAAGTTTCTTTTCAGTTGCAAACTCCACTCCATACATATATATGGGGAGGTACAAGCTCCAACTCGGTTTTACAGTGAAAACGGCAGGCACTTCAAACCGGCACTAGGAAACAGACTGAGAAACCAGAGTAAGGGTTTCTCCTGCAACCCGTTCCCTTTGTCCTGGATGAACGAAAGTCTTTCCACATGCTCAGTTCTGAGAGATAAGTGTGTGTGAAAGCCGTCCTTCACCTAGCTTGAAGGGAACACAAAGTTTCTTTTCAGTTGCCAACTCCAGTCCATACATATATATGGGGTGGAACAAGCTCCAACTCGGTTTTACAGTGAAAACGGCAGGCACTTCAAACCGCCACTAGGAAACAGACTGAGAAACCAGAGTAAGGGTTTCTCCTGCAACCCGTTCCCTTTGTGCTGGATGAACGAACGTCTCTCCACATGCTCAGTTCTGAGAGATAAGTGTGTGTGAAAGCCGTCCTTCACCTAGCTTGAAGGGAACACAAAGTTACTTTTCAGTTGCCAACTCCACTCCATACATATATATGGGGTGGAACAAGCTCCAACTCGGTTTTACAGTGAAAACGGCAGGCACTTCAAACCGCCACTAGGAAACAGACTGAGAAACCAGAGTAAGGGTTTCTCCTACAACCCGTTCCCTTTGTGCTGGATGAACGAACGTCTCTCCACATGCTCAGTTCTGAGAGAAAAGTGTGTGTGAAAGCCGTCCTTCACCTTCTTGAAGGGAACACAAAGTTTCTTTTCAGTTGCAAACTCCACTCGATACATATATATGGGGTGGAACAAGCTCCAACTAGGTTTTACAGTGAAAACGGCAGGCACTTCAAACCACCACTAGGAAACAGACTGAGAAACCAGAGTAAGGGTTTCTCCAGCAACCCGTTCCATTTCTGTTGGATGAATGAACGTCTCTCCACATTCTCATTTCTGAGAGATAAGTGTGTGTGAAAGCCGTCTTTCACCTAGCTTGAAGGGAACACAAAGTTTCTTTTCAGTTGCCAACTCCAATCCATACATATATATGGGGTGGAACAAGCTCCAACTCGGTTTTACAGTGAAAACGGCAGGCACTTCAAACCGCCACTAGGAAACAGACTGAGAAACCAGAGTAATGGTTTCTCCTGCAACCCGTACCCTTTGTGTTGGATGAACGAACGTCTCTCCACATGCTCAGTTCTGAGAGATAAGTGTGTGTGAAAGCCGTCCTTCACCTAGCTTGAAGGGAACACAAAGTACCTTTTCAGTTGCCAACCCCACTCCATACATATATATGGGGTGGAAAAAGCTCCAACACGGTTTTACAGTGAAACCGGCAGGCACTTCAAACCGGCACTAGGAAACAGACTGAGAAACCAGAGTAAGGGTTTCTCCTGCAACCCGTTCCCTTTGTGCTGGATGAACGAACGTCTCTCCACATGCTCAGTTCTGAGAGATAAGTGTGTGTGAAAGCCGTCCTTCACCTAGCTTGAAGGGAACACAAAGTTTCTTTTCAGTTGCAAACACCACTCCATAAATATATAAGGGGAGGTACAAGCTCCAACTCGGTTTTACAGTGAAAACGGCAGGCACTTCATACAGGAACTAGGAAACAGACTGAGAAACCAGAGTAAGGGTTTCTCCTGCAACCCGTTCCCTTTGTGCTGGATGAACGAACGTCTCTCCACATACTCAGTTCTGAGAGATAAGTGTGTGTGAAAGCCGTCCTTCACCTAGCTTGAAGGGAACACAAAGTTTCTTTTCATTTGCCAACTCCACTCCATACGTATATATGGGGTGGAACAAGCTCCAACTCGGTTTTACAGTGAAAACGGCAGGCACTTCAAACCGCCACTAGGAAACAGACTGAGAAACCAGAGTAAGGGTTTCTCCTGCAAACCGATCCCTTTGTGCTGGATGAACGAACGTCTCTACACATGCTCAGTTCAGAGAGATAATTGTGTGTGAAAGCCGTCCTTCACCTAGCTTGAAGGGAACACAAAGTTTCTTTTCAGTTGCAAACTCCACTCCATATATATATATGGGGTGGAACAAGCTCCATCTCGGTTTTACAGTGAAAACGGCAGGCACTTCAAACCGGCACTCGGAAACAGACTGAGAAACCAGAGTAAGGGATTCTCCTGCAACCCGTTCCATTTGTGCTGGATGAACGATCGTCTCTCCACATGCTCAGTTCTGAGAGATAATTGTGTGTGAAAGCCGTCCTTCACCTAGGTTGAATGAAACACTAAGTTTCTGTTCAGTTGCAAATTCCACTCCATACATATATATGGGGAGGTACAAGCTCCAACTCGGTTTTATAGTGAAAACGGAAGGCACTAAAAACCGGCATTAGGAAATAGACTGAGAAACCCGAGTAAGGGTTTCTCCTGCAACACGTTCCCTTTGTGATGGATGAACGAACGTCTTTCCACATGCTCAGTTCTGAGAGATAAGTGTGTGTGAAAGCCGTCCTTCACCTAGCTTGAAGGGAACACAAAGTTTCTTTTCAGTTGCAAACTCCACTCCATACATATATAAGGGGAGGTACAAGCTCCAACTCGGTTTTACAGTGAAAACGGCAGGCACTTCAAACCGGCACTAGGAAACAGACTGAGAAACCAGAGTAAGGGTTTCTCCTGCAACCCGTTCCCTTTGTCCTGGATGAACGAAAGTCTTTCCACATGCTCAGTTCTGAGAGATAAGTGTGTGTGAAAGCCGTCCTTCACCTAGCTTGAAGGGAACACAAAGTTTCTTTTCAGTTGCCAACTCCAGTCCATACATATATATGGGGTGGAACAAGCTCCAACTCGGTTTTACAGTGAAAACGGCAGGCACTTCAAACCGCCACTAGGAAACAGACTGAGAAACCAGAGTAAGGGTTTCTCCTGCAACCCGTTCCCTTTGTGCTGGATGAACGAACGTCTCTCCACATGCTCAGTTCTGAGAGATAAGTGTGTGTGAAAGCCGTCCTTCACCTAGCTTGAAGGGAACACAAAGTTACTTTTCAGTTGCCAACTCCACTCCATACATATATATGGGGTGGAACAAGCTCCAACTCGGTTTTACAGTGAAAACGGCAGGCACTTCAAACCACCACTAGGAAACAGACTGAGAAACCAGAGTAAGGGTTTCTCCAGCAACCCGTTCCATTTCTGTTGGATGAATGAACGTCTCTCCACATTCTAATTTCTGAGAGATAAGTGTGTGTGAAAGCCGTCTTTCACCTAGCTTGAAGGGAACACAAAGTTTCTTTTCAGTTGCCAACTCCAATCCATACATATATATGGGGTGGAACAAGCTCCAACTCGGTTTTACAGTGAAAACGGCAGGCACTTCAAACCGCCACTAGGAAACAGACTGAGAAACCAGAGTAATGGTTTCTCCTGCAACCCGTACCCTTTGTGTTGGATGAACGAACGTCTCTCCACATGCTCAGTTCTGAGAGATAAGTGTGTGTGAAAGCCGTCCTTCACCTAGCTTGAAGGGAACACAAAGTACCTTTTCAGTTGCCAACCCCACTCCATACATATATATGGGGTGGAAAAAGCTCCAACACGGTTTTACAGTGAAACCGGCAGGCACTTCAAACCGGCACTAGGAAACAGACTGAGAAACCAGAGTAAGGGTTTCTCCTGCAACCCGTTCCCTTTGTGCTGGATGAACGAACGTCTCTCCACATGCTCAGTTCTGAGAGATAAGTGTGTGTGAAAGCCGTCCTTCACCTAGCTTGAAGGGAACACAAAGTTTCTTTTCAGTTGCAAACACCACTCCATAAATATATAAGGGGAGGTACAAGCTCCAACTCGGTTTTACAGTGAAAACGGCAGGCACTTCATACAGGAACTAGGAAACAGACTGAGAAACCAGAGTAAGGGTTTCTCCTGCAACCCGTTCCCTTTGTGCTGGATGAACGAACGTCTCTCCACATGCTCAGTTCTGAGAGATAAGTGTGTGTGAAAGCCGTCCTTCACCTAGCTTGAAGGGAACACAAAGTTTCTTTTCAGTTGCCAACTCCACTCCATACGTATATATGGGGTGGAACAAGCTCCAACTCGGTTTTACAGTGAAAACGGCAGGCACTTCAAACCGCCACTAGGAAACAGACTGAGAAACCAGAGTAAGGGTTTCTCCTGCAAACCGATCCCTTTGTGCTGGATGAACGAACGTCTCTCCACATGCTCAGTTCTGAGAGAAAAGTGTGTGTGAAAGCCGTCCTTCACCTTCTTGAAGGGAACACAAAGTTTCTTTTCAGTTGCAAACTCCACTCGATACATATATATGGGGTGGAACAAGCTCCAACTAGGTTTTACAGTGAAAACGGCAGGCACTTCAAACCACCACTAGGAAACAGACTGAGAAACCAGAGTAAGGGTTTCTCCAGCAACCCGTTCCATTTCTGTTGGATGAATGAACGTCTCTCCACATTCTCATTTCTGAGAGATAAGTGTGTGTGAAAGCCGTCTTTCACCTAGCTTGAAGGGAACACAAAGTTTCTTTTCAGTTGCCAACTCCAATCCATACATATATATGGGGTGGAACAAGCTCCAACTCGGTTTTACAGTGAAAACGGCAGGCACTTCAAACCGCCACTAGGAAACAGACTGAGAAACCAGAGTAATGGTTTCTCCTGCAACCCGTACCCTTTGTGTTGGATGAACGAACGTCTCTCCACATGCTCAGTTCTGAGAGATAAGTGTGTGTGAAAGCCGTCCTTCACCTAGCTTGAAGGGAACACAAAGTACCTTTTCAGTTGCCAACCCCACTCCATACATATATATGGGGTGGAAAAAGCTCCAACACGGTTTTACAGTGAAACCGGCAGGCACTTCAAACCGGCACTAGGAAACAGACTGAGAAACCAGAGTAAGGGTTTCTCCTGCAACCCGTTCCCTTTGTGCTGGATGAACGAACGTCTCTCCACATGCTCAGTTCTGAGAGATAAGTGTGTGTGAAAGCCGTCCTTCACCTAGCTTGAAGGGAACACAAAGTTTCTTTTCAGTTGCAAACACCACTCCATAAATATATAAGGGGAGGTACAAGCTCCAACTCGGTTTTACAGTGAAAACGGCAGGCACTTCATACAGGAACTAGGAAACAGACTGAGAAACCAGAGTAAGGGTTTCTCCTGCAACCCGTTCCCTTTGTGCTGGATGAACGAACGTCTCTCCACATGCTCAGTTCTGAGAGATAAGTGTGTGTGAAAGCCGTCCTTCACCTAGCTTGAAGGGAACACAAAGTTTCTTTTCAGTTGCCAACTCCACTCCATACGTATATATGGGGTGGAACAAGCTCCAACTCGGTTTTACAGTGAAAACGGCAGGCACTTCAAACCGCCACTAGGAAACAGACTGAGAAACCAGAGTAAGGGTTTCTCCTGCAAACCGATCCCTTTGTGCTGGATGAACGAACGTCTCTACACATGCTCAGTTCAGAGAGATAATTGTGTGTGAAAGCCGTCCTTCACCTAGCTTGAAGGGAACACAAAGTTTCTTTTCAGTTGCAAACTCCACTCCATATATATATATGGGGTGGAACAAGCTCCATCTCGGTTTTACAGTGAAAACGGCAGGCACTTCAAACCGGCACTCGGAAACAGACTGAGAAACCAGAGTAAGGGATTCTCCTGCAACCCGTTCCATTTGTGCTGGATGAACGATCGTCTCTCCACATGCTCAGTTCTGAGAGATAATTGTGTGTGAAAGCCGTCCTTCACCTAGGTTGAATGAAACACTAAGTTTCTGTTCAGTTGCAAATTACACTCCATACATATATATGGGGAGGTACAAGCTCCAACTCGGTTTTATAGTGAAAACGGAAGGCACTAAAAACCGGCATTAGGAAATAGACTGAGAAACCTGAGTAAGGGTTTCTCCTGCAACACGTTCCCTTTGTGATGGATGAACGAACGTCTTTCCACATGCTCAGTTCTGAGAGATAAGTGTGTGTGAAAGCCGTCCTTCACCTAGCTTGAAGGGAACACAAAGTTTCTTTTCAGTTGCAAACTCCACTCCATACATATATAAGGGGAGGTACAAGCTCCAACTCGGTTTTACAGTGAAAACGGCAGGCACTTCAAACCGGCACTAGGAAACAGACTGAGAAACCAGAGTAAGGGTTTCTCCTGCAACCCGTTCCCTTTGTCCTGGATGAACGAAAGTCTTTCCACATGCTCAGTTCTGAGAGATAAGTGTGTGTGAAAGCCGTCCTTCACCTAGCTTGAAGGGAACACAAAGTTTCTTTTCAGTTGCCAACTCCAGTCCATACATATATATGGGGTGGAACAAGCTCCAACTCGGTTTTACAGTGAAAACGGCAGGCACTTCAAACCGCCACTAGGAAACAGACTGAGAAACCAGAGTAAGGGTTTCTCCTGCAACCCGTTCCCTTTGTGCTGGATGAACGAACGTCTCTCCACATGCTCAGTTCTGAGAGATAAGTGTGTGTGAAAGCCGTCCTTCACCTAGCTTGAAGGGAACACAAAGTTACTTTTCAGTTGCCAACTCCACTCCATACATATATATGGGGTGGAACAAGCTCCAACTCGGTTTTACAGTGAAAACGGCAGGCACTTCAAACCGCCACTAGGAAACAGACTGAGAAACCAGAGTAAGGGTTTCTCCTACAACCCGTTCCCTTTGTGCTGGATGAACGAACGTCTCTCCACATGCTCAGTTCTGAGAGAAAAGTGTGTGTGAAAGCCGTCCTTCACCTTCTTGAAGGGAACACAAAGTTTCTTTTCAGTTGCAAACTCCACTCGATACATATATATGGGGTGGAACAAGCTCCAACTAGGTTTTACAGTGAAAACGGCAGGCACTTCAAACCACCACTAGGAAACAGACTGAGAAACCAGAGTAAGGGTTTCTCCAGCAACCCGTTCCATTTCTGTTGGATGAATGAACGTCTCTCCACATTCTCATTTCTGAGAGATAAGTGTGTGTGAAAGCCGTCCTTCACCTAGCTTGAAGGGAACACAAAGTTTCTTTTCAGTTGCCAACTCCAATCCATACATATATATGGGGTGGAACAAGCTCCAACTCGGTTTACAGTGAAAACGGCAGGCACTTCAAACCGCCACTAGGAAACAGACTGAGAAACCAGAGTAATGGTTTCTCCTGCAACCCGTACCCTTTGTGTTGGATGAACGAACGTCTCTCCACATGCTCAGTTCTGAGAGATAAGTGTGTGTGAAAGCCGTCCTTCACCTAGCTTGAAGGGAACACAAAGTACCTTTTCAGTTGCCAACCCCACTCCATACATATATATGGGGTGGAAAAAGCTCCAACACGGTTTTACAGTGAAACCGGCAGGCACTTCAAACCGGCACTAGGAAACAGACTGAGAAACCAGAGTAAGGGTTTCTCCTGCAACCCGTTCCCTTTGTGCTGGATGAACGAACGTCTCTCCACATGCTCAGTTCTGAGAGATAAGTGTGTGTGAAAGCCGTCCTTCACCTAGCTTGAAGGGAACACAAAGTTTCTTTTCAGTTGCAAACACCACTCCATAAATATATAAGGGGAGGTACAAGCTCCAACTCGGTTTTACAGTGAAAACGGCAGGCACTTCATACAGGAACTAGGAAACAGACTGAGAAACCAGAGTAAGGGTTTCTCCTGCAACCCGTTCCCTTTGTGCTGGATGAACGAACGTCTCTCCACATGCTCAGTTCTGAGAGATAAGTGTGTGTGAAAGCCGTACTTCACCTAGCTTGAAGGGAACACAAAGTTTCTTTTCAGTTGCCAACTCCACTCCATACGTATATATGGGGTGGAACAAGCTCCAACTCGGTTTTACAGTGAAAACGGCAGGCACTTCAAACCGCCACTAGGAAACAGACTGAGAAACCAGAGTAAGGGTTTCTCCTGCAAACCGATCCCTTTGTGCTGGATGAACGAACGTCTCTACACATGCTCAGTTCAGAGAGATAATTGTGTGTGAAAGCCGTCCTTCACCTAGCTTGAAGGGAACACAAAGTTTCTTTTCAGTTGCAAACTCCACTCCATATATATATATGGGGTGGAACAAGCTCCATCTCGGTTTTACAGTGAAAACGGCAGGCACTTCAAACCGGCACTCGGAAACAGACTGAGAAACCAGAGTAAGGGATTCTCCTGCAACCCGTTCCATTTGTGCTGGATGAACGATCGTCTCTCCACATGCTCAGTTCTGAGAGATAATTGTGTGTGAAAGCCGTCCTTCACCTAGGTTGAATGAAACACTAAGTTTCTGTTCAGTTGCAAATTCCACTCCATACATATATATGGGGAGGTACAAGCTCCAACTCGGTTTTATAGTGAAAACGGAAGGCACTAAAAACCGGCATTAGGAAATAGACTGAGAAACCCGAGTAAGGGTTTCTCCTGCAACACGTTCCCTTTGTGATGGATGAACGAACGTCTTTCCACATGCTCAGTTCTGAGAGATAAGTGTGTGTGAAAGCCGTCCTTCACCTAGCTTGAAGGGAACACAAAGTTACTTTTCAGTTGCCAACTCCACTCCATACATATATATGGGGTGGAACAAGCTCCAACTCGGTTTTACAGTGAAAACGGCAGGCACTTCAAACCGCCACTAGGAAACAGACTGAGAAACCAGAGTAAGGGTTTCTCCTACAACCCGTTCCCTTTGTGCTGGATGAACGAACGTCTCTCCACATGCTCAGTTCTGAGAGAAAAGTGTGTGTGAAAGCCGTCCTTCACCTTCTTGAAGGGAACACAAAGTTTCTTTTCAGTTGCAAACTCCACTCGATACATATATATGGGGTGGAACAAGCTCCAACTAGGTTTTACAGTGAAAACGGCAGGCACTTCAAACCACCACTAGGAAACAGACTGAGAAACCAGAGTAAGGGTTTCTCCAGCAACCCGTTCCATTTCTGTTGGATGAATGAACGTCTCTCCACATTCTCATTTCTGAGAGATAAGTGTGTGTGAAAGCCGTCTTTCACCTAGCTTGAAGGGAACACAAAGTTTCTTTTCAGTTGCCAACTCCAATCCATACATATATATGGGGTGGAACAAGCTCCAACTCGGTTTTACAGTGAAAACGGCAGGCACTTCAAACCGCCACTAGGAAACAGACTGAGAAACCAGAGTAATGGTTTCTCCTGCAACCCGTACCCTTTGTGTTGGATGAACGAACGTCTCTCCACATGCTCAGTTCTGAGAGATAAGTGTGTGTGAAAGCCGTCCTTCACCTAGCTTGAAGGGAACACAAAGTACCTTTTCAGTTGCCAACCCCACTCCATACATATATATGGGGTGGAAAAAGCTCCAACACGGTTTTACAGTGAAACCGGCAGGCACTTCAAACCGGCACTAGGAAACAGACTGAGAAACCAGAGTAAGGGTTTCTCCTGCAACCCGTTCCCTTTGTGCTGGATGAACGAACGTCTCTCCACATGCTCAGTTCTGAGAGATAAGTGTGTGTGAAAGCCGTCCTTCACCTAGCTTGAAGGGAACACAAAGTTTCTTTTCAGTTGCAAACACCACTCCATAAATATATAAGGGGAGGTACAAGCTCCAACTCGGTTTTACAGTGAAAACGGCAGGCACTTCATACAGGAACTAGGAAACAGACTGAGAAAACAGAGTAAGGGTTTCTCCTGCAACCCTTTCCCTTTGTGCTGGATGAACGAACGTCTCTCCAAATGCTCAGTTCTGAGAGATAAGTGTGTGTGAAAGCCGTCCTTCACCTAGCTTGAAGGGAACACAAAGTTTCTTTTCAGTTGCCAACTCCACTCCATACGTATATATGGGGTGGAACAAGCTCCAACTCGGTTTTACAGTGAAAACGGCAGGCACTTCAAACCGCCACTAGGAAACAGACTGAGAAACCAGAGTAAGGGTTTCTCCTGCAAACCGATCCCTTTGTGCTGGATGAACGAACGTCTCTACACATGCTCAGTTCAGAGAGATAATTGTGTGTGAAAGCCGTCCTTCACCTAGCTTGAAGGGAACACAAAGTTTCTTTTCAGTTGCAAACTCCACTCCATATATATATATGGGGTGGAACAAGCTCCATCTCGGTTTTACAGTGAAAACGGCAGGCACTTCAAACCGGCACTCGGAAACAGACTGAGAAACCAGAGTAAGGGATTCTCCTGCAACCCGTTCCATTTGTGCTGGATGAACGATCGTCTCTCCACATGCTCAGTTCTGAGAGATAATTGTGTGTGAAAGCCGTCTTTCACCTAGGTTGAATGAAACACTAAGTTTCTGTTCAGTTGCAAATTCCACTCCATACATATATATGGGGAGGTACAAGCTCCAACTCGGTTTTATAGTGAAAACGGAAGGCACTAAAAACCGGCACTAGGAAATAGACTGAGAAACCAGAGTAAGGGTTTCTCCTGCAACACGTTCCCTTTGTGATGGATGAACGAACGTCTCTCCACATGCTCAGTTCTGAGAGATAAGTGTGTGTGAAAGCCGTCCTTCACCTAGCTTGAAGGGAACACAAAGTTTCTTTTCAGTTGCAAACTCCACTCCATACATATATATGGGGAGGTACAAGCTCCAACTCGGTTTTACAGTGAAAACGGCAGGCACTTCAAACCGGCACTAGGAAACAGACTGAGAAACCAGAGTAAGGGTTTCTCCTGCAACCCGTTCCCTTTGTGCTGGATGAACGAACGTCTCTCCACATGCTCAGTTCTGAGAGAAAAGTGTGTGTGAAAGCCGTCCTTCACCTTCTTGAAGGGAACACAAAGTTTCTTTTCAGTTGCAAACTCCACTCGATACATATATATGGGGTGGAACAAGCTCCAACTAGGTTTTACAGTGAAAACGGCAGGCACTTCAAACCACCACTAGGAAACAGACTGAGAAACCAGAGTAAGGGTTTCTCCAGCAACCCGTTCCATTTCTGTTGGATGAATGAACGTCTCTCCACATTCTCATTTCTGAGAGATAAGTGTGTGTGAAAGCCGTCTTTCACCTAGCTTGAAGGGAACACAAAGTTTCTTTTCAGTTGCCAACTCCAATCCATACATATATATGGGGTGGGACAAGCTCCAACTCGGTTTTACAGTGAAAACGGCAGGCACTTCAAACCGCCACTAGGAAACAGGCTGAGAAACCAGAGTAATGGTTTCTCCTGCAACCCGTACCCTTTGTGTTGGATGAACGAACGTCTCTCCACATGCTCAGTTCTGAGAGATAAGTGTGTGTGAAAGCCGTCCTTCACCTAGCTTGAAGGGAACACAAAGTACCTTTTCAGTTGCCAACCCCACTCCATACATATATATGGGGTGGAAAAAGCTCCAACACGGTTTTACAGTGAAACCGGCAGGCACTTCAAACCGGCACTAGGAAACAGACTGAGAAACCAGAGTAAGGGTTTCTCCTGCAACCCGTTCCCTTTGTGCTGGATGAACGAACGTCTCTCCACATGCTCAGTTCTGAGAGATAAGTGTGTGTGAAAGCCGTCCTTCACCTAGCTTGAAGGGAACACAAAGTTTCTTTTCAGTTGCAAACACCACTCCATAAATATATAAGGGGAGGTACAAGCTCCAACTCGGTTTTACAGTGAAAACGGCAGGCACTTCATACAGGAACTAGGAAACAGACTGAGAAACCAGAGTAAGGGTTTCTCCTGCAACCCGTTCCCTTTGTGCTGGATGAACGAACGTCTCTCCACATGCTCAGTTCTGAGAGATAAGTGTGTGTGAAAGCCGTCCTTCACCTAGCTTGAAGGGAACACAAAGTTTCTTTTCAGTTGCCAACTCCACTCCATACGTATATATGGGGTGGAACAAGCTCCAACTCGGTTTTACAGTGAAAACGGCAGGCACTTCAAACCGCCACTAGGAAACAGACTGAGAAACCAGAGTAAGGGTTTCTCCTGCCAACCGATCCCTTTGTGCTGGATGAACGAACGTCTCTACACATGCTCAGTTCAGAGAGATAATTGTGTGTGAAAGCCGTCCTTCACCTAGCTTGAAGGGAACACAAAGTTTCTTTTCAGTTGCAAACTCCACTCCATATATATATATGGGGTGGAACAAGCTCCATCTCGGTTTTACAGTGAAAACGGCAGGCACTTCAAACCGGCACTCGGAAACAGACTGAGAAACCAGAGTAAGGGATTCTCCTGCAACCCGTTCCATTTGTGCTGGATGAACGATCGTCTCTCCACATGCTCAGTTCTGAGAGATAATTGTGTGTGAAAGCCGTCCTTCACCTAGGTTGAATGAAACACTAAGTTTCTGTTCAGTTGCAAATTCCACTCCATACATATATATGGGGAGGTACAAGCTCCAACTCGGTTTTATAGTGAAAACGGAAGGCACTAAAAACCGGCATTAGGAAATAGACTGAGAAACCAGAGTAAGGGTTTCTCCTGCAACACGTTCCCTTTGTGATGGATGAACGAACGTCTTTCCACATGCTCAGTTCTGAGAGATAAGTGTGTGTGAAAGCCGTCCTTCACCTAGCTTGAAGGGAACACAAAGTTTCTTTTCAGTTGCAATCTCCACTCCATACATATATAAGGGGAGGTACAAGCTCCAACTCGGTTTTACAGTGAAAACGGCAGGCACTTCAAACCGGCACTAGGAAACAGACTGAGAAACCAGAGTAAGGGTTTCTCCTGCAACCCGTTCCCTTTGTCCTGGATGAACGAACGTCTTTCCACATGCTCAGTTCTGAGAGATAAGTGTGTGTGAAAGCCGTCCTTCACCTAGCTTGAAGGGAACACAAAGTTTCTTTTCAGTTGCCAACTCCACTCCATACATATATATGGGGTGGAACAAGCTCCAACTCGGTTTTACAGTGAAAACGGCAGGCACTTCAAACCGCCACTAGGAAACAGACTGAGAAACCAGAGTAAGGGTTTCTCCTGCAACCCGTTCCCTTTGTGCTGGATGAACGAACGTCTCTCCACATGCTCAGTTCTGAGAGATAAGTGTGTGTGAAAGCCGTCCTTCACCTAGCTTGAAGGGAACACAAAGTTACTTTTCAGTTGCCAACTGCACTCCATACATATATATGGGGTGGAACAAGCTCCAACTCGGTTTTACAGTGAAAACGGCAGGCACTTCAAACCGCCACTAGGAAACAGACTGAGAAACCAGAGTAAGGGTTTCTCCTGCAACCCGTTCCCTTTGTGCTGGATGAACGAACTTCTCTCCACATGCTCAGTTCTGAGAGAAAAGTGTGTGTGAAAGCCGTCCTTCACCTAGCTTGAAGGGAACACAAAGTTTCTTTTCAGTTGCAAACTCCACTCGATACATATATATGGGGTGGAACAAGCTCCAACTCGGTTTTACAGTGAAAACGGCAGGCACTTCAAACCACCACTAGGAAACAGACTGAGAAACCAGAGTAAGGGTTTCTCCTGCAACCCGTTCCATTTCTGCTGGATGAACGAACGTCTCACCACATTCTCATTTCTGAGAGATAAGTGTGTGTGAAAGCCGTCCTTCACCTAGCTTGAAGGGAACACAAGGTTTCTTTTCAGTTGCCAACTCCAATCCATACATATATATGGGGAGGTACAAGCTCCAACTCGGTTTTACAGGGAAAACAGCAGGCACTTCAAACCGGCACTAGGAAACAGACTGAGAAACCAGAGTAAGCGTTTCTCCTGCAACCCGTTCCCTTTCTGCTGGATGAACGAACGTCTCTCCACCTGCTAAGTTCTGAGAGATAAGTGTGTGTGAAAGCCGTCCTTCATCTAGCTTGAAGGGAACACAAAGTTTCTTTTCAGTTGCAAACTACACTCCATACAAATATATGGGGAGGTACAAGCTCCAACTCGGTTTTATAGTGAAAACGGAAGGCACTAAAACCCGGCACTAGGAAATAGACTGAGAAACCAGAGTAAGGGTTTCTCCTGCAAACCGTACCCTTTGTGCTGGATGAACGAACGTCTCTCCACATGCTCAGTTCTGAGAGAAAAGTGTGTGTGAAAGCCGTCCTTCACCTAGCTTGAAGGGAACACAAAGTTTCTTTTCAGTTGCCAACTCCACTCCATACATATATATTGGGTGGAACAAGCTCCAACTCGGTTTTACAGTGAAAACGGCAGGCACTTCAAACCGCCACTAGGAAACAGACTGAGAAACCAGAGTAAGGGTTTCTCCTGCAAACCGTTCCCTTTGTGCTGGATGAACGATCGTCTCTCCACATGATCAGTTCTGAGAGATAAATGTGTGTGAAAGCCGTCCTTCACCTAGCTTGAAGGGAACACAAATTTTCTTTTCAGTTGCAAACTCCACTCCATACATATATATGGGGTGGAACAAGCTCCAACTCGGTTTTACAGGGAAAACAGCAGGCACTTCAAACCGGCACTAGGAAACAGACTGAGAAACCAGAGTAAGGGTTTCTCCTGCAACCCGTTCCCTTTGTGCTGGATGAACGAACGTCTCTCCATATGCTCAGTTCTGAGAGATAAGTGTGTGTGAAAGCCGTCCTTCACCTAGCTTGAAGGGAACACAAAGTTACTTTTCAGTTCCCAACTCCACTCCATACATATATATGGGGTGGAACAAGCTCCAACTCGGTTTTACAGTGAAAACGGCAGGCACTTCAAACCGCCACTAGGAAACAGACTGAAAAACCAGAGTAAGGGTTTCTCCTGCAACCCGTTCCCTTTGTGCTGGATGAACGAACGTCTGTCCACATGCTCAGTTCTGAGAGAAAAGTGTGTGTGAAAGCCGTCCTTCACCTAGCTTGAAGGGAACACAAAGTTTCTTTTCAGTTGCAAACTCCACTCCATACATATATAAGGGGTGGAACAAGCTCCAACTCGGTTTTACAGTGATAACGGCAGGCACTTCAAACCACCACTAGGAAACAGACTGAGAAACCAGAGTAAGGGATTCTCCTGCAACCCGTTCCCTTTGTGATGGATGAACGAAAGTCTCTCCACATGCTCAGTTCTGAGAGATAAGTGTGTGTGAAAGCCGTCCTTCACCTAGATTGAAGGGAACACAAAGTTTCTTTTCAGTTGCAAACTCCACTCCATACATATATATGGGGAGGTACAAGCTCCAACTCGGTTTTACAGGGAAAACAGCAGGCACTTCATACCGGCACTAGGAAACAGACTGAGAAACCAGAGTAAGGGTTTTTCCTGCAACCCGTTCCCTTTGTGCTGGATGAACGAGCGTCTCTCCACATGCTCAGTTCTGAGAGATAAGTGTGTGTGAAAGCCGCCCTTCACCTAGCTTGAAGGGAACACAAAGTTCCTTTTCAGTTGCCAACTCCACTCCGTACATATATAAGGGTTGGAACAAGCTCCAAATCGGTTTACAGTGAAAACGGCAGGCACCTCACACCGGCACTAGGAAACAGTCTGAGAAACCATAGTAAGGGTTTCTCCTGCAACCCGTTCCCTTTGTGCTGGATGAACGAACGTCTCTCCACATGCTCAGTTCTGAGAGATAAGTGTGTGTGAAAGCCGTCCTTCACATAGCTTGAAGGAAACACAAAGTTCCTTTTAATTTGCCAACTCCACTCCATACATATATATGGGGTGGAACAAGCTCCAACTCGGTTTTACAGTGAAAAAGGCAGGCACTTCAAACCGGCACTAGGAAACAGACTGAGAAACCAGAGTAAGGGTTTCTCCTGCAAACCGTTCCCTTTGTGCTGGATGAACGAACGTCTCTCCACATGCTCAGTTCTGAGAGATAAGTGTGTGTGAAAGCCGTCCTTCACCTAGCTTGACGGGAATACAAAGTTTCTTGTCAGTTGCAAACTCCACTCCATACATATATATGGGGAGGAACAAACTCCAACTCGGTATTACAGTGAAAACGGCAGGCACTTCAAACCGGCACTAGGAAACAGACTGAGAAACCAGAGTAAGGGTTTCTCCTGCAACCCGTTCCCTTTGTGCTGGATGAAAGAACGTCTCTCCACATGCTCAGTTCTGAGAGATAAGTGTGTGTGAAAGCCGTCCTTCACCTAGCTTGAAGGGAACACAAACTTCCTTTTCAGTTCCAAACTCCACTCCATACATATATACGGGGAGGTACAAGCTCCAACTCGGTTTTACAGTGAAAACTGCTGGCACTTCAAACCACCACTAGGAAACAGAATGAGAAACCAGAGTAAGGGATTCTCCTGCAACCCGTTCCCTTTGTGCTGGATGAACGAACGTCTCTCCACATGCTCAGTTCTGAGAGATAAGTGTGTGTGAAAGCCGTCCTTCACCTAGCTTGAAGGGAACACAAAGTTTCTTTTCAGTTGCCAACTCCACTCCATACGTATATATGGGGTGGAACAAGCTCCAACTCGGTTTTACAGTGAAAACGGCAGGCACTTCAAACCGCCACTAGGAAACAGACTGAGAAACCAGAGTAAGGGTTTCTCCTGCAACCCGATCCTTTGGGCTGGATGAACGAACGTCTCTACACATGCTCAGTTCAGAGACATAATTGTGTGTGAAAGCCGTCCTTCAACTAGCTTGAAGGGAACACAAAGTTTCTTTTCAGTTGCAAACTCCTCTC
Source organism: Vicugna pacos (assembly GCF_048564905.1). Taxonomy (NCBI): domain Eukaryota; kingdom Metazoa; phylum Chordata; class Mammalia; order Artiodactyla; family Camelidae; genus Vicugna; species Vicugna pacos. Next base: position 5,642,738 of record NC_133017.1, read on the forward strand.
CATATATATATATGGGATGGAACAAGCTCCATCTCGGTTTTACAGTGAAAACGGCAGGCACTTCAAACCGGCACTCGGAAACAGACTGAGAAACCAGAGTACGGGATTCTCCTGCAACCCGTTCCATTTGTGCTGGATGAACGAACGTCTCTCCACATGCTCAGTTCTGAGAGATAATTGTGTGTGAATGCCGTCCTTCACCTAGCTTGAATGAAACACAAAGTTTCTTTTCAGTTGCAAACTCCACTCCATACATATATAAGGGGAGGTACAAGCTCCAACTCGGTTTTATAGTGAAAACGGAAGGCACTAAAAACCGGCACTAGGAAATAGACTGAGAAACCAGAGTAAGGGTTTCTCCTGCAACCCGTTCCCTTTGTGATGGATGAACGAACGTCTCTCCACATGCTCAGTTCTGAGAGATAAGTGTGTGTGAAAGCCGTCCTTCACCTAGCTTGAAGGGAACACAAAGTTTCTTTTCAGTTGCAAACTCCACTCCATACATATATAAGGGGAGGTACAAGCTCCAACTCGGTTTTACAGTGAAAACGGCAGGCACTTCAAACCGGCACTAGGAAACAGACTGAGAAACCAGAGTAAGGGTTTCTCCTGCAACCCGTTCCCTTTGTGCTGGATGAACGAACGTCTTTCCACATGCTCAGTTCTGAGTGATAAGTGTGTGTGAAAGCCGTCCTTCACCTAGCTTGAAGGGAACACAAAGTTTCTTTTCAGTTGCCAACTCCACTCCATACATATATATGGGGTGGAACAAGCTCCAACTCGGTTTTACAGTGAAAACGGCAGGCACTTCAAACCGCCACTAGGAAACAGACTGAGAAACCAGAGTAAGGGTTTCTCCTGCAACCCGTTCCCTTTGTGCTGGATGAACGAACGTCTCTCCACATGCTCAGTTCTGAGAGATAAGTGTGTGTGAAAGCCGTCCTTCACCTAGCTTGAAGGGAACACACACTTTCCTTTCAGTTGCAAACTCCAATCCATACATATATATGGGGAGGTTCAAGCTCCAACTCGGTTTTACAGTGAAAACGGCAGGCACTTCAATCCGGCACTAGGAAACAGACTGAGAAACCAGAGTAAGGGTTTCTCCTGCAACCCGTTCCCTTTGTGCTGGATGAACGAACGTCTCTCCACATGCTCAGTTCTGAGATATAAGTGTGTGTGAAAGCCGTCCTTCACCTAGCTTGCAGGGAACACAAAGTTTCTTTTCAGTTGCAAACACCACTCCATAAATATATATGGGGAGGTACAAGCTCCAACTCGGTTTTACAGAGAAAATGGCAGGCACTTCAAACCGGCACTAGGAAACAGACTGAGAAACCAGACTAAGGGTTTCACCTGCAACCCGTTCCCTTTGTGCTGTATGAACGAACGTCTCTCCACATGCTCAGTTCTGAGAGATAAGTGTGTGTGAAAGCCGTCCTTCACCTAGCTTGAAGGGAACACAAAGTTCCTTTTCATGTGCCAACACCACTCCATACATATATATGGGGAGGTACAAGCTCCAACTCGGTTTTATAGTGAAAACGGCAGGCACTTCAAACAGGCACTAAGAAACAGACTGAGAAACCAGAGTCCGTATTTCTCCTGCAACCCGTTCCTTTTGTGCTGGATGAAAGAAAGTCTCTCCACATGCTCAGTTCTGAGAGATAAGTGTGTATGAAAGCCGTCCTTCACCTAGCTTGACGGGAATACAAAGTTTCTTTTCAGTTGCAAACTACAATCCATACATATATATGGGGAGGTACAAACTCCAACTCGGTGTTACAGTGAAAACGGCAGGCACTTCAAACCGGCACTAGGAAACAGACTTAGAAACCAGAGTAAGGGTTTCTCCTGCAACCCGTTCCATTTCTGCTGGATGAACGAACGTCTCTCCACATTCTCAGTTCTGAGAGATAAGTGTGTGTGAAAGCCGTCCTTCACCTAGCTTGAAGGGAACACAAAGTTTCTTTTCAGTTGCCAACTCCAATCCATACATATATATGGGGAGGTACAAGCTCCAACTCGGTTTTACAGGGAAAACAGCAGGCACTTCAAACCGGCACTAGGAAACAGACTGAGAAACCAGAGTAAGGGTTTCTCCTGCAACCCGTACACTTTGTGCTGGATGAACGAAAGTCTCTCCACATGCTCAGTTCTGAGAGATAAGTGTGTGTGAAAGCCGTCCTTCACCTAGCTTGAAGGGAACACAAAGTTTCTTTTCAGTTGCCAACTCCACTCCATACATATATATGGGGTGGAACAAGCTCCAACTCGGTTTTACAGTGAAAACGGCAGGCACTTCAAACCGCCACTAGGAAACAGACTGAGAAACCAGAGTAAGGGTTTCTCCTGCAACCCGTACCCTTTGTGTTGGATGAACGAACGTCTCTCCACATGCTCAGTTCTGAGAGATAAGTGTGTGTGAAAGCCGTCCTTCACCTAGCTTGAAGGGAACACAAAGTTTCTTTCCAGTTGCAAACACCACTCCATAAATATATAAGGGGAGGTACAAGCTCCAACTCGGTTTTACAGTGAAAACGGCAGGCACTTCAAACATGCACTAGGAAACAGACTGAGAAACCAGAGTAAGGGTTTCTCCTGTAACCCGTTCCCTTTGTGCTGGATGAACGAACGTCTCTCCACATGCTCAGTTCTGAGAGATAAGTGTGTGTGAAAGCCGTCCTTCACCTAGCTTGAAGGGAACACAAAGTTTCTTTTCAGTTGCCAACTCCACTCCATACATATATATGGGGTTGAACAAGCTCCAAATCGGTTTTACAGTGAAAACGGCAGGCACTTCATACAGGAACTAGGAAACAGACTGAGAAACCAGAGTAAGGGTTTCTCCTGCAACCCGTTCCCTTTGTGCTGGATAAACGAACGTCTCTCCACATGCTCAGTTCTGAGAGATAAGTGTGTGTGAAAGCCGTCCTTCACCTAGCTTGAAGGGAACACAAAGTTTCTTTTCAGTTGCCAACTCCACTCCATACGTATATATGGGGTGGAACAAGCTCCAACTCGGTTTTACAGTGAAAACGGCAGGCACTTCAAACCGCCACTAGGAAACATACTGAGAAACCAGAGTAAGGGTTTCTCCTGCAACCCGATCCCTTTGTGCTGGATGAACGAACGTCTCTACACATGCTCAGTTCAGAGAGATAATTGTGTGTGAAAGCCGTCCTTCACCTAGCTTGAAGGGAACACAAAGTTTCTTTTCAGTTGCAAACTCCACTCCATATATATATATGGGGTGGAACAAGCTCCATCTCGGTTTTACAGTGAAAACGGCAGGCACTTCAAACCGGCACTCGGAAACAGACTGAGAAACCAGAGTAAGGGATTCTCCTGCAACCCGTTCCATTTGTGCTGGATGAACGATCGTCTCTCCACATGCTCAGTTCTGAGAGATAATTGTGTGTGAAAGCCGTCCTTCACCTAGCTTGAAGGAAACACAAAGTTTCTTTTCAGTTGCAAATTCCACTCCATACATATATATGGGGATGTACCAGCCCCAACTCGGTTTTATAGTGAAAACGGAAGGCACTAAAAACCGGCACTAGGAAATAGACTGAGAAACCAGTGTAAGGGTTTCTCCTGCAACACGTTCCCTTTGTGATGGATGAACGAACGTCTCTCCACATGCTCAGTTCTGAGAGATAAGTGTGTGTGAAAGCCGTCCTTCACCTAGCTTGAAGGGAACAAAAAGTTTCTTTTCAGTTGCAAACTCCACTCCATACATATATAAGGGGAGGTACAAGCTCCAACTCGGTTTTACAGTGAAAACGGCAGGCACTTCAAACCGGCACTAGGAAACAGACTGAGAAACCAGAGTAAGGGTTTCTCCTGCAACCCGTTCCCTTTGTCCTGGATGAACGAACGTCTTTCCACATGCTCAGTTCTGAGAGATAAGTGTGTGTGAAAGCCGTCCTTCACCTAGCTTGAAGGGAACACAAAGTTTCTTTTCAGTTGCAAACTCCACTCCATACATATATATGGGGTGGAACAAGCTCCAACTCGGTTTTACAGTGAAAACGGCAGGCACTTCAAACCGCCACTAGGAAACAGACTGAGAAACCAGAGTAAGGGTTTCTCCTGCAACCCGTTCCCTTTGTGCTGGATGAACGAACGTCTCTCCACATGCTAAGTTCTGAGAGATAAGTGTGTGTGAAAGCCGTCCTTCACCTAGCTTGAAGGGAACACAAAGTACCTTTTCAGTTGCCAACCCCACTCCATACATATATATGGGGTGGAAAAAGCCCCAACACGGTTTTACAGTGAAACCGGCAGGCACTTCAAACCGGCACTAGGAAACAGACTGAGAAACCAGAGTAAGGGTTTCTCCTGCAACCCGTTCCCTTTGTGCTGGATGAACGAACGTCTCTCCACATGCTCAGTTCTGAGAGATAAGTGTGTGTGAAAGCCGTCCTTCACCTAGCTTGAAGGGAACACAAAGTTTCTTTTCAGTTGCAAATTCCGCTCCGTACGTATATATGGAGAGGTACAAGCCCCAACTCGGTTTTACAGTGAAAACGGCAGGCACTTCAAACAGGCACTAGGAAACAGACGGAGAAACCAGAGTCAGTATTTCTCCTGCAACCCGTTCCTTTTCTGCTGTATGAAAGAAAGTCTCTCCACATGCTCAGTTCTGAGAGATAAGTGTGTGTGAAAGCCGTCCTTCACCTACCTTGACAGGAATACAAAGTTTCTTTTCAGTTGCAAACTCCAATCCATACATATATATGGGGAGGTACAAACTCCAACTCAGTGTTACAGTGAAAACGGCAGGCACATCAAACCGGCACTGGGAAACAGACTGAGAAACCAGAGTTAGGGATTCTCCTGTAACCCGTTCCCTTTGTGCTGGATGAACGAACGTCTCTCCACATGCTCAGTTCTGAGAGATAAGTGTGTGTGAAAGCCGTCCTTCACCTAGCTTGAAAGGAACACAAAGTTTCTTTTCAGTTGCAAACTCCACTCCATACATATATATGGGGAGGTACAAGCTCCAACTCGGATTTACAGCGAAAACGGCAGGCACATCCAACCGGCACTAGGAAACAGACTGAGAAACCAGAGTAAGGGTTTCTCCTGCAACCCGTTCCCTTTGTGCTGGATGAACGAACGTCTCTCCACATGCTCAGTTCTGAGAGATAAGTGTGTGTGAAAGCCTTCCTTCACCTAGCTTGAAGGGAACACATAGTTTCTTTTCAGTTGCACACTCCACTACATACATATATATGGGGAAGTACAAGCTCCAACTCGGATTTACAGTGAAAACGGTAGGCACTTCAAACCGGCACTAGGAAACAGACTGAGAAACCAGAGTAAGGGTTTCACCTGCAACCCGTTCCCTTTGTGCTGGATGAACGAACGTCTCTCCACATGCTCAGTTCTGAGAGATAAGTGTGTGTGAAAGCCGTCCTTCACCTAGCTTGAAGGGAACACAAAGTTTCTTTTCAGTTGCAAACTCCACTCCATACATATATAAGGGGAGGTACAAGCTCCAACTCGGTTTTACAGTGAAAACGGCAGGCACTTCAAACCGGCACTAGGAAACAGACTGAGAAACCAGAGTAAGGGTTTCTCCTGCAACCCGTTCCCTTTGTGCTGGATGAACGAACGTCTCTCCACATGCTCAGTTCTGAGATATAAGTGTGTGTGAAAGCCGTCCTTCACCTAGCTTGCAGGGAACACAAAGTTTCTTTTCAGTTGCAAACACCACTCCATAAATATATATGGGGAGGTACAAGCTCCAACTCGGTTTTACAGAGAAAATGGCAGGCACTTCAAACCGGCACTAGGAAACAGACTGAGAAACCAGACTAAGGGTTTCACCTGCAACCCGTTCCCTTTGTGCTGTATGAACGAACGTCTCTCCACATGCTCAGTTCTGAGAGATAAGTGTGTGTGAAAGCCGTCCTTCACCTAGCTTGAAGGGAACACAAAGTTCCTTTTCATGTGCCAACACCACTCCATACATATATATGGGGAGGTACAAGCTCCAACTCGGTTTTATAGTGAAAACGGCAGGCACTTCAAACAGGCACTAGGAAACAGACTGAGAAACCAGAGTCCGTATTTCTCCTGCAACCCGTTCCTTTTGTGCTGGATGAAAGAAAGTCTCTCCACATGCTCAGTTCTGAGAGATAAGTGTGTATGAAAGCCGTCCTTCACCTAGCTTGACGGGAATACAAAGTTTCTTTTCAGTTGCAAACTACAATCCATACATATATATGGGGAGGTACAAACTCCAACTCGGTGTTACAGTGAAAACGGCAGGCACTTCAAACCGGCACTAGGAAACAGACTTAGAAACCAGAGTAAGGGTTTCTCCTGCAACCTGTTCCATTTCTGCTGGATGAACGAACGTCTCTCCACATTCTCAGTTCTGAGAGATAAGTGTGTGTGAAAGCCGTCCTTCACCTAGCTTGAAGGGAACACAAAGTTTCTTTTCAGTTGCCAACTCCAATCCATACATATATATGGGGAGGTACAAGCTCCAACTCGGTTTTACAGGGAAAACAGCAGGCACTTCAAACCGGCACTAGGAAACAGACTGAGAAACCAGAGTAAGGGTTTCTCCTGCAACCCGTACACTTTGTGCTGGATGAACGAAAGTCTCTCCACATGCTCAGTTCTGAGAGATAAGTGTGTGTGAAAGCCGTCCTTCACCTAGCTTGAAGGGAACACAAAGTTTCTTTTCAGTTGCCAACTCCACTCCATACATATATATGGGGTGGAACAAGCTCCAACTCGGTTTTACAGTGAAAACGGCAGGCACTTCAAACCGCCACTAGGAAACAGACTGAGAAACCAGAGTAAGGGTTTCTCCTGCAACCCGTACCCTTTGTGTTGGATGAACGAACGTCTCTCCACATGCTCAGTTCTGAGAGATAAGTGTGTGTGAAAGCCGTCCTTCACCTAGCTTGAAGGGAACACAAAGTTTCTTTCCAGTTGCAAACACCACTCCATAAATATATAAGGGGAGGTACAAGCTCCAACTCGGTTTTACAGTGAAAACGGCAGGCACTTCAAACAAGCACTAGGAAACAGACTGAGAAACTAGAGTAAGGGTTTCTCCTGTAACCCGTTCCCTTTGTGCTGGATGAACGAACGTCTCTCCACATGCTCAGTTCTGAGAGATAAGTGTGTGTGAAAGCCGTCCTTCACCTAGCTTGAAGGGAACACAAAGTTTCTTTTCAGTTGCCAACTCCACTCCATACATATATATGGGGTTGAACAAGCTCCAAATCGGTTTTACAGTGAAAACGGCAGGCACTTCATACAGGAACTAGGAAACAGACTGAGAAACCAGAGTAAGGGTTTCTCCTGCAACCCGTTCCCTTTGTGCTGGATAAACGAACGTCTCTCCACATGCTCAGTTCTGAGAGATAAGTGTGTGTGAAAGCCGTCCTTCACCTAGCTTGAAGGGAACACAAAGTTTCTTTTCAGTTGCCAACTCCACTCCATACGTATATATGGGGTGGAACAAGCCCCAACTCGGTTTTACAGTGAAAACGGCAGGCACTTCAAACCGCCACTAGGAAACAGACTGAGAAACCAGAGTAAGGGTTTCTCCTGCAACCCGATCCCTTTGTGCTGGATGAACGAACGTCTCTACACATGCTCAGTTCAGAGAGATAATTGTGTGTGAAAGCCGTCCTTCACCTAGCTTGAAGGGAACACAAAGTTTCTTTTCAGTTGCAAACTCCACTCCATATATATATATGGGGTGGAACAAGCTCCATCTCGGTTTTACAGTGAAAACGGCAGGCACTTCAAACCGGCACTCGGAAACAGACTGAGAAACCAGAGTAAGGGATTCTCCTGCAACCCGTTCCATTTGTGCTGGATGAACGATCGTCTCTCCACATGCTCAGTTCTGAGAGATAATTGTGTGTGAAAGCCGTCCTTCACCTAGCTTGAAGGAAACACAAAGTTTCTTTTCAGTTGCAAATTCCACTCCATACATATATATGGGGATGTACCAGCCCCAACTCGGTTTTATAGTGAAAACGGAAGGCACTAAAAACCGGCACTAGGAAATAGACTGAGAAACCAGAGTAAGGGTTTCTCCTGCAACACGTTCCCTTTGTGATGGATGAACGAACGTCTCTCCACATGCTCAGTTCTGAGAGATAAGTGTGTGTGAAAGCCGTCCTTCACCTAGCTTGAAGGGAACACAAAGTTTCTTTTCAGTTGCAAACTCCACTCCATACATATATAAGGGGAGGTACAAGCTCCAACTCGGTTTTACAGTGAAAACGGCAGGCACTTCAAACCGGCACTAGGAAACAGACTGAGAAACCAGAGTAAGGGTTTCTCCTGCAACCCGTTCCCTTTGTCCTGGATGAACGAACGTCTTTCCACATGCTCAGTTCTGAGAGATAAATGTGTGTGAAAGCCGTCCTTCACCTAGCTTGAAGGGAACACAAAGTTTCTTTTCAGTTGCCAACTCCACTCCATACATATATATGGGGTGGAACAAGCTCCAACTCGGTTTTACAGTGAAAACGGCAGGCACTTCAAACCGCCACTAGGAAACAGACTGAGAAACCAGAGTAAGGGTTTCTCCTGCAACCCGTTCCCTTTGTGCTGGATGAACGAACGTCTCTCCACATGCTAAGTTCTGAGAGATAAGTGTGTGTGAAAGCCGTCCTTCACCTAGCTTGAAGGGAACACAAAGTACCTTTTCAGTTGCCAACCCCACTCCATACATATATATGGGGTGGAAAAAGCCCCAACACGGTTTTACAGTGAAACCGGCAGGCACTTCAAACCGGCACTAGGAAACAGACTGAGAAACCAGAGTAAGGGTTTCTCCTGCAACCCGTTCCCTTTGTGCTGGATGAACGAACGTCTCTCCACATGCTCAGTTCTGAGAGATAAGTGTGTGTGAAAGCCGTCCTTCACCTAGCTTGAAGGGAACACAAAGTTTCTTTTCAGTTGCAAATTCCGCTCCGTACGTATATATGGAGAGGTACAAGCCCCAACTCGGTTTTACAGTGAAAACGGCAGGCACTTCAAACAGGCACTAGGAAACAGACGGAGAAACCAGAGTCAGTATTTCTCCTGCAACCCGTTCCTTTTCTGCTGTATGAAAGAAAGTCTCTCCACATGCTCAGTTCTGAGAGATAAGTGTGTGTGAAAGCCGTCCTTCACCTACCTTGACGGGAATACAAAGTTTCTTTTCAGTTGCAAACTCCAATCCATACATATATATGGGGAGGTACAAACTCCAACTCAGTGTTACAGTGAAAACGGCAGGCACATCAAACCGGCACTGGGAAACAGACTGAGAAACCAGAGTTAGGGATTCTCCTGTAACCCGTTCCCTTTGTGCTGGATGAACGAACGTCTCTCCACATGCTCAGTTCTGAGAGATAAGTGTGTGTGAAAGCCGTCCTTCACCTAGCTTGAAAGGAACACAAAGTTTCTTTTCAGTTGCAAACTCCACTCCATACATATATATGGGGAGGTACAAGCTCCAACTCGGATTTACAGCGAAAACGGCAGGCACATCCAACCGGCACTAGGAAACAGACTGAGAAACCAGAGTAAGGGTTTCTCCTGCAACCCGTTCCCTTTGTGCTGGATGAACGAACGTCTCTCCACATGCTCAGTTCTGAGAGATAAGTGTGTGTGAAAGCCTTCCTTCACCTAGCTTGAAGGGAACACATAGTTTCTTTTCAGTTGCACACTCCACTACATACATATATATGGGGAAGTACAAGCTCCAACTCGGATTTACAGTGAAAACGGTAGGCACTTCAAACCGGCACTAGGAAACAGACTGAGAAACCAGAGTAAGGGTTTCACCTGCAACCCGTTCCCTTTGTGCTGGATGAACGAACGTCTCTCCACATGCTCAGTTCTGAGAGATAAGTGTGTGTGAAAGCCGTCCTTCACCTAGCTTGAAGGGAACACAAAGTTCCTTTTCATGTGCCAACTCCACCCCATACATATATATGCGGAGGTACAAGCTCCAAATCGGTTTTATAGTGAAAACGGCAGGCACTTCAAACCGGCACTAGGAAACAGACTGTGAAACCAGGGTAACGGTTTCTCCTGCAACACGTTCCCTTTGTGCTGGATGAACGAACGTCTCTCCACATTCTCAGTTCTGAGAGATAAGTGTGTGTGAAAACCGTCCTTCACCTAGCTTGAAGGGAACACAAAGTTTCTTTTCAGTTGCCAACTCCACTCCATACATATATAAGGGGAGGTACAAGCCCCAATTCGGTTTTATAATGTAAACGGCAGGCACTTCAAACCGGCACTAGGAAACAGACTGAGAAACCAGAGTAAGGGTTTCTCCTGCAACCCGTTCCCTTTGTGCTGGATGTACGAACGTCTCTCCACATGCTCAGTTCTGAGAGATAAGTGTGTGTGAAAGCCGTCCTTCACCTAGCTTGAAGGGAACACACACTTTCTTTTCAGTTGCCAACTCCACTCCATACATATATATGGGGAGGTACAAGCTCCAACACGGTTTTACAGTGAAAACGGCAGGCACTTCAAACCGGCACTAGGAAACAGACTGAGAAACCAGAGTAAGGGTTTCTCCTGCAACCCGTTCCCTTTGTGCTGGATGAACGAACGTCTCTCCACATGCTCAGTTCTGAGAGATAAGTGTGTGTGAAAGACGTCCTTCACCTAGCTTGAAGGGAACACAAAGTTCCTTTTCAGTTGCCAACTCCACTCCGTACATATATAAGGGTTGGAACAAGCTCCAAATCGGTTTACAGTGAAAACGGCAGGCACCTCACACCGGCACTAGGAAACAGTCTGAGAAACCATAGTAAGGGTTTCTCCTGCAACCCGTTCCCTTTGTGCTGGATGAACGAACGTCTCTCCACATGCTCAGTTCTTAGAGATAAGTGTGTGTGAAAGCCGTCCTTCACATAGCTTGAAGGGAACACAAAGTTCCTTTTCATTTGCCAACTCCACTCCATACATATATATGGGGTGGAACAAGCTCCAACTCTGTTTTACAGTGAAAAAGGCAGGCACTTCAAACCGGCACAAGGAAACAGACTGAGAAACCAGAGTAAGGGTTTCTCCTGCAAACCGTTCCCTTTGTGCTGGATGAACGAACGTCTCTCCACATGCTCAGTTCTGAGAGATAAGTGTGTGTGAAAGCCGTCCTTCACCTAGCTTGACGGGAATACAAAGTTTCTTGTCAGTTGCAAACTCCACTCCATACATATATATGGGGAGGAACAAACTCCAACTCGGTGTTACAGTGAAAACGGCAGGCACTTCAAACCGGCACTAGGAAACAGACTGAGAAACCAGAGTAAGGGTTTCTCCTGCAACCCGTTCCCTTTGTACTGGATGAAAGAACGTCTCTCCACATGCTCAGTTCTGAGAGATAAGTGTGTGTGAAAGCCGTCCTTCACCTAGCTTGAAGGGAACACAAAGTTCCTTTTCAGTTCCAAACTCCACTCCATACATATATACGGGGAGGTACAAGCTCCAACTCGGTTTTACAGTGAAAACTGCTGGCACTTCAAACCGCCACTAGGAAACAGAATGAGAAACCAGAGTAAGGGATTCTCCTGCAACCCGTTCCCTTTGTGCTGGATGAACGAACGTCTCTCCACATGCTCAGTTCTGAGAGATAAGTGTGTGTGAAAGCCGTCCTTCACCTAGCTTGAAGGGAACACAAAGTTTCTTTTCAGTTGCCAACTCCACTCCATACGTATATATGGGGTGGAACAAGCTCCAACTCGGTTTTACAGTGAAAACGGCAGGCACTTCAAACCGCCACTAGGAAACAGACTGAGAAACCAGAGTAAGGGTTTCTCCTGCAACCCGATCCTTTGGGCTGGATGAACGAACGTCTCTACACATGCTCAGTTCAGAGACATAATTGTGTGTGAAAGCCGTCCTTCAACTAGCTTGAAGGGAACACAAAGTTTCTTTTCAGTTGCAAACTCCTCTCCATATATATATATGGGATGGAACAAGTTCCATCTCGGTTTTACAGTGAAAACGGCAGGCACTTCAAACCGGCACTCGGAAACAGACTGAGAAACCAGAGTACGGGATTCTCCTGCAACCCGTTCCATTTGTGCTGGATGAACGAACGTCTCTCCACATGCTCAGATCTGAGAGATAATTGTGTGTGAATGCCGTCCTTCACCTAGCTTGAATGAAACACAAAGTTTCTTTTCAGTTGCAAACTCCACTCCATACATATATAAGGGGAGGTACAAGCTCCAACTCGGTTTTATAGTGAAAACGGAAGGCACTAAAAACCGGCACTAGGAAATAGACTGAGAAACCAGAGTAAGGGTTTCTCCTGCAACCCGTTCCCTTTGTGATGGATGAACGAACGTCTCTCCACATGCTCAGTTCTGAGAGATAAGTGTGTGTGAAAGCCGTCCTTCACCTAGCTTGAAGGGAACACAAAGTTTCTTTTCAGTTGCAAACTCCACTCCATACATATATAAGGGGAGGTACAAGCTCCAACTCGGTTTTACAGTGAAAACGGCAGGCACTTCAAACCGGCACTAGGAAACAGACTGAGAAACCAGAGTAAGGGTTTCTCCTGCAACCCGTTCCCTTTGTGCTGGATGAACGAACGTCTTTCCACATGCTCAGTTCTGAGTGATAAGTGTGTGTGAAAGCCGTCCTTCACCTAGCTTGAAGGGAACACAAAGTTTCTTTTCAGTTGCCAACTCCACTCCATACATATATATGGGGTGGAACAAGCTCCAACTCGGTTTTACAGTGAAAACGGCAGGCACTTCAAACCGCCACTAGGAAACAGACTGAGAAACCAGAGTAAGGGTTTCTCCTGCAACCCGTTCCCTTTGTGCTGGATGAACGAACGTCTCTCCACATGCTCAGTTCTGAGAGATAAGTGTGTGTGAAAGCCGTCCTTCACCTAGCTTGAAGGGAACACACACTTTCCTTTCAGTTGCAAACTCCAATCCATACATATATATGGGGAGGTTCAAGCTCCAACTCGGTTTTACAGTGAAAACGGCAGGCACTTCAATCCGGCACTAGGAAACAGACTGAGAAACCAGAGTAATGGTTTCTCCTGCAACCCGTTCCCTTTGTGCTGGATGAACGAACGTCTCTCCACATGCTCAGTTCTGAGATATAAGTGTGTGTGAAAGCCGTCCTTCACCTAGCTTGAAGGGAACACAAAGTTTCTTTTCAGTTGCAAACACCACTCCATAAATATATATGGGGAGGTACAAGCTCCAACTCTGTTTTACAGAGAAAATGGCAGGCACTTCAAACCGGCACTAGGAAACAGACTGAGAAACCAGACTAAGGGTTTCTCCTGCAACCCGTTCCCTTTGTGCTGGATGAACGAACGTCTCTCCACATGCTCAGTTCTGAGAGATAAGTGTGTGTGAAAGCCGTCCTTCACCTAGCTTGAAGGGAACACAAAGTTCCTTTTCATGTGCCAACACCACTCCATACATATATATGGGGAGGTACAAGCTCCAACTCGGTTTTATAGTGAAAACGGCAGGCACTTCAAACAGGCACTAGGAAACAGACTGAGAAACCAGAGTCCGTATTTCTCCTGCAACCCGTTCCTTTTGTGCTGGATGAAAGAAAGTCTCTCCACATGCTCAGTTCTGAGAGATAAGTGTGTATGAAAGCCGTCCTTCACCTAGCTTGACGGGAATACAAAGTTTCTTTTCAGTTGCAAACTACAATCCATACATATATATGGGGAGGTACAAACTCCAACTCGGTGTTACAGTGAAAACGGCAGGCACTTCAAACCGGCACTAGGAAACAGACTGAGAAACCAGAGTAAGGGTTTCTCCTGCAACCCGTTCCCTTTGTGCTGGATGAACGAACGACTCTCCACATGCTCAGTTCTGAGAGATAAGTGTGTGTGAAAGCCGTCCTTCACCTAGCATGAAGGGAACACAAAGTTACTTTTCAGTTGCCAACTCCACTCCATACATATATATGGGGAGGTACAAGCTCCAACTCGGTTTTACAGTGAAAACGGCAGGCACTTCAAATCGGCACTAGGAAACAGACTGAGAAGCCAGAGTAAGGGTGTCTCCTGCAACACGTTCCCTTTGTGCTGGATGAACGAAAGTCTTACTACATGCTCAGTTCTGAGAGATAAGTGTGTGTGAAAGCCGTCCTTCACCTAGCTTGAAGGGAACACAAAGTTTCTTTTAAGTTGACAACTCCACTCCATACATATATATGGGGAGGTACAAGCTCCACCTCGGTTTTACAGTGAAAAAGGCAGGCACTTCAAACCGGCACTAGGAAACAGACTGAAAAACCAGAGTAAGGGTTTCCCCTGCAACCCGTTCCCTTTGTGCTGGATGAACGAACGTCTCTCCACATGCTCAGTTCTGAGAGATAAGTGTGTGTGAAAGCCGTCCTTCACATAGCTTGAAGGGAACACAAAGTTCCTTTTCAGTGGCAAACTGCACTCCATACCTATATATGGGGAAGTACAAGCTCCAACTCGGTTTTACAGTGAAAACGGCAGGCACTTCTAACCAGCACTAGGAAACAGACTGAGAAACCAGAGTAAGGGTTTCTCCTGCAACCCGTTCCATTTGTGCTGGATGAACAAACGTCTCTCCACATGCTCAGTACTGAGAGATAAGTGTGTGTGAAAGCCGTCCTTCACCTAGCTTGAAGGGAACACAAAGTTTCTTTTCAGTTGCAAACTCCGCTCCGTACATATATATGTGGAGGTACAAGCTCCAACTCGGTTTTAGAGTGAAAACGGCAGGCACTTCAAACAGGCACTAGGAAACAGACTGAGAAACCAGAGTCAGTATTTCTCCTGCAACCCGTTCCTTTTGTGCTGGATGAAATAATGTCTCTCCACATGCTCAGTTCTGAGAGATAAGTGTGTGTGAAAGCCGTCCTTCACCTAGCTTGACGGGAATACAAAGTTTCTTTTCAGTTGCAAATTCCAGGCCATACATATATATGGGGTGGTACAAGCCCCAACTCGCGTTTACAGTGAAAACGGCAGGCACTTCAAACCGGCACTATGAAACAGACTGAGAATCCAGAGTAAGGGTTTCTCCTGCAACCAGTTCCCTTTGTGCTGGATGAACGAACGTCTCTCCACATGCTCAGTTCTGAGAGATAAGTGTGTGTGAAAGCCTTCCTTCACCTAGCTTGAAGGGAACACAAAGTTTCTTTTCAGTTGCCAACTCCACTCCATACATATATATGGGGAGGTACAAGCCCCAACTCGGTTTTACAGTGAAAACGGCAGGCACTTCAAACCGGCACTAGGAAACAGACTGAGAAACCAGAGTAAGGGTTTCTCCTGCAACCCGTTCCCTTTGTGCTGGATGAACGAAAGTCTCTTCACATGCTCAGTTCTGAGAGATAAGTGTGTGTGAAAGCCGTCCTTCAACTAGCTTGAAGGGAACACAAAGTTTCTTTTCAGTTGCAAACACCGCTCCGTACATATATATGTGGAGGTACAAGCTCCAACTCGGTTTTACAGTGAAAACGGCAGGCACTTCAAACAGGCATTAGGAAACAGACTGAGAAACCAGAGTCAGTATTTTTCCTGCAACCCGTTCCTTTTGTGCTGGATGAAAGAAAGTCTCTCCACATGCTCAGTTCTGAGAGATAAGTGTGTGAAAGCCGTCTTTCAGCTAGCTTGACGGGAATACAAATTTTCTTTTCAGTTGCAAACTCCACTCCATACATATATATGGGGAGGTACAAACCCCAACTCGGTGTTATAGTGAAAACGGCAGGCATTTCAAACCGGCAATAGGAAACAGACTGAGAAACCAGAGTAAGGGTTTCTCCTGCAACCCGTTCCCTTTGTGCTGGATGAACGAACGTCTCTCCACATGCTCAGTTCTGAGAGATAAGTGTGTGTGAAAGCCGGCCTTCACCTAGCTTGAAGGGAACACAAAGTTTCTTTTCACTTGCAAACTCCACTCCGTACATATATATGGGGAGGTACAAGCTCAAACTCCTTTTTATACTGAAAACGGCAGACACTTCAAACCGGCACTAGGAAACAGACTGAGAAACCAGAGTAAGGGTTTCTCTTGCAACCCGTTCCATTTGTGCTGGATGAAAGAACGTCTCTTCACATGCTCAGTTCTGAGAGATAAGTGTGTGTGAAAGCCGTCCTTCACATAGCTTGAAGGGAACACAAAGTTCCTTTTCATGTGCCAACTCCATTCCATACATATATATGGGGAGGTACAAGCTCCAACTCGGTTTTACAGTGAAAACGGCAGGCACTTCAAACAGGCACTAGGAAACAGACTGAGAAACCAGAGTCAGTATTTCCCCTGCAACCCGTTCCTTTTGTGCTGGATGAAAGAAAGTCTCTCCACATGCTCAGTTCTGAGAGATAAGTGTGTATGAAAGCCGTCCTTCACCTAGCTTGACGGGAATACAAAGTTTCTTTTCAGTTGCAAACTACAATCCATACATATATATGGGGAGGTACAAACTCCAACTCGGTGTTACAGTGAAAACGGCAGGCACTTCAAACCGGCACTAGGAAACAGACTGAGAAACCAGAGTAAGGGTTTCTCCTGCAACCCGTTCCCTTTGTGCTGGATGAACGAACGACTCTCCACATGCTCAGTTCTGAGAGATAAGTGTGTGTGAAAGCCGTCCTTCACCTAGCATGAAGGGAACACAAAGTTACTTTTCAGTTGCAAACTCCACTCCATACATATATATGGGGAGGTACAAGCTCCAACTCGGTTTTACAGTGAAAACGGCAGGCACTTCAAACCGGCACTAGGAAACAGACTGAGAAGCCAGAGTAAGGGTGTCTCCTGCAACACGTTCCATTTGTGCTGGATGAACGAACGACTTTCCACATGCTCAGTTCTGAGAGATAAGTGTGTGTGAAAGCCGTCCTTCACCTAGCTTGAAGGGAACACAAAGTTTCTTTTCAGTTGACAACTCCACTCCATACATATATATGGGGAGGTACAAGCTCCAACTCGGTTTTACAGTGAAAACGGCAGGCACTTCAAACCGGCACTAGGAAACAGACTGAAAAACCAGAGTAAGGGTTTCCCCTGCAACCCGTTCCCTTTGTGCTGGATGAACGAACGTCTCTCCACATGCTCAGTTCTGAGAGATAAGTGTGTGTGAAAGCCGTCCTTCACATAGCTTGAAGGGAACACAAAGTTCCTTTTCAGTTGCAAACTCCACTCCATACCTATATATGGGGAAGTACAAGCTCCAACTCGGTTTTACAGTGAAAACGGCAGGCACTTCTAACCAGCACTAGGAAACAGACTGAGAAACCAGAGTAAGGGTTTCTCCTGCAACCCGTTCCCTTTGTGCTGGATGAACAAACGTCTCTCCACATGCTCAGAACTGAGAGATAAGTGTGTGTGAAAGCCGTCCTTCACCTAGCTTGAAGGGAACACAAAGTTTCTTTTCAGTTGCAAAATCCGCTCCGTACATATATATGTGGAGGTACAAGCTCCAACTCGGTTTTAGAGTGAAAACGGCAGGCACTTCAAACAGGCACTAGGAAACAGACTGAGAAACCAGAGTCAGTATTTCTCCTGCAACCCGTTCCTTTTGTGCTGGATGAAAGAATGTCTCTCCACATGCTCAGTTCTGAGAGATAAGTGTGTGTGAAAGCCGTCCTTCACCTAACTTGACGGGAATACAAAGTTTCTTTTCAGTTGCAAACTCCACTCCATACATATATATGGGGAGGTACAAACTCCAACTCGGTGTTACAGTGAAAACGGCAGGCACTTCAAACCGGCACTAGGAAACAGACTGAGAAGCCAGAGTAAGGGTTTCTCCTGCAACCCGTTCCCTTTGTGCTGGATGAACGAACGTCTCTCCACATGCTCAGTTCTGAGAGATAACTGTGTGTGAAAGCCGTCCTTCACCTAGCTTTAAGGGAACACAAAGTTTCTTTTCAGTTGCAAACTCCACTCCATACATATATATGGGGAGGTACAAGCTCGAACTCGGTTTTACAGTGAAAACGGCAGGCACTTCAAACCGGCACTAGGAAACAGATTGAAAAACCAGTGTAAGGGTTTTTCCTGCAACCCGTTCCCTTTGTGCTGGATGAACGAACGTCTCTCCACATGCTCAGTTCTGAGAGATAAGTGTGTGTGAAAGCCGTCCTTCACATAGCTTGAAGGGAACACAAAGTTCCTTTTCAGTTGCAAACTCCACTCCATACCTATATATGGGGAAGTACAAGCTCCAACTCGGTTTTACATTGAAAACGGCAGGCACTTCTAACCAGCACTAGGAAACAGACTGAGAAACCAGAGTAAGGGTTTTTCCTGCAACCCGTTCCATTTGTGCTGGATGAACAAACGTCTCTCCACATGCTCAGTACTGAGAGATAAGTGTGTGTGAAAGCCGTCCTTCACCTAGCTTTAAGGGAACACAAAGTTTCTTTTCAGTTGCAAACTCCGCTCCGTACATATATATGCGGAGGTACAAGCTCCAACTCGGTTTTAGAGTGAAAACGGCAGGCACTTCAAACAGGCACTAGGAAACAGACTGAGAAACCAGAGTCAGTATTTCTCCTGCAACCCGTTCTTTTTTGCTGGATGAAAGAATGTCTCTCCACATGCTCAGTTCTGAGAGATAAGTGTGTGTGAAAGCCGTCCTTCACCTAGCTTGACGGGAATACAAAGTTTCTTTTCAGTTGCAAATTCCAGGCCATACATATATATGGGGAGGTACAAGCCCCAACTCGGGTTTACAGTGAAAACGGCAGGCACTTCAAACAGGCACTAGGAAACAGACTGAGAATCCAGAGTCAGTATTTCTCCTGCAACCCGTTCCTTTTGTGCTGGATGAAAGAAAGTCTCTCCACATGCTCAGTTCTGAGAGATAAGTGTGTATGAAAGCCGTCCTTCACCTAGCTTGACGGGAATACAAAGTTTCTTTTCAGTTGCAAACTACAATCCATACATATATATGGGGAGGTACAAACTCCAACTCGGTGTTACAGTGAAAACGGCAGGCACTTCAAACCGGCACTAGGAAACAGACTGAGAAACCAGAGTAAGGGTTTCACCTGCAACCCGTTCCCTTTGTGCTGGATGAACGAACGACTCTCCACATGCTCAGTTCTGAGACATAAGTGTGTGTGAAAGCCGTCCTTCACCTAGCTTGAAGGGAACACAAAGTTACTTTTCAGTGGCAAACTCCACTCCATACATATATATGGGGAGGTACAAGCTCCAACTCGGTTTTACAGTGAAAACGACAGGCACTTCAAACCGGCACTAGGAAACAGACTGAGTAGCCAGAGTAAGGGTGTCTCCTGCAACCCGTTCCCTTTGTGCTGGATGAACGAACGTCTTTCCACATGCTCAGTTCTGAGAGATAAGTGTGTGTGAAAGCCGTCCTTCACCTAGCTTGAAGGGAACACAAAGTTTCTTTTCAGTTGCAAACTCCACTCCATACATATATATGGGGGGGTACAAGCTCCAACTCGGTTTTACAGTGAAAACGGCAGGCACTTCAAACCGGCACTAGGAAACGGACTGAGAAACCAGAGTAAGGGTTTCTCCTGCAACCCGTTCCCTTTGTGCTGGATGAACGAACGTCTCTCCACATGCTCAGTTCTGAGAGATAAGTGTGTGTGAAAGCTGTCCTTCACATAGCTTGAAGGGAACACAAAGTTCCTTTTCAGTTGCAAAATCCACTCCATACATATATATGGGGAAGTACAAGCTCCAACTCGGTTTTACAGTGAAAACTGCAGGCACTTCTAACCAGCACTAGGAAACAGACTGAGAAACCAGAGTAAGGGTTTCTCCTGCAACCCGTTCCATTTGTGCTGGATGAACAAACGTCTCTCCACATGCTCAGTACTGAGAGATAAGTGTGTGTGAAAGCCGTCCTTCAGCTAGCTTGAAGGGAATACAAAGTTTCTTTTCAGTTGCCAACCAAACTCCATACATATATATGGGGAAGTACAAGCTCCAACTCGGTTTTACAGTGAAAACGGCAGGCACTTCAAACCGGCAATACGAAACAGACTGAGAAACCAGAGTAAGGGTTTCCCCTCCAACCCGTTCCCTTTGTGCTGGATGAACGAACGTCTCTCCACATGCTCAGTTCTGAGAGATAAGTGTGTGTGAAAGCCGTCCTTCACCTAGCTTGAAGGGAACACAAACTTTCTTTTCAGTTGCAAACTCCTCTCCGTACATATATATGGGGAGGTACAAGCACCAACTCGGGTTTACAGTGAAAACGGCAGGCACATCAAACCGGCACTAGGAAACAGACTGAGAAACCAGAGTCATTATTTCTCCTGCAACCCGTTCCTTTTGTGCTGGATGAAAGAATGTCTCTCCACATGCTCAGTTCTGAAAGATAAGTGTGTGTGAAAGCCGTCCTTCACCTAGCTTGAAGGGAACACAAAGTTCCTTTTCAGTTGCCAACTCCAATCCATACATATGTAAGGGGAGGTACAAGCTCCAACTCGGTTTACAGTGAAAACGGCAGGCACTTCAAACCGGCAATAGGAAACAGACTGAGAAACCAGAGAAAGGGTTTCCCCTGCAACCCGTTCCATTTGTGCTGGATGAACGAACGTCTCTCCACATGCTCAGTTCTGAGAGATAAGTGTGTGTGAAAGCCGTCCTTCACCTCTCTTGTAGGGAACACAAAGTTTCTTTTCAGTTGCAAACTCCACTCCATACATATATATGGGTTGGTACAAGCTCCAACTCGGTTTTACAGTGAAAACGGCAGGCACTTCAAACCGGCACTAGGAAACAGACTGAGAAACCAGAGTAAGGGTTTCTCCTGCAACCCGTTCCCTTTGTGCTGGATGAACGAACGTCTCTCCACATGCTCAGTTCTGAGAGATAAGTGTGTGTGAAAGCCGTCCTTCACATATCTTGAAGGGAACAGAAAGTTTCTTTTCAGTTGCCAACTCCACTCCATACATATATATGGGGAGGTAAAAGCTCAAACTCGGTTTTACAGTGAAAACGGCAGGCACATCAAACCGGCACTAGGAAACAGACTGAGAAACCAGAGTAAGTGTTTCTCCTGCAATCCGTTCCCTTTGTGCTGGATGAACGAACGTCTCTCCACATGCTAAGTTCTGAGAGATAAGTGTGTGTGAAAGCCGTCCTTCACCTAGCTTGAAGGGAACACAAAGTTTGTTTTCAGTTGCAAACTCCACTCCATACATATATATGGGGATGTTCAAGCCCAACTCGGTTTTACAGTGAAAACGGCAGGCACTTCAAACCGGCACTAGGAAACAGACTGAGAAACCAGAGTAAGGGTTTCTCCTGCAACCCGTTCCCTTTGTGCTGGATGAACGAACGTCTCTCTACATGCTCAGTTCTGAGAGATAAGTGTGTGTGAAAGCCGTCCTTCACCTAGCTTGAAGGGAACACAAAGTTTCTTTTCAGTTGCCAACTCCAATCCATACATATATATGGGGAGGTACAAGCCCCAACTCGGTTTTACAGTGAAAACGGCAGGCACTTCAAACCGGCACTAGGAAACAGACTGAGAACACAGAGTAAGTGTTTCTCCTGCAACCCGTTCCCTTGGTGCTGGATGAACGAACGTCTCTCCACATGCTCAGTTCTGCGAGATAAGTGTGTGAGAAAGCCGTCCTTCACCTAGCTTGAAGGGAACACAAAGTTTCTTTTCAGTTGCCAACTCCAATCCATACATATATATGGGGAGGTACAAGCCCCAACTCGGTTTTACAATGCAAACGGCAAGCAATTCAAACCGGCACTAGGAAACAGACGGAGAACACAGAGTACGTGTTTCTCCTGCAACACGTTCCCTTGGTGCTGGATGAAAGAACGTCTCTCCACATGCTCAGTTCTGAGAGATAAGTGTGTGTGAAAGCCGTTCTTTCCCTAGCTTGAAGGGAACACAAAGTTTCTTTTCAGTTGCCAACTCCACTCCATACATATATATGGGGAGGTACAAGCCCCAACTAGGTTTTACAGTGCAAAAGGCAGGCACTTCAAACCGGCACTAGGAAACAGACTGAGAACACAGAGTAAGTGTTTCTCCTGCAAACCGGTCCCTTGGTGCTGGATGAACGAACGTCTCTCCACATGCTCAGTTCTGAGAGATAAGTGTGTGTGAAAGCCGTCCTTCACCTAGCTTGAAGGGAACACAAAGTTTGTTTTCAGTTGCCAACTCCACTCCATACATATATATAGGGAGGTACAAACCCCAACTCGGTTTTACAGTGAAAACGGCAGGCACTTCAAACCGGAATTAGGAAACAGACTGAGAACACAGAGTAAGGGTTTCTCCTGCAACCCTTTCCCTTTTTGCTGGATGAACGAACGTCTCTCCACATGCTCAGTTCTGAGAGATAAGTGTGTGTGAAAGCCGTCCTTCACCTAGCTTGAAGGGAACACAAAGTTTCTTTTCAGTTGCCAACTCCACTCCATACATATATATGGGGAGGTACAAGCTCCAACTCGGTTTTACAGTGAAAACGGCAGGCACTTCAAACCGGCACTAGGAAACAAACTGAGAAACCAGAGTAAGGGTTTCCCCTGCAACCCGTTCCCTTTGTGCTGGATGAACGAACGTCTCTCCACATGCTCAGTTCTGAGAGAAAAGTGTGTGTGAAAGCCGTCCTTCACCTAGCTTGAAGGGAACACAAAGTTTCTTTTAAGTTGCCAACTCCACTCCATACATATATATGGTGAGGTACAAGCTCCAACTCGGTTTCACAGTGAAAACGGCAGGCACTTCAACCCGGCACTAGGAAACAGACTGAGAAACCAGAGTAAGGGTTTCTCCTGCAACCCGTTCCCTTTGTGCTGGATGAAAGAAAGTCTCTCCACATGCTCAGTTCTGAGAGATAAGTGTGTGTGAAAGCCGTCCTTCACCTAGCTTGAAGGGAACACAAAGTTTCTTTTCAGTTGCCAACTCCACTCCATACATATATATGGGGAGGTACAAGCTCCAACTCGTTTTTACAGTGAAAACGGCAGGCACTTCAAACCGGCACTAGGAAACAGACTGAGAAACAAGAGTAAGGGTTTCTCCTGCAACCCGTTCCCTTTGTGCTGGATGAACGAACGTCTCTCCACATACTCAGTTCTGAGAGATAAGTGTGTGCGAAAGCCGTCCTTCACCTAGCTTCAAGGGAACACAAAGTTTCTTTTCAGTTGCCAACTCCACTCCATACATATATATGGGGAGGTACAAGCTCCAACGCGGTTTTACAGTGAAAACGGCAGGCACTTCAAACCGGCACTAGGAAACAGACTGAGAAACCAGAGTAAGGGTTTCTCCTGCAACCCGTTCCCTTTGTGCTGCATGAACGAACGTCTCTCCACATGCTCAGTTCTGAGAGATATGTGTGTGTGAAAGCCGTCCTTCACATAGCTTGAAGGGAACACAAAGTTACTTTTCAGTTGCCAACTCCACTCCATACATATATATGGGGAGGTACAAGCTCCAACTCGGTTTTACAGTGAAAACGGCAGGCACTTCAAACCGGCACTAGGAAACAGACTGAGATACCAGAGTAAGGGTTTCTCCTGCAACCCATTCCCTTTGTGCTGGATGAACGAACGTCTCTCCACATGCTAAGTTCTGAGAGATAAGTGTGTGTGAAAGACGTCCTTCACCTAGCTTGAAGGGAACACAAAGTTTCTTTTCTGTTGACAACTCCACTCCATACATAAATATGGGGAGGTACAAGCTCCAACTCGGTTTTACAGTGGAAACGGCAGGCACTTCAAACCGGCACTAGGAAACAGACTGAGAAACCAAAGTAAGGGTTTCTCCTGCAAACCGTTCCCTTTGTGCTGGATGAACGAACGTCTATCCACATGCTCAGTTCTGAGAGATAAGTGTGTGTGAAAGCCGTCCTTCACCTAGCTTGAAGGGAACACAAAGTTTCTTTTCAGTTGCAAACTCCACTCCATACATATATATGGGGAGGTACAAGCTCCAACTCGGTTTTACAGTGAAAACGGCAGGCACTTGAAACCGGCACTAGGAAACAGACTGAGAAACCAGAGAAAGGGTTTCTCCTGCAACCCGTTCCCTTTGTGCTGGATGAACGAACGTCTCTCCACATGCTCAGTTCTGAGAGATAAGTGTGTGTGAAAGCCGTCCTTCAACTAGCTTGAAGGGAACACAAAGTTTGTTTTCAGTTGCAAACTCCACTCCATACATATATATGGGGTGGAACAAGCTCCAACTCGGTTTTACAGTGAAAACGGCAGGAACTTCAAACCGGCACTAGGAAACAGACTGAGAAACCAGAGTAAGGGTTTCTCCTGCAACCCGTTCCCTTTGTGCTGGATGAACGAACGTCTCTCCACATGCTCAGTTCTGAGAGATAAGTGTGTGTGAAAGCCGTCCTTCACCTAGCTTGAAGGGAACACAAATTTTCTTTTCAGTTGCCAACTCCACTCCATACATATATTTGGGGAGGTACAAGCTCCAACTCGGTTTTACAGTGAAAACGGCAGGCACTTCAAACCGGCACTAGGAAACAGACTGAGAAACCAGAGTAAGGGTTGCTCCTGCAACCCGTTCCCTTTGTGCTGGATGAACGAACGTCTCTCCACATACTCAGTTCTGAGAGATAAGTGTGTGCGAAAGCCGTCCTTCACATATTTTGAAGGGAACACAAAGTTTCTTTTCAGTTGCAAACTCCACTCCATACATATATATGGGGAGGTACAAGCTCCAACGCGGTTTTACAGTGAAAACGGCAGGCACTTCAAACCGGCACTAGGAAACAGACTGAGAAACCAGAGTAAGGGTTTCTCCTGCAACCCGTTCCCTTTGTGCTGGATGAACGAACGTCTCTCCACATGCTCAGGTCTGAGAGAAAAGTGTGTGTGAAAGCCGTCCTTCACATAGCTTGAAGGGAACACAAAGTTTCTTTTCAGTTGCCAACTCCACTCCATATATATATATGGGGAGGTACAAGCTCCAACTCGGTTTTACAGTGAAAACGGCAGGCACTTCAAACCGGCCATAGGAAACAGACTGAGAAACCAGAGTAAGGGTTTCTCCTGCAACCCATTCCCTTTGTGCTGGATGAACGAACGTCTCTCCACATGCTCAGTTCTGAGAGATAAGTGTGTGTGAAAGACGTCCTTCAGCTAGCTTGAAGGGAACACATAGTTTCTTTTCAGTTGACAACTCCACTCCACACATAAATATGGGGAGGTACAAGCTCCAACTCGGTTTTACAGTGGAAACGGCAGGCACTTCAAACCGGCACTAGGAAACAGACTGAGAAACCAGAGTAAGGGTTTCTCCTGCAAACCGTTCCCTTTGTGCTGGATGAACGAACGTCTATCCACATGCTCAGTTCTGAGAGATAAGTGTGTGTGAAAGCCGTCCTTCACCTAGCTTGAAGGGAACACAAAGTTTCTTTTCAGTTGCAAACTCCACTCCATACATATTTATGGGGAGGTACAAGCTCCAACTCGGTTTTACAGTGAAAACGGCAGGCACTTCTAACCGGCACTAGGAAACAGACTGAGAAACCAGAGAAAGGGTTTCTCCTGCAACCCGTTCCCTTTGTGCTGGATGAACGAACGTCTCCCAACATGGTCAGTTCTGAGAGATAAGTGTGTGTGAAAGCCGTCCTTCACCTAGCTTGAAGGGAACACAAAGTTTCTTTTCAGTTGCCAACTCCACTCCATACATATATATGGGGAGGTACAAGCTCCAACTCGGTTTTACAGTGAAAAAGGCAGGCACTTCAAACCGGCACAAGGAAATAGACTGAGAAACCAGAGTAAGGGTTTATCCTGCAACCCGTTCCATTTGTGCTGGATGAACGAACGTCTCTCCACATGCTTAGTTCTGAGAGATAAGTGTTTGTGAAAGCCGTCCTTCACCTAGCTTGAAGGGAACACAAAATTTCTTTTCAGTTGCCAACTGCACTCCATATATATATATGGGGAGGTACAAGCTCCAACTCGCTTTTACAGTGAAAACGGCAGGCACTTCAAACCGGCACTAGGAAACACACTGAGAATAAAGAGTAATGGTTTCTCCTGCAACACGTTCACTTTGTGCTCGATGAACGAACGTCTCTCCACATGCTCAGTTCTGAGAGATAAGTGTTTGTGAAAGCCGTCCTTCAACTAGCTTGAAGGGAACACAAAGTTTCTTTTCAGTTGCCAACTGCACTCCATACATATATATGGGGAGGTACAAGCTCCAACTCGCTTTTACAGTGAAAAAGGCAGGCACTTCAAACCGGCACAAGGAAATAGACTGAGAAACCAGAGTAAGGGTTTATCCTGCAACCCGTTCCCTTTGTGCTGGATGAACGAACGTCTCTCCACATGCTCAGTTCTGAGAGATAAGTGTGTGTGAAAGCCGTCCTTCAACTAGCTTGAAGGGAACACAAAGTTTCTTTTCATTTGCCAACTCCACTCTTTACATATATATGGGGAGGTACAAGCTCCAAATCGGTTATACAGTGAAAACGGCAGGCACTTCAAACCGGCACTAAGAAACAGACTGAGAAACCAGAGTAAAGGTTCCTCCTGCAACCCGTTCCCTTTGTGCTGGATGAACGAACGTCTCTCCACATGCTCAGTTCTGAGAGATAAGTGTGTGTGAAAGCCGTCCTTCACCTAGCTTGAAGGGAACACAAAGTTTCTTTTCAGTTGCCAACTGCACTCCATACATATATATGGGGAGGTAAAAGCTCCAACACGGTTTTACAGTGAAAACGGCAGGCACTTCAAACCGGCACTAGGAAACAGACTGAGAAACCAGAGTAAGGGTTTCTCCTGCAACCCGTTCCCTTTGTGCTGGATGAACGAACGTCTCTCCACATGCTCAGTTCTGAGAGATAAGTGTGTGTGAAAGCCGTCCTTCACCTAGCTTGAAGGGAACACAAAGTTTCTTTTCAGTTGCCAACTCCACTCCATACATATATATGGGGAGGTACAAGCTCCAACTCGGTTTTACAGTGAAAAAGGCAGGCACTTCAAACCGGCACAAGGAAATAGACTGAGAAACCAGAGTAAGGGTTTACCCTGCAACCCGTTCCCTTTGTGCTGGATGAACGAACGTCTCTCCACATGCTCAGTTCTGAGAGATATGTGTTTGTGAAAGCCGTCCTTCACCTAGCTTGAAGGGAACACAAAGTTTCTTTTCAGTTGTCAACTCCACTCCATACATATATATGGGGAGGTACAAGCTCCAACTCGCTTTTACAGTGAAAACGGCAGGCACTTCAAACCGGCACTAGGAAACACACTGAGAATAAAGAGTAAGGGTTTCTCCTGCAACCCGTTCCATTTGTGCTGGATGAACGAACGTCTCTTCACATGCTCAGTTCTGAGAGATAAGTGTTTGTGAAAGCCGTCCTTCACCTAGCTTGAAGGGAACACAAAGTTTCTTTTCAGTTGCCAACTGCACTCCATACATATATATGGGGAGGTACAAGCTCCAACTCGCTTTTACAGTGAAAAAGGCAGGCACTTCAAACCGGCACAAGGAAATAGACTGAGAATAAAGAGTAAGGGTTTCTCCTGCAACCCGTTCCCTTTGTGCTGGATGAACGAACGTCTCTCAACATGCTCAGTTCTGAGAGAAAATTGTGTGTGAAAGCCGTCCTTCAACAAGCTTGAAGGGAACACAAAGTTTCTTTTCATTTGCCAACTCCAATCTATACATATATATGGGGAGGTACAAGCTCCAAATCGGTTATACAGTGAAAACGGCAGGCACTTCAAACCGGCACTAAGAAACAGACTGAGAAACCAGAGTAAGGGTTTCTCCAGCCACCCGTTCCATTTGTGATGGATGAATGAACGTCTCTCCACATGCTCAGTTCTGAGAGATGAGTGTGTGTCAAAGCCTTCCTCCATTTACCTTGAAGGGAACACAAAGTTTCTATTCAGTTGCCAACTCCACTCCATATATATATATGGGGAGGTACAAGCTCCAACTCGGTTTTACAGTGAAAACGGCAGGCACTTCAAACCGGCACTAGGAAACAGACTGAGAAACCAGAGTAAGGGTTTCTCCTGCAACCCGTTCCCTTTGTGCTGGATGAACGAACGTCTCTCCACATGCTCAGTTCTGAGAGATACGTGTGTGTGAAAGCCGTCCTTCAACTAGCTTGAAGGGAACACAAAGTTTGTTTTCAGTTGCAAACTCCACTCCATACATATATATGGGGTGGAACAAGCTCCAACTCGGTTTTACAGTGAAAACGGCAGGAACTTCAAACCGGCACTAGGAAACAGACTGAGAAACCAGAGTAAGGGTTTCTCCTGCAACCCGTTCCCTTTGTGCTGGATGAACGAACGTCTCTCCACATGCTCAGTTCTGAGAGATAAGTGTGTGTGAAAGCCGTCCTTCACCTAGCTTGAAGGGAACACAAAGTTTCTTTTCAGTTGCCAACTGCACTCCATACATATATATGGGGAGGTACAAGCTCCAACTCGCTTTTACAGTGAAAACGGCAGGCACTTCAAACCGGCACTAGGAAACACACTGAGAATAAAGAGTAATTGTTTCTCCTGCAACACGTTCCCTTTGTGCTCGATGAACGAACGTCTCTCCACATGCTCAGTTCTGAGAGATAAGTGTTTGTGAAAGCCGTCCTTCACCTAGATTGAAGGGAACACAAAGTTTCTTTTCAGATGCCAACTGCACTCCATACATATATATGGGGAGGTACAAGCTCCAACTCGCTTTTACAGTGAAAAAGGCAGGCACTTCAAACCGGCACAAGGAAATAGACTGAGAAACCAGAGTAAGGGTTTATCCTGCAACCCGTTCCCTTTGTGCTGGATGAAAGAAAGTCTCTCCACATGCTCAGTTCTGAGAGATAAGTGTGTGTGAAAGCCGTCCTTCAACTAGCTTGAAGGGAACACAAAGTTTCTTTTCATTTGCAAACTCCACTCTATACATATATATGGGGAGGTACAAGCTCCAAATCGGTTATACAGTGAAAACGGCAGGCACTTCAAACCGGCACTAAGAAACAGACTGAGAAACCAGAGTAAAGGTTTCTCCTGCAACCCGTTCCCTTTGTGCTGGATGAACGAACGTCTCTCCACATGCTCAGTTCTGAGAGATAAGTGTGTGTGAAAGCCGTCCTTCACCTAGCTTGAAGGGAACACAAAGTTTCTTTTCAGTTGCCAAATCCACTCCATACATATATATGGGGAGGTAAAAGCTCCAACACGGATTTACAGTGAAAACGGCAGGCACTTCAAACCGGCACTAGGAAACAGACTGAGAAACCAGAGTAAGGGTTTCTCCTGCAACCCGTTCCCTTTGTGCTGGATGAACGAACGTCTCTCCACATGCTCAGTTCTGAGAGATAAGTGTGTGTGAAAGCCGTCCTTCACCTAGCTTGAAGGGAACACAAAGTTTCTTTTCAGTTGCCAATTCCACTCCATAAATATATATGGGGAGTTACAAGCTCCAACTCGGTTTTACAGTGAAAAAGGCAGGCACTTCAAACCGGCACAAGGAAATAGACTGAGAAACCAGAGTAAGGGTTTACCCTGCAACCCGTTCCCTTTGTGCTGGATGAACGAACGTCTCTCCACATGCTCAGTTCTGAGAGATAAGTGTTTGTGAAAGCCGTCCTTCACCTAGCTTGAAGGGAACACAAAGTTTCTTTTCAGTTGCCAACTCCACTCCATACATATATATGGGGAGGTACAAGCTCCAACTCGCTTTTACAGTGAAAACGGCAGGCACTTCAAACCGGCACTAGGAAACACACTGAGAATAAAGAGTAAGGGTTTCTCCTGCAACCCGTTCCATTTGTGCTGGATGAACGAACGTCTCTTCACATGCTCAGTTCTGAGAGATAAGTGTTTGTGAAAGCCGTCCTTCACCTAGCTTGAAGGGAACACAAAGTTTCTTTTCAGTTGCCAACTGCACTCCATACATATATATGGGGAGGTACAAGCTCCAACTCGCTTTTACAGTGAAAAAGGCAGGCACTTCAAACCGGCACAAGGAAATAGACTGAGAATAAAGAGTAAGGGTTTCTCCTGCAACCCGTTCCCTTTGTGCTGGATGAACGAACGTCTCTCCACATGCTCAGTTCTGAGAGAAAAGTGTGTGTGAAAGCCGTCCTTCAACTAGCTTGAAGGGAACACAAAGTTTCTTTTCATTTGCCAACTCCACTCTATACATATATATGGGGAGGTACAAGCTCCAAATCGGTTATACAGTGAAAACGGCAGGCACTTCAAACCGGCACTAAGAAACAGACTGAGAAACCAGAGTAAGGGTTTCTCCTGCAACCCGTTCCATTTGTGATGGATGAATGAACGTCTCTCCACATGCTCAGTTCTGAGAGATGAGTGTGTGTCAAAGCCTTCCTCCATTTACCTTGAAGGGAACACAAAGTTTCTATTCAGTTGCCAACTCCACTCCATATATATATATGGGGAGGTACAAGCTCCAACTCGGTTTTACAGTGAAAACGGCAGGCACTTCAAACCGGCACTAGGAAACAGACTGAGAAACCAGAGTAAGGGTTTCTCCTGCAACCCGTTCCCTTTGTGCTGGATGAACGAACGTCTCTCCACATGCTCAGTTCTGAGAGATAAGTGTGTGTGAAAGCCGTCCTTCAACTAGCTTGAAGGGAACACAAAGTTTGTTTTAAACTGCAAACTCCACTCCATACATATATATGGGGTGGAACAAGCTCCAACTCGGTTTTACAGTGAAAACGGCAGGAACTTCAAACCGGCACTAGGAAACAGACTGAGAAACCAGAGTAAGGGTTTCTCTTGCAACCCGTTCCCTTTGTGCTCGATGAACGAACGTCTCTCCACATGCTCAGTTCTGAGAGATAAGTGAGTGTGAAAGCCGTCCTTCACCTAGATTGAAGGGAACACAAAGTTTCTTTTCAGTTGCCAAATCCACTCCATACATATATATGGTGAGTTACAAGCTCCAACTCGGTTTTACAGTGAAAACGGCAGGCACTTCAAACCGGCACTAGGAAACAGACTGAGAAACCAGAGTAAGGGTTTCTCCTGCAACCCGTTCCCTTTGTGCTGGATGAACGAACGTCTCTCCAAATGCTCAGTTCTGAGAGATAAGTGTGTGTGAAAGCCGTCCTTCACCTAGCTTGAAGGGAACACAAAGTTTCTTTTCAGTTGCAAACTCCACTCCATACATATATATGGGGAGGTACAAGCTCCAACTCGGTTTTACAGTGAAAACGGCAGGCACTTCAAACCGGCACTAGGAAACAGACTGAGAAACCAGAGTAAGGGTTTCTCCTGCAACCCGTTCCCTTTGTGCTGGATGAACGAACGTCTCTCCACATGCTCAGTTCTGAGAGATAAGTGTGTGTGAAAGCCGTCCTTCACCTAGCTTGAAGGGAACACAAAATTTCTTTTCAGTTGCCAACTCCACTCCATACATATATTTGGGGAGGTACAAGCTCCAACTCGGTTTTACAGTGAAAACGGCAGGCACTTCAAACCGGCACTAGGAAACAGACTGAGAAACCAGAGTAAGGGTTGCTCCTGCAACCCGTTCCCTTTGTGCTGGATGAACGAACGTCTCTCCACATACTCAGTTCTGAGAGATAAGTGTGTGCGAAAGCCGTCCTTCACATATTTTGAAGGGAACACAAAGTTTCTTTTCAGTTGCAAACTCCACTCCATACATATATATGGGGAGGTACAAGCTCCAACGCGGTATTACAGTGAAAACGGCAGGCACTTTAAACCGGCACTAGGAAACAGACTGAGAAACCAGAGTAAGGGTTTCTCCTGCAACCCGTTCCCTTTGTGCTGGATGAACGAACGTCTCTCCACATGCTCAGGTCGGAGAGAAAAGTGTGTGTGAAAGCCGTCCTTCATATAGCTTGAAGGGAACACAAAGTTTCTTTTCAGTTGCCAACTCCACTCCATACATATATATGGGGAGGTACAAGCTCCAACTCGGTTTTACAGTGAAAACGGCAGGCACTTCAAACCGGCACTAGGAAACAGACTGAGAAACCAGAGTAAGGGTTTCTCCTGCAACCCATTCCCTTTGTGCTGGATGAACGAACGTCTCTCCACATGCTCAGTTCTGAGAGATAAGTGTGTGTGAAAGACGTCCTTCACCTAGCTTGAAGGGAACACAAAGTTTCTTTTCAGTTGACAACTCCACTCCATACATAAATATGGGGAGGTACAAGCTCCAACTCGGTTTTACAGTGGAAACGGCAGGCACTTCAAACCGGCACTAGGAAACAGACTGAGAAACCAGAGTAAGGGTTTCTCCTGCAAACCGTTCCCTTTGTGCTGGATGAACGAACGTCTATCCACATGCTCAGTTCTGAGAGATAAGTGTGTGTGAAAGCCGTCCTTCACCTAGCTTGAAGGGAACACAAAGTTTCTTTTCTGTTGCAAACTCCACTCCATACATATATATGGGGAGGTACAAGCTCCAACTCGGTTTTACAGTGAAAACGGCAGGCACTTCAAACCGGCACTAGGAAACAGACTGAGAAACCAGAGAAAGGGTTTCTCCTGCAACCCGTTCCCTTTGTGCTGGATGAACGAACGTCTCTCCACATGCTCAGTTCTGAGAGATAAGTGTGTGTGAAAGCCGTCCTTCACCTAGCTTGAAGGGAACACAAAGTTTCTTTTCAGTTGCAAACTCCACTCCATACATATATATGGGGAGGTACAAGCTCCAACTCGGTTTTACAGTGAAAACGGCAGGCACTTCAAACCGGCACAAGAAAATAGACTGAGAAACCAGAGTAAGGGTTTATCCTGCAACCCGTTCCATTTGTGCTGGATGAACGAACGTCTCTCCACATGCTCAGTTCTGAGAGATAAGTGTTTGTGAAAGCCGTCCTTCACCTAGCTTGAAGGGAACACAAAGTTTCTTTTCAGTTGCCAACTGCACTCCATACATATATATGGGGAGGTACAAGCTCCAACTCGCTTTTACAGTGAAAACGGCAGGCACTTCAAACCGGCACTAGGAAACACACTGAGAATAAAGAGTAATGGTTTCTCCTGCAACACGTTCCCTTTGTGCTCGATGAACGAACGTCTCTCCACATGCTCAGTTCTGAGAGATAAGTGTTTATGAAAGCCGTCCTTCACCTAGCTTGAAGGGAACACAAAGTTTCTTTTCAGTTGCCAACTGCACTCCATACATATATATGGGGAGGTACAAGCTCCAACTCGCTTTTACAGTGAAAAAGGCAGGCACTTCAAACCGGCACAAGGAAATAGACTGAGAAACCAGAGTAAGGGTTTATCCTGCAACCCGTTCCCTTTGTGCTGGATGAACGAACGTCTCTCCACATGCTCAGTTCTGAGAGATATGTGTGTGTGAAAGCCGTCCTTCAACTAGCTTGAAGGGAACACAAAGTTTCTTTTCATTTGCCAACTCCACTCTATACATATATATGGGGAGGTACAAGCTCCAAATCGGTTATACAGTGAAAACGGCAGGCACTTCAACCCGGCACTAAGAAACAGACTGAGAAACCAGAGTAAAGGTTTCTCCTGCAACCCGTTCCCTTTGTGCTGGATGAACGAACGTCTCTCCACATGCTCAGTTCTGAGAGATAAGTGTGTGTGAAAGCCGTCCTTCACCTAGCTTGAAGGGAACACAAAGTTTCTTTTCAGTTGCCAAATCCACTCCATACATATATATGGGGAGGTAAAAGCTCCAACACGGTTTTACAGTGAAAACGGCAGGCACTTCAAACCGGCACTAGGAAACAGACTGAGAAACCAGAGTAAGGGTTTCTCCTGCAACCCGTTCCCTTTGTGCTGGATGAACGAACGTCTCTCCACATGCTCAGTTCTGAGAGATAAGTGTGTGTGAAAGCCGTCCTTCACCTAGCTTGAAGGGAACACAAAGTTTCTTTTCAGTTGCAAACTCCACTCCATACATATATATGGGGAGGTACAAGCTCCAACTCGGTTTTACAGTGAAAACGGCAGGCACTTCAAACCGGCACTAGGAAACAGACTGAGAAACCCGAGTAAGGGTTTCTCCTGCAACCCGTTCCCTTTGTGATGGATGAACGAACGTCTCTCCACATGCTCAATTCTGAGAGATAATTGTGTGTGAAAGCCGTCCTTCACATAGCTTGAAGGGAACACAAAGTTTCTTTTCAGTTGCCAACCCCAATCCATACATATATATGGGGAGGTACAATCTCGAACTCGGTTTTACAGTGAAAACGGCAGGCACTTCAAACCGGCACTAGGAAACAGACTGAGAAACCAGAGTAAGGGTTTCTCCTGCAACCCGTTCCCTTTGTGCTGGATGAACGAACGTCTCTCCACATGCTCAGTTCTGAGAGATAAGTGTGTGTGAAAGCCGTCCTTCACCTAGCTTGAAGGGAACACAAAGTTTCTTTTCAGTTGCAAACTCCACTCCATACATATATATGGGGAGGTACAAGCTCCAACTCGGTTTTACAGTGAAAACGGCAGGCACTTCAAACCGGCACTAGGAAACAGACTGAGAAACCAGAGTAAGGGTTTCTCCTGCAACCCGTTCCCTTTGTGCTGGATGAACGAACGTCTCTCCACATGCTCAGTTCTGAGAGATAAGTGTGTGTGAAAGCCGTCCTTCAACTAGATTGAAGGGAACACAAAGTTTGTTTTCAGTTGCAAACTCCACTCCATACATATATATGGGGTGGAACAAGCTCCAACTCGGTTTTACAGTGAAAACGGCAGGAACTTCAAACCGGCACTAGGAAACAGACTGAGAAACCAGAGTAAGGGTTTCACTTGCAACCCGTTCCCTTTGTGCTGGATGAACGAACGTCTCTCCACATGCTCAGTTCTGAGAGATAAGTGTGTGTGAAAGCCGTCCTTCACCTAGCTTGAAGGGAACACAAAGTTTCTTTTCAGTTGCCAAATGCACTCCATACATATATATGGGGAGGTACAAGCTCCAACTCGGTTTTATAGTGAAAACGGCAGGCACTTCAAACCGGCACTAGGAAACAGACTGAGAAACCAGAGTAAGGGTTTCTCCTGCAACCCGTTCCCTTTGTGCTGGATGAACGATCGTCTCTCCACATCCTCAGTTCTGAGAGATAAGTGTGTGTGAAAGCCGTCCTTCACCTAGCTTGAAGGGAACACAAAGTTTCTTTTAAGTTGCCAAATCCACTCCATACATATATATGGGGAGGTACAAGCTCCAACTCGGTTTTACAGTGAAAAAGGCAGGCACTTCAAACCGGCACAAGGAAATAGACTGAGAAACCAGAGTAAGGGTTTATCCTGCAACCCGTTCCATTTGTGCTGGATGAACGAACGTCTCTCCACATGCTCAGTTCTGAGAGATAAGTGTTTGTGAAAGCCGTCCTTCACCTAGCTTGAAGGGAACACAAAGTTTCTTTTCAGTTGCCAACTGCACTCCATACATATATATGGGGAGGTACAAGCTCCAACTCGCTTTTACAGTGAAAAAGGCAGGCACTTCAAACCGGCACAAGGAAATAGACTGAGAAACCAGAGTAAGGGTTTATCCTGCAACCCGTTCCCTTTGTGTTGGATGAACGAACGTCTCTCCACATGCTCAGTTCTGAGAGATAAGTGTATGTGAAAGCCGTCCTTCAACTAGCTTGAAGGGAACACAAAGTTTCTTTTCATTTGCCAACTCCATTCTATACATATATATGGGGAGGTACAAGCCCCAAATCGGTTATATAGTGAAAACGGCAGGCACTTCAAACCGGCACTAAGAAAAAGACTGAGAAACCAGAGTAAAGGTTTCTCCTGCAACCCGTTCCCTTTGTGCTGGATGAACGAACGTCTGTCCACATGCTCAGTTCTGAGAGACAAGTGTGTGTGAAAGCCTTCCTTCACCTAGCTTGAAGGGAACACAAAGTTTCTTGTCAGTTGCCAACTTCACTCTATAGATATATATGTGGAGGAATAAGCTCTAACTCGGCTTTACAGAGCAAACCTCAGGAACTTCAAACCGGCACTAGGAAACCGACTGAGAAACCAGAGTAAGGGTTTCTCCTGCAACCCGTTCCCTATGTGCTGGATGAACGAACATCTCTCCACATGCTCAGTTCTGAGAGATAAGTGTGTGTGAAAGCCGTACTTCACCTAGCTTGAAGGGAACACAATGTTTCTTTTCAGTTGCAAACTCCCCTCCATACATATATATGGGGAGGTACAAGCTCCAACTCAGTTTTACAGTGAAAACGGCAGACACTTCATACCGGCACTAGGAAACAGACTGAGAAACCAGAGTAAGGGGTTCTCCTGCAACCCATTACCTATGTGCTGGATGAACGAACGTCTCTCCACATGCTCAGTTCTGAGAGATAAGTGTGTGTGAAAGCCGTCCTTCACCTAGCTTGAAGGGAACACAAAGTTTATTTTCAGATGCAAACTCCAATCCTTACATATATATGGGGTGGAACAAGCTCCATCACGGTTTTACAGTGAAAACGGCAGGCACTTCAAACCGGCACTAGGAAACAGACTGAGAAACCAGAGTAAGGGTTTCCCCTGCAACCCTTTCCCTTTGTGCTGGATGAACGAACGTCTCTCCACATGCTCAGTTCTGAGAGATAAGTGTGTGTGAAAGCCGTCCTTCACCTAGCTTGAAGGAAACACAAAGTTTCTTTTCAGTTGCAAACTCCACTCCATACATATATATGGGGAGGTACAAGCTCCAACTCGGTTTTACAGTGAAAACGGCAGGCACTTCAAACCGGCACTAGGAAACAGACTGAGAAACCCGAGTAAGGGTTTCCCCTGCAACCCGTTCCCTTTGTGCTGGATGAACGAACGTCTCTCCACATGCTCAGTTCTGAGAGATGAGTGTGTGTCAAAGCCGTCCTTCAACTAGCTTGAAGGGAACACAAAGTTTGTTTTCAGTTGCAAACTCCACTCCATACATATATATGGGGTGGAACAAGCTCCAACTCGGTTTTACAGTGAAAACCGCAGGCACTTCAAACCGGCACTAGGAAACAGACTGAGAAACCAGAGTAAGGGTTTCTCCTGCAACCCGTTCCCTTTGTGCTGGATGAACGAACGTCTCTCCACATGCTCAGTTCTGAGAGATAATTGTGTGTGAAAGCCGTCCTTCACTTAGCTTGAAGGGAACACAAAGTTTCTTTTCAGTTGCAAATTCCACTCCATACGTATATATGGGGAGGTACAAGCTCCAACTCGGTTTTACAGTGAAAACGGCAGGCACTTCAAACCGGCACTAAGAAACAGACTGAGAAACCAGAGTAAGGGTTTCTCCTGCAACCCGTTCCCTTTGTGCTGGATGAACGATCGTCTCTCCACATGCTCAGTTCTTAGAGATAAGTGTGTGTGAAAGACGTCCTTCACCTAGCTTGAAGGGAACACAAAGTTTCTTTTCAGTTGCCAACTCCACTCCATACATATATATGGGGAGGTACAAGCCCCAACTCTGTTTTACAGTGAAAAAGGCAGGCACTTCCAACCGGCACTAGGATACAAACTGAGAAACCAGAGTAAGGGTTTATCCTGCAACCCGTTCCCTTTGTGCTGGATGAACGAAAGTCTGTCCACATGCTCAGTTCTGAGAGACAAGTGTGTGTGAAAGCCTTCCTTCACCTAGCTTGAAGGGAACACAAAGTTTCTTGTCAGTTGCCAACTTCACTCTATAGATATATATGTGGAGGAATAAGCTCTAACTCGGCTTTACAGAGCCAACCTCAGGAACTTCAAACCGGCACTAGGAAACACACTGAGAAACCAGAGTAAGTGTTTGTCCTGCAACCCGTTCCATTTGTGATGGATGAACGAACGTCTCTCCACATGCTCAGTTCTGAGAGATGAGTGTGTGTCAAAGCCGTCTTTCATCTAGCTTGAAGGGAACACAAATTTTCTTTTCAGTTGCCAACTACACTCCATATATATATATGGGGAGGTACAAGCTCCAACTCGGTTTTACAGTGAAAACGGCAGGCACTTCAAACCGGCACTAGGAAACAGACTGAGAAACCAGAGTAATGGTTTCTCCTGCAACCCGTTCCCTTTGTGCTGGATGAACGAACGTCTCTCCACATGCTCAGTTCTGAGAGATAAGTGTGTGTGAAAGCCGTCCTTCACCTAGCTTGAAGGGAACACAAAGTTTCTTTTCAATTGCCAACTTCACTCTATACATATATATGGTGAGGTACAAGCTCCAACTCGGTTATACAGAGAAAACGGCAGGCACTTCAAACCGGCACTAAGAAGCAGACTGAGACACCAGAGTAAAGGTTTCTCCTGCAACCCGTTCCCTTTGTGCTGGATGAACGAACGTCTGTCCACATGCTCAGTTCTGAGAGACAAGTGTGTGTGAAAGCCTTCCTTCACCTAGCTTGAAGGGAACACAAAGTTTCTTGTCAGTTGCCAACTTCACTCTATAGAAATATATGTGGAGGAATAAGCTCTAACACGGCTTTACAGAGCAAATCTCAGGAACTTCAAACCGGCACTAGGAAACACACTGAGAAACCACAGTAAGTGTTTCTCCTGCAACCCGTTCCATTTGTGATGGATGAACGAACGTCTCTCCACATGCTCAGTTCTGAGAGATGAGTGTGTGTCAAAGCCGTCCTCCATCTAGCTTGAAGTGAACACAAAGTTTCTTTTCAGTTGCCAACTCCAATCCATACATATATATGGGGAGGTACAAGCTCGAACTCGGTTTTACAGTGAAAACGGCAGGCACTTCAAACCGGCACTAGGAAACAGACTGAGAAACCAGAGTAAGGGTTTCTCCTGCAACACGTTCCCTTTGTGCTGGATGAACGAACGTCTCTCCACATGCTCAGTTCTGAGAGATAAGTGTGTGTGAAAGCCGTCCTTCACCTAGCTTGAAGGGAACAAAAAGTTTCTTTTCAGTTGCCAAATCTACTCCATACATATATAATGGGAGGTACAAGCTCCAACACGGTTTTACAGTGAAAACGGCAGGCACTTCAAACCGGCACTAGGAAACAGACTGAGAAACCAGAGTATGGGTTTCTCCTGCAACCCGTTCCCTTTGTGCTGGATGAACGAACGTCTCTCCACATGCTCAGTTCTTAGAGATAAGTGTGTGTGAAAGCCGTCCTTCACCTAGCTTGAAGGGAACACAAAGTTTCTTTTCAGTTGCCAACTCCACTCCATACATATATATGGGGAGGTACAAGCCCCAACTCGGTTTTACTGTGAAAAAGGCAGGCACTTCCAACCGGCACTAGGAAACAAACTGAGAAACCAGAGTAAGGGTTTATCCTGCAACCCGTTCCCTTTGTCCTGGATGAATGAAAGTCTGTCCACATGCTCAGTTCTGAGAGACAAGTGTGTGTGAAAGCCTTCCTTCACCTAGCTTGAAGGGAACACAAAGTTTCTTGTCAGTTGCCAACTTCACTCTATAGATATATATGTGGAGGAATAAGCTCTAACTCGGCTTTACAGAGCAAACCTCAGGAACTTCAAACCAGCACTAGGAAACACACTGAGAAACCAGAGTAAGTGTTTGTCCTGCAACCCGTTCCATTTGTGATGGATGAACGAACGTCTCTCCACATGCTCAGTTCTGAGTGATGAGTGTGTGTCAAAGCCGTCCTTCATCTAGCTTGAAGGGAACACAAAGTTTCTTTTCAGTTGCCAACTACACTCCATATATATATATGGGGAGGTACAAGCTCCAACTCGGTTTTACAGTGAAAACGGCAGGCACTTCAAACCGGCACTACGAAACAGACTGAGAAACCAGAGTAAGGGTTTCTCCTGCAACCCGTTCCCTTTGTGCTGGATGAACGAACGTCTCTCCACATGCTCAGTTCTGAGAGATAAGTGTGTGTGAAAGCCGTCCTTCACCTAGCTTGAAGGGAACACAAAGTTTCTTTTCATTTGCCAACTTCACTCTATACATATATATGGGGAGGTACAAGCTCCAACTCGGTTATACAGAGAAAACGGCAGGCACTTAAAACCGGCACTAAGAAACAGACTGAGAACCCAGAGTAAAGGTTTCTCCTGCAACCCGTTCCCTTTGTGCTGGATGAACGAACGTCTGTCCACATGCTCAGTTCTGAGAGACAAGTGTGTGTGAAAGCCTTCCTTCACCTAGCTTGAAGGGAACACAAAGTTTCTTGTCAGTTGCCAACTTCACTCTATAGATATATATGTGGAGGAATAAGCTCTAACACGGCTTTACAGAGCAAATCTCAGGAACTTCAAACCGGCACTAGGAAACACACTGAGAAACCAGAGTAAGTATTTCTCCTGCAACCCGTTCCATTTGTGATGGATGAACGAACGTCTCTCCACATGCTCAGTTCTGAGAGATGAGTGTGTGTCAAAGCCGTCCTCCATCTAGCTTGAAGGGAACACAAAGTTTCTTTTCAGTTGCCAAAACCACTCCATACATATATATGGGGAGGTACAAGCTCGAACTCGGTTTTACAGTGAAAATGGCAGGCACTTCAAACCGGCACTAGGAAACAGACTGAGAACCCAGAGTAAGGGTTTCTCCTGCAACCCGTTCCCTTTGTGCTGGATGAACGAACGTCTCTCCACATGCTCAGTTCTGAGAGATAAGTGTGTGTGAAAGCCGTCCTTCACCTAGCTTGAAGGGAACACAAAGTTTCTTTTCAGTTGCCAACTCCAATCCATACATTTATATGGGGAGGTACAAGCTCCAACTCGGTTTTACAGTGAAAACGGCAGGCACTTCAAACCGGCACTAGGAAACAGACTGAGAAACCAGAGTAAGGGTTTCTCCTGCAACCCGTTCCCTATGTGCTGGATGAACGAACATCTCTCCACATGCTCAGTTCTGAGAGATAAGTGTGTGTGAAAGCCGTACTTCACCTAGCTTGAAGGGAACACAATGTTTCTTTTCAGTTGCAAACTCCACTCCATACATATATATGGGGAGGTACAAGCTCCAACTCGGTTTTACAGTGAAAACGGCAGACACTTCATACCGGCACTAGGAAACAGACTGAGAAACCAGAGTAAGGGGTTCTCCTGCAACCCATTCCCTATGTGCTGGATGAACGAACGTCTCTCCACATGCTCAGTTCTGAGAGATAAGTGTGTGTGAAAGCCGTCCTTCACCTAGCTTGAAGGGAACACAAAGTTTCTTTTCAGATGCAAACTCCAGTCCATACATATATATGGGGTGGAACAAGCTCCAACTCGGTTTTACAGTGAAATCGGCAGGCACTTCAAACCGGCACTAGGAAACAGACTGAGAAACCAGAGTAAGGGTTTCCCCTGCAACCCGTTCCCTTTGTGCTGGATGAACGAACGTCTCTCCACATGCTCAGTTCTGAGAGATAAGTGTGTGTGAAAGCCGTCCTTCACCTAGCTTGAAGGGAACACAAAGTTTCTTTTCAGTTGCAAACTCCACTCCATACATATATATGGGGAGGTACAAGCTCCAACTCGGTTTTACAGTGAAAACGGCAGGCACTTCAAACCGGCACTAGGAAACAGACTGAGAAACCAGAGTAAGGGTTTCTCCTGCAACCCGTTCCCTTTGTGCTGGATGAACGAACGTCTCTCCACATGCTCAGTTCTGAGAGATAAGTGTGTGTGAAAGCCGTCCTTCAACTAGCTTGAAGGGAACACAAAGTTTGTTTTCAGTTGCAAACTCCACTCCATACATATATATGGGGTGGAACAAGCTCCAACTCGGTTTTACAGTGAAAACGGCAGGCACTTCAAACCGGCACTAGGAAACAGACTGAGAAACCAGAGTAATGGTTTCTCCTGCAACCCGTTCCCTTTGTGCTGGATGAACGAACGTCTCTCCACATGCTCAGTTCTGAGAGATAAGTGTGTGTGAAAGCCGTCCTTCACCTAGCTTGAAGGGAACACAAAGTTTCTTTTCAGTTGCCAAATCCACTCCATACATATATAATGGGAGGTACAAGCTCCAACTCGGTTTTACAGTGAAAACGGCAGGCACTTCAAACCGGCACTAGGAAACAGACTGAGAAACCAGAGTAAGGGTTTCTCCTGCAACCCGTTCCCTTTGTGCTGGATGAAAGAACGTATCTCCACATG
The DNA here is from genome assembly GCF_048564905.1 of Vicugna pacos. Classification (NCBI taxonomy): domain Eukaryota; kingdom Metazoa; phylum Chordata; class Mammalia; order Artiodactyla; family Camelidae; genus Vicugna; species Vicugna pacos. Next base: position 5,684,722 of record NC_133017.1, read on the forward strand.
CTCAGTTCTGAGAGATAAGTGTGTGTGAAAGCCGTCCTTCACCTAGCTTGAAGGGAACACAAAGTTTCTTTTCAGTTGCCAACTCCACTCCATACATATATATGGGGAGGTACAAGTTCCAACTCGGTTTTACAGTGAAAATGGCAGGCACTTCATACCGGCACTGCGAAACAGACTGAGAATCCTGAGTAAGGGTTTCTCCTGCAACCCGTTCCCTTTGTGCTGGATGAACGAACGTCTCTCCACATGCTCAGTTCTGAGAGATAAGTGTGTGTGAAAGCCGTCCTTCAACTAGCTTGAAGGGAACACAAAGTTTCTTTTCAGTTGCCAACTCCAATCCATACATTTATATGGGGAGGTACAAGCTCCAACTCGGTTTTACAGTGAAAACGGCAGGCACTTCAAACCGGCACTAGGAAACACAATGAGAAACCAGAGTAAGGGTTTCTCCTGCAACCCGTTCCCTATGTGCTGGATGAACGAACGTCTCTCCACATGCCCAGTTCTGAGAGATAAGTGTGTGTGAAAACCGTCCTTCACCTAGCTTGAAGGGAACACAAAGTTTCTTTTCAGTTGCAAACTCCACTCCATACATATATATGGGGAGGTACAAGCTCCAACTCGGTTTTACAGTGAAAACGGCAGGCACTTCAAACCGGCACTAGGAAACAGACTGAGAAACCAGAGTAAGGGTTTCTCCTGCAAACCGTTCCCTTTGTGCTGGATGAACGAACGTCTCTCCACATGCTCAGTTCTGAGAGATAAGTGTGTGTGAAAGCCGTCCTTCACCTAGCTTGAAGGGAACACAAAGTTTCTTTTCAGTTGCCAACTCCACTCCATACATATATATGGGGAGGTAAAAGCTCCAACCCGGTTTTACAGTGAAAACGGCAGGCACTTCAAACCGGCACTAGGAAACAGACTGAGAAACCAAAGTCAGGGTTTCCCCTGCAACCCTTTCCCTTTGTGCTGGATGAACGAACGTCTCTCCACATGCTCAGTTCTGAGAGATAAGTGTGTGTGAAAGCCGTCCTTCACCTAGCTTGAAGGGAACACAAAGTTTATTTTCAGATGCAAACTCCAATCCTTACATATATATGGGGAGGTACAAGCTCCAACTCGGTTTTACAGTGAAAACGGCAGGCACTTCAAACTGGCACTAGGAAACAGACTGAGAAACCCGAGTAAGGGTTTCTCCTGCAACCCGTTCCCTTTGTGCTGGATGAACGAACGTCTCTCCACATGCTCAGTTCTGAGAGATGAGTGTGTGTCAAAGCCGTCCTTCAACTAGCTTGAAGGGAACACAAAGTTTGTTTTCAGTTGCAAACTCCACTCCATACATATATATGGGGTGGAACAAGCTCCAACTCGGTTTTACAGTGAAAACGGCAGGCACTTCAAACCGGCACTAGGAAACAGACTGAGAAACCAGAGTAAGGGTTTCTCCTGCAACCCGTTCCCTTTGTGCTGGATGAACGAACGTCTCTCCACATGCTCAGTTCTGAGAGATAATAGTGTGTGAAAGCCGTCCTTCACTTAGCTTGAAGGGAACACAAAGTTTCTTTTCAGTTGCAAATTCCACTCCATACGTATATATGGGGAGGTACAAGCTCCAACTCGGTTTTACAGTGAAAACGGCAGGCACTTCAAACCGGCACTAAGAAACAGACTGAGAAACCAGAGTAAGGGTTTCTCCTGCAACCCGTTCCCTTTGTGCTGGATGAACGATCGTCTCTCCACATGCTCAGTTCTTAGAGATAAGTGTGTGTGAAAGACGTCCTTCACCTAGCTTGAAGGGAACACAAAGTTTCTTTTCAGTTGCCAACTCCACTCCATACATATATATGGGGAGGTACAAGCCCCAACTCTGTTTTACAGTGAAAAAGGCAGGCACTTCCAACCGGCACTAGGAAACAAACTGAGAAACCAGAGTAAGGGTTTATCCTGCAACCCGTTCCCTTTGTGCTGGATGAACGAAAGTCTGTCCACATGCTCAGTTCTGAGAGACAAGTGTGTGTGAAAGCCTTCCTTCACCTAGCTTGAAGGGAACACAAAGTTTCTTGTCAGTTGCCAACTTCACTCTATAGATATATATGTGGAGGAATAAGCTCTAACTCGGCTTTACAGAGCCAACCTCAGGAACTTCAAACCGGCACTAGGAAACACACTGAGAAACCAGAGTAAGTGTTTGTCCTGCAACCCGTTCCATTTGTGATGGATGAACGAACGTCTCTCCACATGCTCAGTTCTGAGAGATGAGTGTGTGTCAAAGCCGTCCTTCATCTAGCTTGAAGGGAACACAAAGTTTCTTTTCAGTTGCCAACTACACTCCATATATATATATGGGGAGGTACAAGCTCCAACTCGGTTTTACAGTGAAAACGGCAGGCACTTCAAACCGGCACTAGGAAACAGACTGAGAAACCAGAGTAAGGGTTTCTCCTGCAACCCGTTCCCTTTGTGCTGGATGAACGAACGTCTCTCCACATGCTCAGTTCTGAGAGATAAGTGTGTGTGAAAGCCGTCCTTCACCTAGCTTGAAGGGAACACAAAGTTTATTTTCAATTTCCAACTTCTCTCTATACATATATATGGTGAGGTACAAGCTCCAACTCGGTTATACAGAGAAAACGGCAGGCACTTCAAACCGGCACTAAGAAACAGACTGAGACACCAGAGTAAAGGTTTCTCCTGCAACCCGTTCCCTTTGTGCTGGATGAACGAACGTCTGTCCACATGCTCAGTTCTGAGAGACAAGTGTGTGTGAAAGCCTTCCTTCACCTAGCTTGAAGGGAACACAAAGTTTCTTGTCAGTTGCCAACTTCACTCTATAGAAATATATGTGGAGGAATAAGCTCTAACACGGCTTTACAGAGCAAATCTCAGGAACTTCAAACCGGCACTAGGAAACACACTGAGAAACCACAGTAAGTGTTTCTCCTGCAACCCGTTCCATTTGTGATGGATGAACGAACGTCTCTCCACATGCTCAGTTCTGAGAGATGAGTGTGTGTCAAAGCCGTCCTCCATCTAGCTTGAAGTGAACACAAAGTTTTTTTTCAGTTGCCAACTCCAATCCATACATATATATTGGGAGGTACAAGCTCGAACTCGGTTTTACAGTGAAAACGGCAGGCACTTCAAACCGGCACTAGGAAACAGACTGAGAAACCAGAGTAAGGGTTTCTCCTGCAACCCGTTCCCTTTGTGCTGGATGAACGAACGTCTATCCACATGCTCAGTTCTGAGAGATAAGTGTGTGTGAAAGCCGTCCTTCACCTAGCTTGAAGGGAACAAAAAGTTTCTTTTCAGTTGCCAAATCTACTCCATACATATATAATGGGAGGTACAAGCTCCAACACGGTTTTACAGTGAAAACAGCAGGCACTTCAAACCGGCACTAGGAAACAGACTGAGAAACCAGAGTATGGGTTTCTCCTGCAACCCGTTCCCTTTGTGCTGGATGAACGAACGTCTCTCCACATGCTCAGTTCTTAGAGATAAGTGTGTGTGAAAGTCGTCCTTCACCTAGCTTGAAGGGAACACAAAGTTTCTTTTCAGTTGCCAACTCCACTCCATACATATATATGGGGAGGTACAAGCCCCAACTCGGTTTTACAGTGAAAAAGGCAGGCACTTCCAACCGGCACTAGGAAACAAACTGAGAAACCAGAGTAAGGGTTTATCCTGCAACCCGTTCCCATTGTCCTGGATGAATGAAAGTCTGTCCACATGCTCAGTTCTGAGAGACAAGTGTGTGTGAAAGCCTTCCTTCACCTAGCTTGAAGGGAACACAAAGTTTCTTGTCAGTTGCCAACTTCAATCTATAGATATATATGTGGAGGAATAAGCTCTAACTCGGCTTTACAGAGCAAACCTCAGGAACTTCAAACCGGCACTAGGAAACACACTGAGAAACCAGAGTAAGTGTTTGTCCTGCAACCCGTTCCATTTGTGATGGATGAACGAACGTCTCTCCACATGCTCAGTTCTGAGAGATGAGTGTGTGTCAAAGCCGTCCTTCATCTAGCTTGAAGGGAACACAAAGTTTCTTTTCAGTTGCCAACTACACTCCATATATATATATGGGGAGGTACAAGCTCCAACTCGGTTTTACAGTGAAAACGGCAGGCACTTCAAACCGGCACTACGAAACAGACTGAGAAACCAGAGTAAGGGTTTCTCCTGCAACCCGTTCCCTTTGTGCTGGATGAACGAACGTCTCTCCACATGCTCAGTTCTGAGAGATAAGTGTGTGTGAAAGCCGTCCTTCACCTAGCTTGAAGGGAACACAAAGTTTCTTTTCTTTTGCCAACTTCACTCTATACATATATATGGGGAGGTACAAGCTCCAACTCGGTTATACAGAGAAAACGGCAGGCACTTAAAACCGGCACTAAGAAACAGACTGAGAACCCAGAGTAAAGGTTTCTCCTGCAACCCGTTCCCTTTGTGCTGGATGAACGAACGTCTGTCCACATGCTCAGTTCTGAGAGACAAGTGTGTGTGAAAGCCTTCCTACACCTAGCTTGAAGGGAACACAAAGTTTCTTGTCAGTTGCCAACTTCACTCTATAGAAATATATGTGGAGGAATAAGCTCTAACACGGCTTTACAGAGCAAATCTCAGGAACTTCAAACCGGCACTAGGAAACACACTGAGAAACCACAGTAAGTGTTTCTCCTGCAACCCGTTCCATTTGTGATGGATGAACGAACGTCTCTCCACATGCTCAGTTCTGAGAGATGAGTGTGTGTCAAAGCCGTCCTCCATCTAGCTTGAAGTGAACACAAAGTTTCTTTTCAGTTGCCAACTCCAATCCATACATATATATTGGGAGGTACAAGCTCGAACTCGGTTTTACAGTGAAAACGGCAGGCACTTCAAACCGGCACTAGGAAACAGACTGAGAAACCAGAGTAAGGGTTTCTCCTGCAACCCGTTCCCTTTGTGCTGGATGAACGAACGTCTCTCCACATGCTCAGTTCTGAGAGATAAGTGTGTGTGAAAGCCGTCCTTCACCTAGCTTGAAGGGAACAAAAAGTTTCTTTTCAGTTGCCAAATCTACTCCATACATATATAATGGGAGGTACAAGCTCCAACACGGTTTTACAGTGAAAACAGCAGGCACTTCAAACCGGCACTAGGAAACAGACTGAGAAACCAGAGTATGGGTTTCTCCTGCAACCCGTTCCCTTTGTGCTGGATGAACGAACGTCTCTCCACATGCTCAGATCTTAGAGATAAGTGTGTGTGAAAGCCGTCCTTCACCTAGCTTGAAGGGAACACAAAGTTTCTTTTCAGTTGCCAACTCCACTCCATACATATATATGGGGAGGTACAAGCCCCAACTCGGTTTTACAGTGAAAAAGGCAGGCACTTCCAACCGGCACTAGGAAACAAACTGAGAAACCAGAGTAAGGGTTTATCCTGCAACCCGTTCCCTTTGTCCTGGATGAATGAAAGTCTGTCCACATGCTCAGTTCTGAGAGACAAGTGTGTGTGAAAGCCTTCCTTCACCTAGCTTGAAGGGAACACAAAGTTTCTTGTCAGTTGCCAACTTCAATCTATAGATATATATGTGGAGGAATAAGCTCTAACTCGGCTTTACAGAGCAAACCTCAGGAACTTCAAACCGGCACTAGGAAACACACTGAGAAACCAGAGTAAGTGTTTGTCCTGCAACCCGTTCCATTTGTGATGGATGAACGAACGTCTCTCCACATGCTCAGTTCTGAGAGATGAGTGTGTGTCAAAGCCGTCCTTCATCTAGCTTGAAGGGAACACAAAGTTTCTTTTCAGTTGCCAACTACACTCCATATATATATATGGGGAGGTACAAGCTCCAACTCGGTTTTACAGTGAAAACGGCAGGCACTTCAAACCGGCACTACGAAACAGACTGAGAAACCAGAGTAAGGGTTTCTCCTGCAACCCGTTCCCTTTGTGCTGGATGAACGAACGTCTCTCCACATGCTCAGTTCTGAGAGATAAGTGTGTGTGAAAGCCGTCCTTCACCTAGCTTGAAGGGAACACAAAGTTTCTTTTCATTTGCCAACTTCACTCTATACATATATATGGGGAGGTACAAGCTCCAACTCGGTTATACAGAGAAAACGGCAGGCACTTAAAACCGGCACTAAGAAACAGACTGAGAACCCAGAGTAAAGGTTTCTCCTGCAACCCGTTCCCTTTGTGCTGGATGAACGAACGTCTGTCCACATGCTCAGTTCTGAGAGACAAGTGTGTGTGAAAGCCTTCCTTCACCTAGCTTGAAGGGAACACAAAGTTTCTTGTCAGTTGCCAACTTCACTCTATAGATATATATGTGGAGGAATAAGCTCTAACACGGCTTTACAGAGCAAATCTCAGGAACTTCAAACCGGCACTAGGAAACACACTGAGAAACCAGAGTAAGTATTTCTCCTGCAACCCGTTCCATTTGTGATGGATGAACGAACGTCTCTCCACATGCTCAGTTCTGAGAGATGAGTGTGTGTCAAAGCCGTCCTCCATCTAGCTTGAAGGGAACACAAAGTTTCTTTTCAGTTGCCAAAACCACTCCATACATATATATGGGGAGGTACAAGCTCGAACTCGGTTTTACAGTGAAAATGGCAGGCACTTCAAACCGGCACTAGGAAACAGACTGAGAACCCAGAGTAAGGGTTTCTCCTGCAACCCGTTCCCTTTGTGCTGGATGAACGAACGTCTCTCCACATGCTCAGTTCTGAGAGATAAGTGTGTGTGAAAGCCGTCCTTCACCTAGCTTGAAGGGAACACAAAGTTTCTTTTCAGTTGCCAACTCCAATCCATACATTTATATGGGGAGGTACAAGCTCCAACTCGGTTTTACAGTGAAAACGGCAGGCACTTCAAACCGGCACTAGGAAACAGACTGAGAAACCAGAGTAAGGGTTTCTCCTGCAACCCGTTCCCTATGTGCTGGATGAACGAACATCTCTCCACATGCTCAGTTCTGAGAGATAAGTGTGTGTGAAAGCCGTACTTCACCTAGCTTGAAGGGAACACAATGTTTCTTTTCAGTTGCAAACTCCACTCCATACATATATATGGGGAGGTACAAGCTCCAACTCGGTTTTACAGTGAAAACGGCAGACACTTCATACCGGCACTAGGAAACAGACTGAGAAACCAGAGTAAGGGGTTCTCCTGCAACCCATTCCCTATGTGCGGGATGAACGAACGTCTCTCCACATGCTCAGTTCTGAGAGATAAGTGTGTGTGAAAGCCGTCCTTCACCTAGCTTGAAGGAAACACAAAGTTTCTTTTCAGATGCAAACTCCAATCCATACACATATATGGGGTGGAACAAGCTCCAACTCGGTTTTACAGTGAAATCGGCAGGCACTTCAAACCGGCACTAGGAAACAGACTGAGAAACCAGAGTAAGGGTTTCCCCTGCAACCCGTTCCCTTTGTGCTGGATGAACGAACGTCTCTCCACATGCTCAGTTCGGAGAGATAAGTGTGTGTGAAAGCCGTCCTTCACCTAGCTTGAAGGGAACACAAAGTTTCTTTTCAGTTGCAAACTCCACTCCATACATATATATGGGGAGGTACAAGCTCCAACTCGGTTTTACAGTGAAAACGGCAGGCACTTCAAACCGGCACTAGGAAACAGACTGAGAAACCAGAGTAAGGGTTTCTCCTGCAACCCGTTCCCTTTGTGCTGGATGAACGAACGTCTCTCCACATGCTCAGTTCTGAGAGATAAGTGTGTGTGAAAGCCGTCCTTCAACTAGCTTGAAGGTAACACAAAGTTTGTTTTCAGTTGCAAACTCCACTCCATACATATATATGGGGTGGAACAAGCTCCAACTCGGTTTTACAGTGAAAACGGCAGGCACTTCAAACCGGCACTAGGAAACAGACTGAGAAACCAGAGTAATGGTTTCTCCTGCAACCCGTTCCCTTTGTGCTGGATGAACGAACGTCTCTCCACATGCTCAGTTCTGAGAGATAAGTGTGTGTGAAAGCCGTCCTTCACCTAGCTTGAAGGGAACACAAAGTTTCTTTTCAGTTGCCAAATCCACTCCATACATATATAATGGGAGGTACAAGCTCCAACTCGGTTTTACAGTGAAAACGGCAGGCACTTCAAACCGGCACTAGGAAACAGACTGAGAAACCAGAGTAAGGGTTTCTCCTGCAACCCGTTCCCTTTGTGCTGGATGAAAGAACGTATCTCCACATGCTCAGTTCTGAGAGATAAGTGTGTGTGAAAGCCGTCCTTCACCTAGCTTGAAGGGAACACAAAGTTTCTTTTCAGTTGCCAACTCCACTCCATACATATATATGGGGAGGTACAAGTTCCAACTCGGTTTTACAGTGAAAATGGCAGGCACTTCATACCGGCACTGCGAAACAGACTGAGAATCCTGAGTAAGGGTTTCTCCTGCAACCCGTTCCCTTTGTGCTGGATGAACGAACGTCTCTCCACATGCTCAGTTCTGAGAGATAAGTGTGTGTGAAAGCCGTCCTTCAACTAGCTTGAAGGGAACACAAAGTTTCTTTTCAGTTGCCAACTCCAATCCATACATTTATATGGGGAGGTACAAGCTCCAACTCGGTTTTACAGTGAAAACGGCAGGCACTTCAAACCGGCACTAGGAAACACAATGAGAAACCAGAGTAAGGGTTTCTCCTGCAACCCGTTCCCTATGTGCTGGATGAACGAACGTCTCTCCACATGCCCAGTTCTGAGAGATAAGTGTGTGTGAAAACCGTCCTTCACCTAGCTTGAAGGGAACACAAAGTTTCTTTTCAGTTGCAAACTCCACTCCATACATATATATGGGGAGGTACAAGCTCCAACTCGGTTTTACAGTGAAAACGGCAGGCACTTCAAACCGGCACTAGGAAACAGACTGAGAAACCAGAGTAAGGGTTTCTCCTGCAAACCGTTCCCTTTGTGCTGGATGAACGAACGTCTCTCCACATGCTCAGTTCTGAGAGATAAGTGTGTGTGAAAGCCGTCCTTCACCTAGCTTGAAGGGAACACAAAGTTTCTTTTCAGTTGCCAACTCCACTCCATACATATATATGGGGAGGTAAAAGCTCCAACCCGGTTTTACAGTGAAAACGGCAGGCACTTCAAACCGGCACTAGGAAACAGACTGAGAAACCAAAGTCAGGGTTTCCCCTGCAACCCTTTCCCTTTGTGCTGGATGAACGAAAGTCTCTCCACATGCTCAGTTCTGAGAGATAAGTGTGTGTAAAAGCCGTCCTTCACGTGCTTGAAGGGAACACAAAGTTTCTTTTCAGTTGCCAACTCCACTCCATACATATATATGGGGAGGTACAAGCTCCAACTCGATTTTACAGTGAAAACGGCAGGCACTTCAAACCGGCAATAGGAAACAGACGGAGAAACCAGATTAAGGGTTTCTCCTGCAACCCGTTCCCTTTGAGCTGGATGAACGAACGTCTCTCCACATGCTCAGTTCTGAGAGATAAGTGTGTGTGAAAGCCGTCCTTCACCTAGCTTGAAGGGAACACAAAGTTTCTTTTCAGTTGCAAACTCCACTCCATACATATATACGGGGAGGTACAAGCTCCAACTCGGTTTTACAGTGAAAACGGCAGGCACTTCAAACCGGCACTAGGAAACAGACTGAGAAACCAGAGTAAGTGTTTCTCCTGCAAATCGTTCCCTTTGTGCTGGATGAACGAACGTCTCTCCACATGCTCAGTTCTGAGAGATAAGTGTGTGTGAAAGCCGTCCTTCACCTAGCTTGAAGGGAACACAAAGTTCCTTTTCAGATGCAAACTCCACTCCATACATATATATGGGGAGGTACAAGCTCCAACTCGGTTTTACAGTGAAAATGGCAGGCACTTCAAACCGGCACTAGGAAACAGACTGAGAAACCAGAGTAAGGGTTTCCCCTGCAAACCGTTCCCTTTGTGCTGGATAAACGAACGTCTCTCCACATGCTCAGTTCTGAGAGATAAGTGTGTGTGAAAGCCGTCCTTCACCTAGCTTGAAGGGAACACAAAGTTTCTTTTAAGTTGCCAACTCCACTCCATACGTATATATGGGGAGGTACAAGCTCCAACATGGTTTTACAGTGAAAACGGCAGGCACTTCAAACCGGCACTAGGAAACAGACTGAGAAACCAGAGTAAGGGTTTCTCCTGCAACCCGTTCCCTTTGTGCTGGATGAACGAACTTCTCTCCACATGCCCAGTTCTGAGAGATAAGTGTGTGTGAAACCGTCCTTCACCTAGCTTGAAGGGAACACAATGTTTCTTTTCAGTTGCCAACTCCACTCCATACATATATTTGGGGAGGTACAAGCTCCAACTCGGTTTTACAGTGAAAACGGCAGGCACTTCAAACCGGCACTAGGAAACAGACTGAGAAACCAGAGTAAGGGTTTCTCCTGCAACCCGTTCCCTTTGTGCTGGATGAACGAACGTCTCTCCACATGCTCAGTTCTGAGAGATAAGTGTGTGTGAAAGCCGTCCTTCACCTAGCTTGAAGGGAACACAAAGTTTCTTTTCAGTTGCAAACTCCACTCCATACATATATATGGGGAGGTACAAGCTCCAACTCGGTTTTACAGTGAAAACGGCAGGCACTTCAAACCGGCACTAGGAAACAGACTGAGAAACCAGAGTAAGGGTTTCTCCTGCAACCCGTTCCCTTTGTGCTGGATGAACGAACGTCTCTCCACATGCTCAGTTCTGAGAGATAAGTGTGTGTGAAAGCCGTCCTTCAACTAGCTTGAAGGTAACACAAAGTTTGTTTTCAGTTGCAAACTCCACTCCATACATATATATGGGGTGGAACAAGCTCCAACTCGGTTTTACAGTGAAAACGGCAGGCACTTCAAACCGGCACTAGGAAACAGACTGAGAAACCAGAGTAATGGTTTCTCCTGCAACCCGTTCCCTTTGTGCTGGATGAACGAACGTCTCTCCACATGCTCAGTTCTGAGAGATAAGTGTGTGTGAAAGCCGTCCTTCACCTAGCTTGAAGGGAACACAAAGTTTCTTTTCAGTTGCCAAATCCACTCCATACATATATAATGGGAGGTACAAGCTCCAACTCGGTTTTACAGTGAAAACGGCAGGCACTTCAAACCGGCACTAGGAAACAGACTGAGAAACCAGAGTAAGGGTTTCTCCTGCAACCCGTTCCCTTTGTGCTGGATGAAAGAACGTATCTCCACATGCTCAGTTCTGAGAGATAAGTGTGTGTGAAAGCCGTCCTTCACCTAGCTTGAAGGGAACACAAAGTTTCTTTTCAGTTGCCAACTCCACTCCATACATATATATGGGGAGGTACAAGTTCCAACTCGGTTTTACAGTGAAAATGGCAGGCACTTCATACCGGCACTGCGAAACAGACTGAGAATCCTGAGTAAGGGTTTCTCCTGCAACCCGTTCCCTTTGTGCTGGATGAACGAACGTCTCTCCACATGCTCAGTTCTGAGAGATAAGTGTGTGTGAAAGCCGTCCTTCAACTAGCTTGAAGGGAACACAAAGTTTCTTTTCAGTTGCCAACTCCAATCCATACATTTATATGGGGAGGTACAAGCTCCAACTCGGTTTTACAGTGAAAACGGCAGGCACTTCACACCGGCACTAGGAAACACAATGAGAAACCAGAGTAAGGGTTTCTCCTGCAACCCGTTCCCTATGTGCTGGATGAACGAACGTCTCTCCACATGCCCAGTTCTGAGAGATAAGTGTGTGTGAAAACCGTCCTTCACCTAGCTTGAAGGGAACACAAAGTTTCTTTTCAGTTGCAAACTCCACTCCATACATATATATGGGGAGGTACAAGCTCCAACTCGGTTTTACAGTGAAAACGGCAGGCACTTCAAACCGGCACTAGGAAACAGACTGAGAAACCAGAGTAAGGGTTTCTCCTGCAAACCGTTCCCTTTGTGCTGGATGAACGAACGTCTCTCCACATGCTCAGTTCTGAGAGATAAGTGTGTGTGAAAGCCGTCCTTCACCTAGCTTGAAGGGAACACAAAGTTTCTTTTCAGTTGCCAACTCCACTCCATACATATATATGGGGAGGTAAAAGCTCCAACCCGGTTTTACAGTGAAAACGGCAGGCACTTCAAACCGGCACTAGGAAACAGACTGAGAAACCAAAGTCAGGGTTTCCCCTGCAACCCTTTCCCTTTGTGCTGGATGAACGGAAGTCTCTCCACATGCTCAGTTCTGATAGATAAGTGTGTGTAAAAGCCGTCCTTCACGTGCTTGAAGGGAACACAAAGTTTCTTTTCAGTTGCCAACTCCACTCCATACATATATATGGGGAGGTACAAGCTCCAACTCGATTTTACAGTGAAAACGGCAGGCACTTCAAACCGGCAATAGGAAACAGACGGAGAAACCAGATTAAGGGTTTCTCCTGCAACCCGTTCCCTTTGAGCTGGATGAACGAACGTCTCTCCACATGCTCAGTTCTGAGAGATAAGTGTGTGTGAAAGCCGTCCTTCACCTAGCTTGAAGGGAACACAAAGTTTCTTTTCAGTTGCTAACTCCACTCCATACATATATACGGGGAGGTACAAGCTCCAACTCGGTTTTACAGTGAAAACGGCAGGCACTTCAAACCGGCACTAGGAAACAGACTGAGAAACCAGAGTAAGTGTTTCTCCTGCAAATCGTTCCCTTTGTGCTGGATGAACGAACGTCTCTCCACATGCTCAGTTCTGAGAGATAAGTGTGTGTGAAAGCCGTCCTTCACCTAGCTTGAAGGGAACACAAAGTTCCTTTTCAGATGCAAACTCCACTCCATACATATATATGGGGAGGTACAAGCTCCAACTCGGTTTTAGAGTGAAAATGGCAGGCACTTCAAACCGGCACTAGGAAACAGACTGAGAAACCAGAGTAAGGGTTTCCCCTGCAAACCGTTCCCTTTGTGCTGGATAAACGAACGTCTCTCCACATGCTCAGTTCTGAGAGATAAGTGTGTGTGAAAGCCGTCCTTCACCTAGCTTGAAGGGAACACAAAGTTTCTTTTAAGTTGCCAACTCCACTCCATACGTATATATGGGGAGGTACAAGCTCCAACATGGTTTTACAGTGAAAACGGCAGGCACTTCAAACCGGCACTAGGAAACAGACTGAGAAACCAGAGTAAGGGTTTCTCCTGCAACCCGTTCCCTTTGTGCTGGATGAACGAACTTCTCTCCACATGCCCAGTTCTGAGAGATAAGTGTGTGTGAAACCGTCCTTCACCTAGCTTGAAGGGAACACAATGTTTCTTTTCAGTTGCCAACTCCACTCCATACATATATTTGGGGAGGTACAAGCTCCAACTCGGTTTTACAGTGAAAACGGCAGGCACTTCAAACCGGCACTAGGAAACAGACTGAGAAACCAGAGTAAGGGTTTCTCCTGCAACCCGTTCCCTTTGTGCTGGATGAACGAACGTCTCTCCACATGCTCAGTTCTGAGAGATAAGTGTGTGTGAAAGCCGTCCTTCACCTAGCTTGAAGGGAACACAAAGTTTCTTTCCAGTTGACAACTCCACTCCATACATATATATGGGGAGGTACAAGCTCCAACTCGGTTTTACAGTGAAAATGGCAGGCACTTCAAACCGGCACTAGGAAACAGACTGAGAAAGCAGAGTAAGGGTTTCTCCTGCAAACCGTTCCCTTTGTGCTGGATGAACGAACGTCTCTCCACATGCTCAGTTCTGAGAGATAAGTGTGTGTGAAAGCCGTCCTTCACCTAGCTTGAAGGGAACACAAAGTTTCTTTTCAGTTGCCAACTCCACTCCATACGTATATATGGGGTGGTACAAGCTCGAACACGGTTTTACAGTGAAAACGGCAGGCACTTCAAACCGGCACTAGGAAACAGACTGAGAAACCAGAGTAAGGGTTTCCCCTGCAACCCTTTCCCTTTGTGCTGGATGAACGAACGTCTCTCCACATGCTCAGTTCTGAGAGATAAGTGGGTGTAAAAGCCGTCCTTCACGTGCTTGAAGGGAACACAAAGTTTCTTTTCAGTTGCCAACTCCACTCCATACATATATATGGAGAGGTACAAGCTCCAACTCGGTTTTACAGTGAAAACGGCAGGCACTTCAAACCGGCACTAGGAAACAGTCTGAGAAACCAGAGTAAGGGTTTCCCCTGCAACCCGTTCCCTTTGTGCTGCATGAACGAACGTCTCTCCACATGCTCAGTTCTGAGAGATAAGTGTGTGTGAAAGCCGTCCTTCACCTAGCTTGAAGGGAACACAAAGTTTCTTTTCAGTTGCAAACTCCACTCCATACATATATATGGGGAGGTACAAGCTCCAACTCGGTTTCACAGTGAAAACGGCAGGCACTTCAACCCGGCACTAGGAAACAGACTGAGAAACCAGAGTAAGGGTTTCTCCTGCAACCCGTTCCCTTTGTGCTGGATGAAAGAACGTATCTCCACATGCTCAGTTCTGAGAGATAAGTGTGTGTGAAAGCCGTCCTTCACATAGCTTGAAGGGAACACAAAGTTTCTTTTCAGTTGCCAACTCCACTCCATACATATATATGGGTATGTACATGCTCCAACTCGGTTTTACAGTGAAAACGGCAGGCACTTCAAACCGGCACTAGGAAACAGACTGAGAAACCAGAGTAAGGGTTTCTCCTGCAACCCGTTCCCTTTGTGCTGGATGAACGAACGTCTCTTCACATGCTCAGTTCTGAGAGATAAGTGTGTGTGAAAGCCGTCCTTCACCTAGCTTGAAGGGAACACAAAGTTTCTTTTCATTTGCAAACTCCACTCCATACATATATATGGGGAGGTACAAGCTCCAACTCGGTTTTACAGTGAAAACGGCAGGCACTTTAAACCGGCACTATGAAACAGACTGAGAAACCAGAGTGTTTCTCCTGCAACCCGTTCCCTTTGTGTTGGATGAACGAACGTCTGTCCACATGCTCAGTTCGGAGAGACAAGTGTGTGTGAAAGCCGTCCTTCACCTAGCTTGAAGGGAACACAAAATTTCCTGTCAATTGCAAACTCCACTCCATACATATATATTGTGAGGAACAAGCTTCAACTTTGTTTTACAGTGCAAACCGCAGGAACTTCAAACCGGCACTAGGAAACAGACTGAGGATCCAGAGTAACTGTTTCTCCTGCAAACCATTCCCTTTGGGCTGGATGAACGAACGTCTCTCCACATGCTCAGTTCTGAGAGATAAGTGTGTGTGAAAGCCGTCCTTCAACTAGCTTGAAGGGAACACATAATTCCTTTCCAGTTGCAAACTCCACTCCATACATATATATGGGGTGGAACAAGCTGCAACTCGGTTTTACAGTGCAAACCGCTGGAACTTCAAACCGGCACTAGGAAACAGACTGAGAAACTAGAGTAACTGTTTCTCCTGCAACCCGTTCCCTTTGTGCTGGATGAACGAACGTCTCTCCACATGCTCAGTTCTGAGAGATGAGTGAGTGTGAAAGCCGTCCTTCACCTAGCTTGAAGGGAACACAAAGTTTCTTTTCAGTTGCAAACTCCACTCCATACATATATATGGGGAGGAACAAGCTCCAACTCGGTTTAACAGTGCAAACCGCAGGAACTTCAATCCGGCACTAGGAAGCCGACTGAGAAACCAGAGTAAGTGTTTCTCCTGCAACCCGTTCCCTTTCTGCTGGATGAAAGAACGTCTCTCCACATGCTCAGTTCCGAGAGGTATGTGTGTGTGAATACCGTCCTTCACCTAGCTTGAAGGGAACACAAAGTTACTTGTCATTTGCAAACTCCACTCCATACATATATATGGGGAATTCAAGCTCCAATTCGGATTTACAGTGCAAACCACAGGAACTTCAAACCGGCACTAGGAAACAGACTGAGAAACCACAGTAAGTGTTTCTCCTTCAACCCGTTCCCTTTGTGCTGGATGAACGAACGTCTCTCCACATTTTCAGCTCTGAGAGATTAGTGTGTGTGAAAGCCTTCCTTCACCTAGCTTGAAGGGAACACATGGTTTCTTGTCAGTTGCAAACTCCTCTCCATTCGTATATATGGGGAGGAACAAGCTCCAACTCGGTTTTAGAGCGACAACGGCAGGCACTTCAAACCGGCAGTAGGAAACAGACTGAGAAACCAGAGTAAGGGTTTCTCCTGCAACCCGTTCCCTTTGTGCTGTATGAACGAACGTCTCTCCACATGCTCAGTTCTGAAATTTAAGTATTTATGAAACCCGTCCTTCAACTTGCTTTTTGGGAACACAAACTTTCTTTTCAGTTTAAAGCTACACATTTGGAGTGACTTTCGTACATCTAGCACAGTTGAAACTTGTTTCTGGTGGAACCCTCACCCTGCTTTCTCAGACTTTTTCTTATTGCCGATTTTAAATTCCTGCGATTTTCAATATTAAACAGAGTTGGAGCTTTTACCTCCCCTTATATATGTTTGTAGTCTGGTTTCCAAATGAATAGCATCTTTTTTCCCACAAAGCTTGTTGTGTTTTTTTTTTCACACACACTTCTCTGTAATAATTGAGCATGTTTATTGTCATTCGTCTATCTAGCATTAAGTGAATTTTTGTCAATTTTAACACTTACTCTTGTTCTGATTATGTTTCCAAAACTGCTTAGACGTTCATGCAGTTTTCACTGTTAAATCGATTTCGAGTTATTACTTCCCAATACATATCTATATAGTTTTTTTCCAGTAGAAGAAACTATGTGTTCACAACATGCTTTGTGATTCACGGATTTCACACAAACTTTATTCTGAGAGTTTAGCATTTGAGCAGACGTCCTTTCATCTAACCTAAAGTGACTGGGTTGCAGTTGATTCACTTACTCTGGTTTCTCAGTATGTTTTTTGTGTCAATTTGAAGTTCATGCAATTTTCACTGTAAAACAGGGTTGAGCTATTTCCCCCATATATATGTATGTAGATTGTTTTCCCAGTGAATTAAACTCTGTGTTCCCTTCAAGCTAGTTTATTGATGGCTTCCACACAGTCTGAACTCTCAGTACTGAGCAAATGGAGTTACGTTTGTTCATATAGGATAAAAAGATTAGGTACCAGTAGAAACTCATACTCTGTTGTCGCAGTATATTTAATATTTTTGGTTTGAATTTCATGATGTTTTCACTGTATAACCTAGTTGAAAACTGTACCTGCCAATGTATATTTATGCAGTGTGTTCCTCACTGTAAACAAAGTATTTGATCCCGAGAAGATTTGTGATTTTCGGCTTTCACACACATTCAATTTTTGAAACTGAGTATATGAGGTGGGATTCGTTCATCTAAACTAAACAGAATGGATTCCTGTAAATACACTTACTGTGGGGTCTGAATATGTTTCCTAATTCCGGTTTGAAATTGATGCATTTTTCACTTTAAAACCAATTTGGAGCTAGTACCATCCCGTATATATATATATATATATACAGTGTAGTTTCCTGCTGAATAAAACTTTGTTTTCCCAAAAAACTAGCTAATTGATGACTTTTACACTGACCTAAATCTCAGAATTAACATGTGGAGAGATATTCGTTCATCTAACCTTAAGGGAATGTCTTGCAGTAGAAACGCTAACTTGGTTTCTCAGTATGTTTCCTAGTGCCGGTTTTAATTTCATGCAGTTTTCACTGTAAAACCGAGTTGGAAATATTACCTTCCCATATGTATTTATATAGTGTAGTTTTCCAGTGTAAAGAAAGTGTGTGTTCCAAACAAGCTAGTTGGTTGACGGCTTTCACACACACTTAACTCTCAGAATTGAGCATGAGGTGTGAATTTTTTCATCTAACATGAAGGGAATGTGTTGCAGTTGAAACATTTACTCTGGTTTCTCAGTATGTTTCCTATTGCCGTTTTGAAGTTCATACACTTTTCACTTTAGACACGAGTTGGAGCTTGTATCTCCCTATATATAGAGAGAGAGAGATTAGTTTCCCACTGGATAGAATCTGAGTGTTCCCAAGTTGCTTGATGATTGACGGCTTTCACACACAATTAATTCTCAGAATTGAGCATGTAGAGAGACGTTCATTCTTTTAGCAAAAAGATAATGGTTTGCAGTAGAAAGAATTACCCTGGTTTCTCAGGATGTTTCCTAGTGTCCTTTTAAAGTTCATATATTTTTCAGTGTAAACCCGAGTTGGAGGTAGTACGCCAATATATATGTATATATGTAGTGTCGTTCTTCACTCTTTAGAAACTATGTTTTCCCTTCAAGCTAAGTGATGTTTTACATTTGCACACATTCATCCCTCATAACTGAGCATGTGTAGACGCTTTCGTTCAATTACGATAAAGGGAATTCTTTGCAATTGAAACACTTACACGGGTTTCTCAGTCTGTTTCCTCATGCCGGTTTGAAGTTCATGCAGTTTTCACTGTAAAACCGTGTTGGGGCTAGTACCTCCCCATATAAAATCATGTCATGTATTTTCCCCATGAAAAAGATTGTGTTTCCCCAACAAGCTAGGTGTTTGACGGCTTTCACACTCACTTACTCTCAGAATTGAACATGTTAAGATACGTTCTTTCATCTTGCATAAAGAGAAGAGGTAGCACTTGAAATATTTACTCTGTTTTCTCAGTATGTTTCCTAGTGGCGGTTTGAAATTCATGCAGTTTTCAGTGTAAAAACGACTTGGAGCTATTACCTTCCAATATAGATATATGTAGTGTATTTCCCCACTCAAAGGAAACTATGTTTTCCCTACAAGCTAAGTTATAGTTTACATTCACCCTTATTCAACACTCAGAACTGAGCATGTGGAGAGGTATTCTTTCAACTAGCTTAAAGGGAATGATTTGCAGTAGAAACACTTACTTTGTTTTCTCAGTATGTTTCCTAATTCGAGTTTGCACTTCATGCAGTTTTAACTGTAAAACCAATTTGGAACTAGTACCTCCCCATATATAGGTATTTAGTGTTGTTTCCCACTGAAAAGAATTTGTGTGTTCCCAAAAGTTAGCTTCCTAACGGGTCTCACACTCATTTAACTCTCAGAATTGAGCATGTGTAGAGACGTTCATTCATATAGCATAAAGGGGATAGTTAGTAATAGAAACACTTACTCTGGTTTCTTAGTATATTAACTAGTGCTGGTCTGAACTTCATGCATTTTGCACTTTTGAACCGACTTGGAACTAGTACCTCCTCATTTATATGTATGTAGTGTATTTCCCCCAATCAAAAGTAACTGTGTGTTCCCTACAAGCTAAGTGATAGATGGCTTTCGCACAGAGTCTGCTCTCAGAACTGAGCATGGGGTGAAGCGTTAGTTCATCTAGGATGAAGGGAATGGGTTGCAGTTGAACCACTTATCTGGATTCTCAGTTGTTTCCTAGTGCCAGTTTGAAGTTCATTCAGTTTTCATTGTAAAATCGACTTCGGGCTAGTACCTCCCCGTATATATGTATGTAGTTAGTTCGGCACTCAAAAGACACTGTGTTCCCTACAAGCTAAGTGATAGATGGTATTCGCTAGCATTAAACTCAAAACAGAGCATGTGGACAGGCTATCGTTCATCTAGTATAAAGGGAATGGGTTGCACTAGAAATAATTACTCTTGTTTCTTAGTATGTTTCCTAGTGTCGGTAAATTTGCTGCAGGTTTCACGGTGAAACACTTGGACCTAGTACCTCTCCATATATATGAATATATTGTAGTTTTCCACTCAAAAGAATATGTTTGTTTCCAACAAGCTAGGTGACTGTCGGCTTTCACACACACTTAACTCTCAGAATTGAGCATGTGGAGTCTGGTTCGTTCATCAAGCATAAAGGGAATGGGTAGCATAAGAAACACTTACTCTGATTTCTCAGTATGTTTCCTATTGCCGGTTTGAAGTTCATGCAGTTTTCACTGTAAAATCGACTTGGAGCTAGTACCTCCCCATATATATATGTAGTGTAGTTCCCCAGTCAAAAGAAACTGTGTGTTCCCTACAAGACTAGTGATAGATGATTTTGCACACATTCAACCCTCAGAACTGAGCCTGTGGAGAGACGTTCGTTCATCTATGATGAAGGGAATGATTTGCTGTAGAAGCACTTACTGTGGTTTCTCAGTATATTTCCTCGTGCCGGTTTGAATTTCATGCATTTTTAACTGTAAAACAGAGTTGGAGCTAGTACCTCCCCATATATATTTATATAGTGTCATTCCCAACTCAAAAGAAACTGTGTGTTCCCAAAACGTTAGGTGATTGACGGCATTCACGCACACTTAATTCTCAGAATAGAGCATTTTAAGATATGTTCATTCATCTACCATAAAGGGAATGGGTTGCATTAGAAAGACTTACTCTGGTTTCTCAGTTTCGTTCCTAGTGCTGGTTTGAATTTCATGCAGTTTTCACTGTAAAGTTGACTTGGAAATATTACCTCCCATATATATGTGTATATTGTTTTTCTCCACTCAAAAGGATCTGTGTGTTCCCTACAAGCTAACCGATAGATGGCTTTTGAACACATTCATCTCTCAGAACTGAGCATGGAGAGAGGCGTTCATTCATCTAGGATGAGGGCAATGGGTTGCAGTAGAATCACTTAGTCTGGGTTCTCATTATTTTTCCTAGGTCCGGTTTGAATTTCATGCAATTTCCACTGTAAAACCAAGTTGGTGCTAGTATCTCACCATATAGATATTGTGTAGTTTCCAATAGAAAAGAAACTGTGTTTTCCCAACAAGCTAGTTGTTTGATGGCTTTCACACACATTCAACTCTCAGAATTGAACATGTGTAGAGGCATTCGTTCATGTAGCATAAATGGATTTTGTAACTTTAGAAACACTGCGATTTGTACGTATGTTTTCTAGTGCTGGTTTGAAGTTCATGCAGTTTTCAGTGTAAAATCGTGTTGGAGCTACTAGCTATCCATATATATATATATTTAGTTTAGTTCCACACTCTAAAGAAACTGTGTGTTCACAACAAGATAGGTCATTGACCGATTACACGCACATTCAACTCTCAGAATTGAGCATGTGGAGACGCGTTCGTTAATGTCGCATAAAGGGATTGAGGAGCCATAGAAACACTTAATGTGATTTCTCAGTATGCTTCTTAGTGTGAGTTTCAAGTTCATGCACTTTTCTCTGTTAAACCGAGTTGGAGCTAGTACCTCCCCATATATATTTATGTCGTGTATTTTCCCACTGAAAAGAAACTGTGTGTTCTCAACTAGCTAGGTGATTGACGGCTTTCACACACACTCAGCTGTCAGAATTGAGCATGTGGAGAGGCGTTCGTTCATCTAGCATAAATGGAATTTGAAAGCGATTATAATGACCTATGTTGGTATTAAAACAGTAAAGGGAGGATTAATTTAGAGCCTGTATAGTTATGATCAGCATACATGACAGAATTTCATTTTCAGCATAAATTTCTTTTTTTAACGTTCAGAAAACTTAGTTCTTTCCTGTAACTGGATATAGATAGTGAATGTTTTAAAGTCTTTGAGCAACTGCTTTAAACTAGAATTGTTACTTTGCTTCTGGTCTTTAACCTAAGGGAATATCCAGAATTCCAGTGGCAGTTCAAAGCAAGGGCCTGAAACTTGCCTATTACTTGTTTTAAGTACAGTAAGAATAACTGTATACTAGAGTACTGTGGATAACTGAAGGGCTGCTTGGATATGTTATATGTAAGTTATATTTTCAAAAATTATTAATATCATGAAAATCAATCAACCTTGGTGATCTATTTGGTATAATTTAATCTTTAATAATGTAAATTTTGATAGCCCTTTTATTTATGTAACTTATGAAAAATAAGTTGGCTTTATATAACTACTTTTTAAATAAATGATTAAATTTTGGGTTTTTTATCATTTGCTTATTAAAAATAGGATATTAATTACACAATATGTATTTTCCTTCAAGTTCATACATTTTTCCCAAAACTATCTTGACTTGTTTAGATAAGTTAACCCATAGTCTGATTTATTTTAAACACTCAGAATGTTCTTATGTATGTTGCTTTATTAGAGAGCAAGAATTCCTTATTATTTTTAATAAAATATACTTGCAGGAAACTATACTGGGATTCTTTCATTCACAGAGTCAAGCAATGATTCCTGTTTTGTTAGATCAGGTGTCTAGGTCTCTCAACTTCCAAAAGATTACATGGACAAAGTTAAAAACGCCATTAATGATCTACTAAGAAAGTTTATTGTGTTCCTTGATTAAAAGTATAAATATGGGTCAGCCTTAAATTCGGATGTAAAACTGTTATGAATTACATGAGTCTTCTCCAAAATTCTTTTTTTAAACATTTTTTATTGATTTATAATCATTTTACAATGTTGTGTCTAATTCCAGTGTTCAGCACAATTTTTCAGTCATTCATGGACAATAACACACTCATTATCACATTTTTTCTCTGTGAGTTATCATAACATTTTGTGTATATTTCCCTGAAAAATTCTTTAATTTGGGCTTTAAACCCTCCAGTAAAATACTGGTTTGAAGGAAGAAGAAAGTTGAGAAATGATTCAATCCAAATTCTATGGGAATAAACAAAGCTAAATGTTTCAGTCATTATTTGAAGCAGAACAGATATGTTTTCTGCACCATATGATTTTAATATTATTCATCTGAACATACGGTATAGACACCATGAGACCACAAGCCAACAAACAAGATGTCAGGTAAAGCAAGAAAAACAACTGAGGGGATTTTCTACTGCAAAATTTCCCCTAACTCGAACTGTAATAGAGAACAAATCTGACGCCACATTGGATCTGTTCCTTTAGTTTGAAGCACTGTGCCCTGTTTTCCAGGCTTAATCTTGCTGGCTCTGCACCTTTTGTAAAACAACGTTGCCTTTAGCCTAATACCTACAGGAAAGCCTATTCTTGGGGCTCTGACCTTTAATGATGTTAGCACTTCTGCACTTATGCAGGGATGGCAAGTTGCAAAATAGAGAATAACCTTTGTTTTGTTGGAGATTTACAGGGACACCACAGCCTGACACACATGGATGACTGCAAGAACAAAGAATGCCTGCAGCAAGAAGTTTGCACAGCCAACCACACTCCCTCCCCTTTTTAGCTTAAAAGGGGCCTGAATTCTGACTTGGGCAAGATGATTCTCCAGGACATTAGTCCCCCATCTTCTTGGTCTGCCAGCTTTCTGAATAAAGTTACTATACCTTGCTCCAAAACCTTGTCTCCTGATTTATTTTTTTATCGCTGTTGTGTAGCGAGCAGAACAAGTTTGGCCTCGGTAACAGAACCAGCTTTGTCATTTCGTCTGATGTGAAATCTCTCTGGGTGTACACGTGCTTGCCTGGTGGTGGTGGTGGTAGTAGGCAAAAATATTTCACTTCTCCTGATTTCAATAGGCTAAAATTTCCTGCTATTTAAGTCAACTCTAGACTTTTACAGAATCACCTGCAGATGTGCTTCTGGAAGCTAGAAAAATTCCAACAATGAAAATAATTGTATTGTCTCCAGACAAGATACTTTTCCTCAAAACTGAGTAGCTGTGAGACACAATTCAGGAGTACAGATAGATGCAGTGTGCTTCATTTCCCATGTTGTTCCAACACAATTTTCCAGTTATATCAAAGTAAATTAAAATCAGTCTTCAATAGCAGATGCTCTGGCATGATACAACAATGTCAATTCCACATATTGAGCCAGAGCAGCTTTAGAGTAAATAATTTTATACCAAATCCTGCTTGATGTCCTGTCTTCTCCCTGGTGGCTAATTCCTTCTTCTGTCTTCCTAAAAGTTCTCCTGTTATGGGAAGTTAGCCTTTACTGTGCACATTCAATTGAGAAGACACAAATTAAATATAGGAGGGGATGACATGCATATTTAATTCTTACTTATACATAAATACACACACACAGGACCTGTGTCTTGGAAGACGTCACTTCCTAATATGGGCAAGAGGATGGTCTATAGTTCAATCAATGGTCTAAAAGCAGTTTTCTAGGATATAATAAAGCAATGCCTGAGTTATAAGACAGAACAACCCCTGGATATGAAACAGTGGCACCAATCAGTGGGGGCACATGTGTGCACACACACGCCCATGCACACAGAGCAGCCTTGGAGACACTCCATCTGTGCTGATGGAGCAAAGTCATGCTGGGGAGATGAGGAAAAAGTGCCTAATACAATCAAACCAGGACACCTGAGGAATGGGTCATAGGAGTCAATTAAATTTTCTGGTTAGCTGTAGGTCAAACAAAAACACTTTTAGTTTCAAACGTCATTATTAAAAATTTTGTTAAAGCACAGGAGCCTGTTTTCCTGCCTTGCTTAGTGTCATATGCCATATTAAACATGACAGATTCATGCTTCTCTGACTGTGGAATGGGAAAGGCCTTGCTGTCCTATTCTGAATATTAGTCTATGTTTTGCAGCACAGTGGATACTGAAAATGGGGCAATTTGAGTGAATGGGAATGGACATAACCTAGCAGTCATTCACTGTGTGTGATCTGCCAACTTTCTCCAAAAAGAAGGGGTAGCAAGCAAATCAGATTAATTCAGGGATCTTGGGGTGGGGAGTCGGGTGGGCTGACAGCTGGGTGGTCTCATGTAGCTGTTTTACTGTGTAAAATAGTGACTATGAGCCACAGTGACACATTGTCAAATTCTTGTGCCTGTAGCTGTGATACCTGGCCAAGTCTGTGCAGCCAATTTTATCGATGGTGCATAATGAAAATAACTAACCTTCCCTGAGGACCATCTTATGTGAAATCCATTCATTGTCTCACTGAATTCCCTAAGCACACTTTTTGGTACATAACAGTCTTAAAATATGAAGCAGGGATAAAATGAAGCTCTGAAGTGTTGAAGCCTTGCCCGAAATCATGCAGTTGGGAAGACGCGGTGCTGGGAGCTAAGCTCGAGCCAGACTACAGAACCTGAAGGGCCCAGCAAGTCCCCTCACCCAGGAACCTGGCCCACAGCCACTGCCAGGTCCTGTTCTGTTTCTATGAGTGCTCATGGGAAAGTGCCAGGGACTTAGCGTAAATATGACTTGATTAAGAAATTCAAACTGGGATAGCCTTTTGTTTGGGACTGCAACCTGGGAGTGAAACTGGCAGTGAAGTAAGGGAGGAAACAGCCCTGGTTGTAAGAACATTTCTAGGGAAGAAGGCTCCCTGATGGGCTGGCATGGGAATCGCTGTGGTTGTGAGCCCCCTGTTGCCCTGTGGGGGTGTGGGCAGGGAAGGAGAGAGACTGTTCAAACTGGTCATAGTCACTACAGTTTGTAAACAGCTGAGTTCTGTTCCCTCACAGCTCAGACACATGCAGGACATGAGGCTGCTTAGCTAATGACCAACAGTGGGTAGCAAAGGCCAAGAGTGGGGTGGGGAGGAGAGATGGGACCACCTTCTAGAAGAACCTCTGCCCCAGGGGTCCAGGAATGTAATGAATGATTGGGGATTCATAAAGGGTTTATATGACCTCATCAGGTAGTTCCTACTTTAAACTGAGAGTCTGGAATATATGGTAAAATACGGTGGAATGACTGCTCTTATTTTAGGTTCTGCAAAAACTTAAACAGATGGATTTCTATCTCCATTATACAAGCACTGCTGGGTAACCTTTAGAGCCATGTGAGGATCAAACGAGTGAGTACTTATTAATACTATTACCATGCTTCTACTGAATTAACACTTCTGCAACAGTATAATGGACACGCTTCTTAACAACTGCCTCTGTAAGAGCTCTTGTAAGTCATAAATAATATTTATAAAGAAAATATATTAAAATAATAACAATTACAGTTACAACATTTATGTTGTTTATAGCGATGTCAGTGTTAGCATCTGCCTCTCATATTAAACAATGCCCAACACTGGATTCCTTAGGAAGTAATGCCAATGCATGTTTGGACTTTTCAAAGTCTTCAGCCCATGAAGACTTTTTACTCACATTGGTCCACCACAGCCAGAATTGCTGTTCCTTGCATGGTGGGCTGCCATGCTGCGATGTCCTGGGCTTTTTCTGGTACCATGCGTCTATACAGGGTAGTCAAGTTTCCACATACCCACTCTGATTTGCAATATATTGTTCTCCAGAGCCAACAGATTGGCCACTGGAAAGAGGCCACAGATAAGGTGGTGAACCCAAACTGAATACCTGTTGAAGGAATGGACACACAACATGGAGTGGTGGATGGATGGAAGGACAGCATCAATTCCTTTACTCCTGTAAAGAGAGAGGGGCAAATGGTGAACTAAATCCCAAAGAGAAAAGACATTCATGGTAATAATAATGTTCAACAGTGAAAGAATCCAAACAAAAGGCAAATATAAAATCTCTCGGAAGAAGACACATTACAACCTGTTTCTTTCACGTATATACCCTTAGTAGGAATAACATATTTAAAAATCTTCAACCAATCATAGTTATTTTCTGGTAACAAACTTGGGAATCTTGAAGCATATTATTCACTCTCAGTGTTGAAATAATACAATCTTGGAAGATGATTTGTCATTGAGGATTAAGAAAAAGAATATTGTGGTTGTATATAAGAATTTAAAAAGGAATAAGGAATGTACTTTTGGGAAAGCTCTGCATAGAGAATGTTGGAGGAAATGCACTGAAAATAGGCAAGTGAGCAAGCTCCCTTGAGTCTGGGAAGGTGAGTGCAGCACATTCAGAGAGTCTATGAAGTTATTACAAGTCACAGAAAGGTATGCAATTAAAGTGTCTTCCTAAGCAAAATATCCTTCTTCAGTAATTTTTATCTTGATATTTCTATGGTCTGTGTGGTCACAGGAAGTCAAAGTTATGGTGGTGGCTTAGAAGTTCTTTTCTCTCTGTCTGTAATTTACAGGGCATTGCTACAGATGGGGCAGCAGAGATCTGCGGTAAGCTGTTCCATGGGGTGGGGGAGCAGTTAGAAATGATAAGGCCAGAGATCTAAAAGACTTTTAGACCCTAACTGGCAGACTTTTAAGTAAACTACCACAGGTATGTAACTAAGACAGTGGATGAAAGGCAAGTTTGTAGTCCCTTTAGTGTTACTGCTCAGTCAAGGGATAGGGACCACTCTGGCCAGGAACGGCAAGACCGTGGATTGGGTGGATGAGTAGGAGGAGCTGACATTTGCTTCTGACCTGAGAGGCAGGGGTGTGTTGCCGAAAAACCGACAGTGCTGGAAAGAAGCCTCATGTCCCCAGCCTAAAAGGAGATGTCATATTCAGGGAAGTCACAGAGAAAGAACCAGAGTTAGTGATGCCACAGGGTCAGCAGCGTGGCAGCAGTGATGTCAGTATCTGTTTCCATAACCCACCTAACCCTACATGAACAAGTCTGCCTACAGGGGGCGGGTAAGTATCAGAAAAATGTGGAGTAGGTGCAGCCACTGGCAAATTGGCAAGTGGACATCTTAATGAAATGCACTGCTCACAGTCACCATATTGGAAAGAGGGCCCCACACTGTCAGATCCCTTTCTAATTCAAGAGAAACTAGAAATTAAGACTTCATTAGCAATCATCCCTGTTCAAACCCAGAAAAGATATCATTTATAATGACAACCAAGGCACAGACTATTCAGAAATAAATTAATGAAAAATGTTAAAATGATTCTGATAAATGACTTAAAAAAGAAAAAAAATGATGATTGAATGAACAATAGAATGCACCATCCTCTTCAGTTGGCAGACTCAAATTTGGGGGACATAGAACATTTTTTCTCCAAAATAAATTTAGTATCTGAATGCAAATTTACTTAATAAACCCGAATGGATTTAAGAAAAATTTCTGAAAGGTGATCCTAAATTACTTCCAGAAATATACACAAATATACAAATAAAATAATGAGGAGAGATGTTTGAATTTGTAATATTAGGCACACTCTGGAAAAGGATAAAATAGGACCAACTGTAGGAGATATTAATCTATGGTCATGGAAACAGTATAGAAATAGTGCACTGAGAGTATGAATGAAATAGAATACATTTCAAGAATAGATGTGGATATTTAAGAGATTTTAGTAATATTATAAAACTGACACTTAAAATCAGTGGATTCAGGTACTGGTGTAATTAACTAAATCATTAGAAGGCCTGGTACATTGTCCGCACTTTTGACATTAAAATAAATTCCAGAAAATTTTTTAATTAAAAATAAAACACTAGAAATAACCCAACATGATTTAATCTGTTCAGATAGTCAAGCGAGAAGAACTTTCTAAAAAGCTTTTGGAACAAATACCAACAAGAGCAAAGGCCTAGCAACACAGCAAGGCCAGAAACGCCCCCTGTAAAACAAAACTGACCCTTGCCCAACCCTCTCTCACTGCCCTGTATTGCTCTCTGATACTTTCTATACTTTCTTCTTCCCTTTAAAGTCCAGTATCTTGGAGAAGTGCCTGCGCTGATGACTCCTCCAGGGCTCAGAGCCCTGCATCCCCCACGGCCCTCACCGCGGCACTGAGAAAGGAGTTGCACTGCCTGTGGCTGCGTGTTTCAAACCAGTGGGCATTTTCAGCTCCTGTTTATTTGATTACCAGGTAGCTTTTGCCGTGGACAAATATTTTCCTCTCAGTGGAATGTTTTCCCCCCTTAATTTTTGTTTTAATTAAATAAATATTAAAAGCCCAGGCAGAAAAGTGTGTGTGCACATATGCACACACACAGATACACACAGATCTGTTTTTTAAAAGCTACCTAAGTGTAGTCCTCCTCCGCCTTTTCCTCAGTTTAGACAATTAGAGGTGGGCTTTAGCCCTTGATTTTATGCCCCACACAACCCCCTTTCTCACTACGCTCCTTTTATTCAGTGTTCAAATCCCTCTTAAGCCAGGTTACAGCCTTCTCTGTGTTGCCTCAACTCGTTTTCTCTCAACTGCACTGCTATTCTTCTTTCTCTTGGTGGACCTCTCTTCTCCCATTTGCCATGTACATGGCCCTTTTCCCCAAGGCCTCGTCTTCAGTCCTCCACCTGGCAGGACTGAATCGCCCCCACAGCCTCACCCACAGCTCCTCTGAGCTCCTGACTGGTGAAACCAGCTTAACAATGGACATCACCCCTTAGATGTCCCATAGACACTTCACACTCCAAATGTCACACACAGAACCATCTCCTCGAAACCAGCTCCTCCCCTTACACTCCCCCTGCAGATCTGCTCTCTGGATGGGTCACTGAAAGTCAACTCAGCAGCTCTGCGGCCCGCCGCCCCGGTCCTGCAGTCCCCACTGCAGCAGTCACCACTTATGCCGCCCATGTCTCTCTCCTTCTGCCCATGGCCTCTCTGCAGGCATGTTCCAATTGTTGTCTGGGTTACCTGGGTTGGTCCCCGAAATATCCTTTCCCCCAAAATATGGGCCTCCCCCCAAAAATAGTATCTTCCATTCTGCTGCCAGAATAACCAGATATTCTGCAACATAAACATTATGCAATTCTCTTACAAATATTCCAATATATCCCTGCTTCCTTAAGGATATATTGAAGTCTAAGCACACAAGGCCCATCGTGACAGAGGCCTTGTGCACCTGATATTCCCACCTATGGATCCTTTGTTCTAGCTCTACTTGTTGTTCTTCAGTCTGGCCAAGCCACTTCATGCTGTGTACACATATATGTCTCTACCTCTCTGCATGAAGTGTCCACTCCCTCTACCACAAAATTGAGAGCTAACTTCCTTTCACCTTTCAAGATTCAGTTCAAATATTTCCAGCTCTAGGAAGTCCAATTTGTGTTCACCTGCTTAGCAATCCATTAACTACTTGCCATGCCTCGCCTGGCCTGGGAAGTGCAGACACCAAGTCTTACCTGTCTTGGTCTCCCCAGCAGTTGATGCAGTGTTTGGCATAGCAGTACTCAATGTTTGTTGGTTGGATAAATGAATGAATCAGTAAAGAGATGAGAGGTCTAAAATCGCCCCCAGTTACTCAGCTGCCATTTTGGAAAGTTTATTCTGCGGAGTTAAGG